>NC_141004.1:14179762-14614665 GCF_052327205.1 Somniosus microcephalus
CCGCATTGCCTGCATATTTTTTCCTTGGACCAGCAGTCCTTCTGGTCATGGTTTGTTCTGCCGCAGCGATAACATTTTGCAAATCCCCATGTCATTTCGTGGGTGCCGTATTCCTGTGGCTTTTGTTGTATTTCCGCAGCTCCCCTTGCTGCTGCTTCGTACGATACTGCCACGCTGAAAGCCTTACCTAGCGTCAGCTCTTTCTCTGAGAGTAACCTCTTCTGGGTTCCTTCACTCAGGAGTCCACAGACAAATTTGTCCCGTAAGGTATCTGCCAGTCCTGCTCCGAACTGGCAGTGCTTTGATAGCTTGCGTAGTTCCGTAAGGTAATCAGCATTGCTCTCATTTTTATGCTGATTTCTCCTGTGGAATTTAAATCTTTCTGCTATCAGCAGCGGTGTAGGATTTAGGTGTTCCTGTAGGATAGCAACAATTTCGTTAAAACTCTTCGCCTTCGGTTTGGCTGGAGTAATCAGGTCCCGCAATAGGCCGTACGTTCTTGCGCCCATTAAATTTAGCAATACCGATGCCTTTTTCTCATCGGCTATTTCGTTTGCCTCGCAACATACCTCGACTCTTTCCACATACGTGGTCCAGTCTTCTATTGCATTATCGAAGGCAGTGATATCACCAGTCTTTGGCATCTTGAAAATCTAAGATGGCGCCTCCCGCGCTTTGCCTTCTTCCCCGCCGAGTTAAGATGGCGCCTCCCGCGCTTTCCCGCCGCTGCCGCTGCTGCCAACGCTGTTGCTGGCGATTATATTTATTTTACTATCCTGTAATGGCGACGCCCTATGGTCTTCGTGCCTCCCCGATCGCTGCTGCCAACGCCGCTCTCCGCGGTATTTTTATTTTTCTATCGCGCTTCAATATTTGCTCCGTTAATTGAAGAACCGTTCCCGTCGTGAAGCGGACCCTCTGGGACACTTCCCTCCCTCTTCTTAGGTCCGAACGCTGCCCGGCTTCGAAGCACCGGCCGCGCCCTGTGTGCTCCACCCTCTCTCTCTCTCTCTTTGCTTCCCGACTCGCTGCCCGGCCCCGTTGCAGAGCCACCCGATCGAGCTCTAGCCCGCCGCAGCCCAGGAAGGATCAGTGCACTACCTGCCACCAGCCCGATTAGCTGGGAAACCACAGACTGGAGAACCAAGCCTGGCTCTCGACAGTCTCTCCTGCACTTTTCAATTCGATGATTTGGAGGGCGGTTGCCCACGGTCGACGCCCGTTTCTCGAGTTTCTTTGGATTATTTTTTTTTTCTTTCTTCTGGCTTCGACCTTCAATAACGTCGTCTGAGGTGCTGCCGAGTTGCAGGTAAGTTCGTTTCTTACTCGTCGCCAGTATTATGTCCGTGTATAATTGAGACACGGACTGAAGGAGTTGATTATAACAAGTCTTTACTGAATGGAGACAACTTGGAAACTGAAACTACAGAAGCCTGCTGGGGCCTTTTATACAGGGGTGGTCACTGCCGGTACTGCAGTCTGAGACCAGTTATTCCCTTAAAGGTACATACACAACATAAACCTTTTCTGTTGAACCTCTCCGAGTTCAGTATTTTTTGCTAGGAGTACGTAGACTCCTACATTGGTGACCATTAAGGAACGTAACAGTTTTCTACTTTTGACAACCAGTGTAAACACCAAGCATAGATGCAAATGAAAGCAAATTGGATAGATTTCTTTCAGAAAATACCATTTCGGGATACAGTCTATGAGTAATTTGAAACATGACGTGTGGTGAGTGTAGCGAGCTCGGGAGGAACAGGTGACTTTGGACCTCTGGTTCCCCAACCTCTCCACCACTGGGGGTTTTCCTCGCCTCATGTCTGGGTCTATTGTCGACTCATTGACAGAGATTGATCGCTGTGATCAGTCAACAATCCCATTACTGTTGTAACATGGGACTACCAGGATGGTAGAAGGCAAACTGGATGGACCTTGGGTCTTTATTCATCCAGCTATTCCCATGTTCCTAACGCTCCTTCCGTTCTTTTCCCTGACCCCAAACCTAGACAGCACGTAATATAAAAACTCTATATGCAGAACATTTGAATTAAAGACTAGGATTACATAGAATATACGGCACAGAAACAGGCCATTCGGCCCAACCAGTCCATGCCGGCATTTATGCTCAACTCGAGCCTCCTCCTGTCTTTCCTCATCTAAATCTATCAGCATAACCCTCTATTCCCTTCTCCCTCATATGTTTGTCCAGCCTCCCCTTAAATGCATCTATACTATTCGCTTCAACCACTCCCTGTGGTAGCGAGTTCCACATTCTCACCACTCTCTGGGTAAAGACGTTTCTTCTGAATTCCCTATTTGATTTCTTGGTGACTATCTTATATTGATGGCCTCTAGTTATGCTCTTCCCCACAAGTGGAAACATTCTCTCTGTATCCGCTCTATCAAAACCTTTCATCATTTTAAAGACCTCTATTAGGTCACCCCTCAGCCTTCTCTTTTCAAGAGAAAATAGACCCAGCCTATTCATCCTTTCCTGATATGTATACCCTTGCATTTCTGGTATCATCCTTTTAAATCTTCTCTGCAGCCTCTCGAGTGCCTCTATATCCTTTCTATAATATGGCGACCAGAACTGTACGCAGTACTCCAAGTGCGGTCTAACCAAGGTTCGATACAAGTTTAGCATAACTTCACTACTTTTCAATTCTATCCCTCTAGAAATAAATTCTAGTGCCTGGTTTGCTTTTTTATGGCCTTGTTAACCTGGGTCGATACTTTCAGTGATTTGTGTATTTGTTTTCCGAGATCCCTTTGTTCCTCCACCCCATTTAGATTCTTATTTTCCAAGTAATATGTGACCTCCCTATTTGTCTTACCAAAATGTAATACCTCAAATTTATCTGTGTTGAATTTCATTTGCCAATTATATGACCATTCTGCAAGTTTATTAACAGAAAACACTGGACATCCTCAGCTGCCTCCAAGATACTGTAGTAGCTCGTACGGTATTAGTGTGACGGCAGCACATAGGAGAGAGGCTGAGTTAAGAGTATGGAAGACTAACCATTTTCAAAATTAAATATAAAACAAAGAACCCTCAGAATGAATGAAGATTAGAACAAAACCAAAATACTGCAGATGCTGGAAATCTGAAATAAAAACAGGAAGTGCTGGAAATGCTCAGCAGGTCAGGCAGCATCTGTGGAGAGAGAAACAGAGATAAAGTTTCAGGTCGATGACCCTTCGTCAGAACTGGAAAAAGTTGGAGATGGAACAGGTTTTAAGCAAGTGCAGGGGCAGGGAGAGGGGGGAGGGGAGGAAAGAACAAAAGGGAAGGCCTGTGATAGGGTGGAAGGCAGGAGACAAAAGGTAAGATAGTACAAAGCAAAAGGAGCTGGTAATGGGACAGGTAAAGAAACAAAAGATGGGTCTAGAGGAGGTGTAAGTGGGAATGGCAGAATCATCAGCATCTGCCATTGGGAAAATAGGGGCCGAGGTTATGATCTGAAATTGTTGAACTCGATGTTGAGTCCAGAAGGCTGTAAAGTGCCTAATCATAGGAACATAAGAACATAAGAAATAGGAGCAGGAGTCGGCCATTCGGCCCCTCAAGTCTGCTCTGCCATTCAATGAGATCATGGCTGATCTTCTGCCTCAACTCCATTCACCGGCCCTATCGCCATATCCCTTGATGCCCTTACTAGTCAGAAATCTATCGACTTCTGTGTTGAATATACCCAATGACTGAACCTCCACAGCCCTCTGGGGTAGAGAATTCCAAAGATTCACCACCCTGTTGTAGTGATCAATAACATGTCATTCTATAGTGGACACTAGGTGGAGCCGTAGAGCTGTATATAGCTGTATGTATAAGACTACACTACCCAGCTATATATTATATTAAGACTACATTACCCATGAGGCTAGGCTACCCACAAAGCAGCAGTCAAGATGGAAGCCTCTACAAGATGCTGTACAAGTCCACATGTGCTCAATAAAATAACTAGCAAAAGCTAGCTGTGTTCATAATAAGAATGTCTATTTATTAATGAACATAACATGGTACCAGGGTGGTGAAGATCTGCTGAAAATTGTGAAAAGCGACATGGAGAATTTGAAGACACCAGAGCGTTTGAAACTCACAGAAAAAATCGACTACAATTGGCAGACTTTTAAACAGCAATTCGAACTCTACATTGCAGCCATCGGATTCGGTACGAAGCCAGACGCAAGGAAGATAGCGTTGCTGCTTACGGTTGCAGGCCCACAGGCGATAGAGGTATTTAATACATTTGTATTTAATCCAGCGGAGAACAGAGACAAATTAGACGATGTGCTACAGAAATTTGATGCACATTGTTCTCCCAAAAAGAATGAGACGTATGAAAGATACATCTTCCGTTCTCGGACACAGCAACAAAATGATACTTTTGATAGCTTTATAACTGATCTGAAACTGAAAGCACAGACATGTAATTTCTCTGAGCTCAAAGCATCCATGATTCGTGACCAGATTGTGTTTGGTATTCATGATAAAAAAAGTCAGGGAACGTCTGTTGAGAGAAACCGAACTAAATTTGGAAAATGCGGTGAAAATATGCCAAGCCAGCGAGCTAGCTCGAAATCACGCGAAGACTTTCAGTGAAATCAATAATGATGCGAATGTAATGAGTGATAATGCTGCTGTCGGTGCTGTGTCCTACAAGGGGAAGAAACGTGGGCAGAAGAGAAATGAAAAGCAATCGGAGGATGAAATTTTTAATTGTAAACGCTGTGGTTACAAACACCAGTTAAGACAATGCCCAGCGTTTGGAAAAATGTGCACAAAGTGTAATGGAAAGAATCACTTTGCCAAACAATGCTTTTCAAAAGTAAAAATGACGAAAGGGCAACGTGTTAATGTGATTGAGGACACTGATTTAAGTGAGACATTTTTTGTAGGAATGGTGTCATGTGACGATATCAAAAAAGATACAGAAAATGTGCAGCCCTCAGAAATAGACAATGCTGAACATAAAGTTAATGCAGTAAAAGAGGACAAATGGATGATCCCACTGCAGATAAATGGAGCATTAGTTACATTGAAACTGGACACTGGGGCAAAAGCAAACTTAATCAGTATGAGTGACATTAACAATATGAAAGAAAAGCCCAAAATACAGAAAAAGTCAGTACTACTGAAGGACTATAATGGACAGAAAATAGATAGCTGAGGTGTATGCAGACTTAAAGTGACAGTCAAAGATAAAGTGCATCATCTCATGTTTTCTGTTGTGGCTGAAAGGCTTGATTCACTACTGGGTGACAAAGCTTGTGAGGACTTAGAACTGGTCAAAAGAGTCTACCGTATAAACTGTGCCATAAGCAGACCAGATGACTCGGTGGATTCTGTAGTGAATAATTTCCAGGATGTGTTCAAAGGATTTGGAGTTCTACCATTCACTTACAAGATCCAGCTAAAGCAGGATGCTCAGCCAGTGGTACATGCTCCACGAAGAGTTCCAGCACCCCTGCGTGACTGGCTCAAGAATGAACTGGACAGAATGACCACACTAGGAGTCATCAGGAAAGTCGAAGAGCCAACAGACTGGGTTAACTCCATGGTATGTGTAAAGAAAAAGAACAATGATCTAAGAATACGCATGGATCCAAAGGACTTAAATGCAAACAGAAAACGTGAACACTACCAGATTCCCAAGCGAGAAGAAATCACCAGTGAAATGTCAGGTGCCAGATACTTTGCAAAGCTCGATGCCTCACAAGGATTTTGGCAACTAAAACTGGATGAAGAGAGCACCAAATACTGTACCTTCAACACACCATTTGGCAGGTATTGTTTCCTCAGAATGCCTTTCGGGATAATATCTGCATCTGAAATCTTTCATAGAGCGATGGAACACATAATTGAAGGTCTGGAAGGAGTTCGGGTCTATGTTGATGACATCATCATCTGGGGCTCCACACTGAAAGAACACAATGAGAGACTGACTAAAGTGCTACAGAGCATACGCCGGAATGGACTGAAGCTCAACAAAGCCAAGTGTCAGTTTGGCGTCCAGGAAGTCACTTTCCTAGGAGATAATCTATCTGGTAAAGGAATAGAGCCAGATATGGAAAAAGTAAATGCCATACTCAAAATGCCCCGACCCACTGACAAAAAATGAGTGCTACGCATCATGGGGATGATAAACTTCATTGGAAAGTTCATTCCTAACTTGTCAGCCAAGACAGCCTGTCTGCGAGACCTGCTACATAAAACAAATGAGTTCGCATGGACAGAAAGACATGAACAAGAGTGGATAAACCTCAAAACAGTGCTGACAACCACACCTGTACTCACCTTCTTTGACCCAACCAAAAGAATCAAAATGTCAACGGATGCATCAAAAGATGGCCTAGGTGCGGTCTTGCTACAAGCAGAGGGTGAAGATTGGAAGCCTGTTGCCTATGCCTCCAGGTCTATGACTGATACTGAGTGTCGATACGCCCAGATTGAAAAGGAATGTCTAGGTTTGGTAGTTGGACTAGAAAAGTTTCATGGCTACATATATGGACTTCCCACCTTCACAGTTGAGACAGACCACAGCCCTCTGGTTGCCATCATAAAAAAAAACCTGAATGAGATGTCTCCAAGGATTCAACGACTCATGATGAAGCTGCAAAGATATGACTTTGAACTGATCTACACACCAGGCAAATAAATAGTGTTAGCAGATGCACTATCCCGAGCACCCACAATGAGTCATGTGAGCTCTACTGAAGAAGACGTGGATGTTCATGTGAGTATGGTCACTGCTGCGCTGCCCGTGTCAGACACAAAATCAAAGCAAATAGCAGAAGAAACAGTAAAAGATACAGTATTACAAACAGTAATAGAGAACATTCATCATGGTTGACCAAAAGGTTCCTGTCCAAAATATTTTCACATAAGGTCAGAATTGAGTGTCGCAAGTGGACTATTACTAAAACAGAACAGAATAGTCATTCCACAGGCTCTACGTCAAGACATGCTCAAAAGGATTCATGAGGGACACCTCGGAATTGAAAAATGCAAAAGGAGAGCAAGAGACACTGTTTATTGGCCTGGCATAAATAAGGACATTGAGAACATGATAGGCAAATGTGAGACATGTCAGAAACAGCAAAACAAACAAGCAAAGGAACCAATGATAGTAGCTGACATGCCAACAGCAGCATGGCAAAAGGTTGGTATGGACCTTTTTCATTTAAATGGTAAAGACTATCTAATAGTGATTGACTACTATTCTAACTATCCTGAGATGGCGCTGCTCTCAAGCACTACAGCAAGCAGTGTCATAATGCATGTGAAATCCATCTTCGCCAGACATGGAATTCCCAGGATTGCCGTTAGTGACAATGGTCCGTGCTTCAACTGTAAGGAGTGGCAACAGTTTGCAGCACATTATGACTTTCAGCACATCACATCCAGTCCTTTGTATGCTCAGTCAAATGGTAAGGCAGAGAAAGGTGTTCAAGTTCTCAAGGAGCTACTGAAGAAAGCGACAGAAAGCAAGTCTGATCCTTATCTCGCCCTGCTGAGCTACCGAGCCTCACCTTTAGACTCTGGTTCTTCACCTGCTGTACTAATGGGTCGCAAGTTGCGCACCACGCTACCCTGCTGGGCAAAAGAACAGCAAAGTGAGGAACTGAGACAGAGACTTCAACTGTTAAAGCTGAAACAGAAATCATACTATGACAAGTCATCCAAAACTCTAAAACCATTGACAAAGGATGATGTTGTCAGGATTGAGGATCCAGATGCATGGAACAGGAAAGCTACAGTTCTTGAGGAAGTAGGACCAAGGTCATACACTGTTAGAACTGAGGAAGGACAGATTCTCAGGAGGAACCGCCGTTCCCTCCTAAAAACACAAGAGACTATTCAAGACCAGATTGATGACAATGCCGCAACTGCATCTTGTCATTCACCGCCAGAACAATCTCATGAAGACACATCAGACTTACCCGTGTTGAGAAGATCCACACGTGAAGTAAAAGAGCCTGACAGACTTAATCTTTGAGTACAATGTAAAGCTTTGAAAATGTGTTGACTGTTTTGAAAATGTTTATGTTTATAGAGCACTAACAAAAGTGTTACTGATATTATCTTTATTGTTTTCTTGAAAGTTGATTGATATTGATTTTGTTAAACCTCAAAGAAAGGGGGATGTAGTGATCAATAGCATGTCATTCTATAGTGGACACTAGGTGGAGCCGTAGAGCTGTATATAGCTGTATGTATAAGACAACACTACCCAGCTATATATTATATTAAGACTACATTACCCATGAGGCTAGGCTACCCACAAGGCAGCAGTCAAGATGGAAGCCTCTACAAGATGCTTTACAAGTCCATATGTGCTCAATAAAATAACTAGCAAAAGCTAGCTGTGTTCATAATAAGAATGTCTATTTATTAACGAACATAACACCTGTGTGAAGAAATTTCTTCTCATCTCAGTCCTGAATGGCCTACCCTTTTTCCTGAGGCCGTGGCCCCTGGTTCTAGACTCCCCAGCCAAGGGAAACATTCTCCCAGCTTCCACCCTATCAAGCCCTGTAATAATTTTGTATGCTTCAATGAGATCGAAAGATGAGGTGCTGTTCCTCGAGCTTACGATACAAAGATTAGAAGTTATTCACAATAAATATAAATTAAAGGCCACTTTAAGTAACTATAAGGGCTTTCCTACTTGGCTGTGTACAGTAGATTTTTTCAGGCAGTGCGTAGATGTCATCAGACCAGACCTGTAAGAGAACGATAAGTTACATTAGCAGGATTGTCAGCTTAAAGCACGGCCTCCAACTACGCCCACACACCAATTTGTACCTCCATTGTCTCACCTCCTCTCTCGAAGGTGCCACTGGCTGAGGTCGGGCTGCATTGATTCACAAAAAATGGACGCCTTTGCAAAGATTGCCTGAAGTGGCATTCGACAGTAGTAGGAGACGGTATGTGAGCTTGAACATTATTCATCTAAACGAGAAGGTGGGCCACTTTGAAGTTGCAAGAAGGATTTGGAGAAGATTACCAGAAAGGTTATGCTGAAGCACAGGGAGAATGAAATATAAACGTACAAGATGCTTGAAAGATGTTGGGGAGGTCATTTTCATTTTTGGCATCACAATGCATGACCTCGCCCCTCCCTATCTCTGTAACCTCCTACAGCCCCACAACCCTCTGAGATCTCTAATTCTGGCCTCTTGAGCATCCCCGATTTTAATCGCTCCACCATTGGTGGCCGTGCCTTCAGCTGCCGAGGCCCTAAGCTCTGGAATTGCCTCCCTAAACCTCTCCACCTCTCTTTTCTCCTTTAAGACGCTCCTTAAAACCTACCTCTTTTCTGTCCTAATATCTCCTTCTGTGGCTCGGTGTCAAATTTTGTTTAATAACGCTTCTGTGAAGCGCCTTGGGACGTTTTACTACGTTAAAGGCACTATATAAACACAAGTAGTTGTTGTTGTCATAGGACAGGCTGAATGGACCAGAGGGCCTTTTCCTGTCCATCACTGTTGATATGTTTTGCTCCAGGCAGATCTTATGTGTGTCCTAGCAGCTAGCTTGTGAACCGTGCTCCAGAGGTTGAAGGGACGGTGACCCAGTGATAGTGTGAAAGAATGTTTTTAATTCTCCTTTCCCGAATGTGCTGGCGGCTCCTGTGGGGTGCAGTCCGACAGTCACCAGCAGCCCTCAAACCCAAGTCACAGTGCCAACGGGCCAGTAAACCAAGCGATGCTTCGAAGCCCTCAGCCAATGTCCACAGAGGGTCACGGGCTAGTGATTCGGAGCAGGAATCCCAGCTGACTATCCCTCCAATCCACTCCCCCCACCCCCCATCCCTGCCCGACCCCCGCCTAAAAAACATGAGGCCATTCTAATGCCTGCAACTCTGCACTGCCTCCAGGATTCGACCCTGTACGGTCCACTGCTATGTGATGTAGTGCATTCCTCCCACTGAGCAACTGAGGAGAAAAACTTTTGCAAAATCTGATTATATTTGTTTAAGACACCAACAGACACGGTGCTTACTGGAACAACGAGTGGTTGTATAAATCCCTCGGGACAGGTTCTTTGAGACAGTGACCCTTGGTTTGTAACGCTGGGCTTTCCTCCTTCCAGGAATCATAGAATCATAGAACGATGCAACACAACACAGAGGGGGAGAAATTGGCCTCCTTTGTGCTTCCCGTTAGCGCCTTCAGGGATGTGATAATGGAGCGCAAATGGGTTTGCGACCGGGCGTGGCGAATTGAGCGACGCCCGCAAAATTCCCTGCCGCTTTTGCACTGGCGCTAAGCCTCGGTCCCTAGCGCCCTGATGATCGTGACGTCATCTGGTGCGCAGTGCCCCGTTATCGCCCCGGACCGCTTCCGCCCCCTGCAGCAGCGCCGGGCGTCAACAACGGCAGCTGTAGGAGGCGTTGTCACCACAGCCGGCCGCTTGGCGAGCGCTAATTAAAGGCAGTGGTGGTCAGGGAGGCCAAAATGTTATTATCAGTGTGCTGTGTTTTTTCGAATTTTTTCCATCCCGCGATTGATCAGCCCTGCGCTCTCTTACAATGCTCGGGGCTGCTCTTCGCGGATCGCAGGTGCCGTCTGTAGTGTATGTACCTTTAAGAGAGAACTACTTTTACAGCTCCTGTATACTGTAGTACCGGCAGTGACCACACCTGTATATAAGCCTTGAGCAGGCATCTGTACTGTTAGTCTTTAGACTACCCTCATCCAGTAAACACCTGTTGATTGTTAATCTGCAGTATCCATCTATTAATTGAAGAACACCATACTTTAAGATTCACGGATTTAACAGTGGCGACGAGGTCGATTCGAATCTACCTGCAACTCTGCATTTCCTCCCAGGGATTCGCTCCTGGAGGACAGTGGAAGAAAGTCGAGGCCAGAAGCACGGGCGTCGACCACAAGCAACCGCCCAGTCATCCAGCAGAGAGTGAACATCGCAGGGGAGGCTGTTGAGAGCTGGGCTTGGTTCTCCAGCCACGATGATCCAGCAACAGGCTGGCAACAGGTACAGCACAGACCCTTCCCGGACAGCGGCGGCTGAAGCCGACCGACGGCACAGAAAAGGCCGAGCAGCGTCGACGGGGTAAGAGAGAGGGTAAAGCGCACAGGGCGCAGCCGGGGGTTGAAGACCGAGCGGCGTCGACGGCAAACAAAAAGAGAGGGTAAAGCACAGCCGGGGTTCAGGACCGAGCGGCGGCAACAAGAGAGGCGCACAGGAGAACGCGCAGAGCGCAGCCAGGGCTCAAGGGCTGAGCAGTGTCCGCGGGGAAAGAAAGGAAGTGCGGGAGACGCCATTTGAGCCACGGAGAAGAAGGGAGAGCGCGGGAGACGCCATTTTTGAAGCCGCAGCGGAGAAGAAGGGCGAGCGCGGGAAGAAAGGAAAGCGCGGGAGACGCCATTTTGAGCCAGCGGAGAAGAAGGGAGAATGCGGGAGACGCCATTTTAGCCAATCTAACCACACCCAGGGATGCCGAAGAGTGGCAGTGTCACAGCGTTCGACAATGAAGTCGAAGATTGGGCGACATATGTGGAACGCATTGAGGTGTACTGCAAGGCGAATGAAGTGCCAGATGCCAGGAAAGCACTGGTTTTGTTGAATTCCATTGGTGCAAAAATGTATGGCTTACTGCGAAACCTAGTAACCCCAGAGAAGCCAGTGGATAAGGATTTCGAAAGCATAGTGGAAATCCTACAGGACCACTTAAACCCCACACCACTGCTGATAGCAGAAAGATTTAAGTTCCACAAAAGGAACCAGCATAAAGATGAAAGTAATGCTGAGTATTTAACGGAACTGCGCAAGCTATCGAAACACTGCCAGTTTGGAATGGGACTAGCAGATACGTTAAGGGACAAGTTTGTGTGTGGGCTTCAAAGTTAAGGAACCCAGAAACGGCTTCTATCAGAAAAGGATCTTACATAAGAACATAAGAACATAAGAACATAAGAAATAGGAGCAGGAGTAGGCCAATCGGCCCCTCGAGCCTGCTCCACCATTCAATAAGATCATGGCTGATCTGATCCTAACCTCAAATCTTCTATCACTCTGCATCCACCCGAACCCATGTGATCTCCCGGGAGAGGCGAAAAACCAGATAAAGACCCAATGGCCAATTTGGGAGAAAAAAATCTGGGAAATTCCTCTCCGACCCATCTAGGCGATCGAAATTCTTCCAGGAGATCACTCTGTCCCTATATTTTCTACAGTACTTACCTTCTGTAAAGGCAATCTCCACCCCAGCCAGGAACAGGAATAAAACCATCTCCTGAAATCTAACAGAATTAGAACACAGTAGGAGCAGAACAAGGCTACACGGCCCCTGGGCCCGCTCCACTACCCACAGGGCCGTGACCATTCCGAACCCAGACTCATGTCCAATTTCCTGCCCGCTCCCCGTAACCCTTTATTCCCTTTACTTCTAGGAAACTATCTATTTCTGTTTTAAATTTATTTAATGATGTAGCTTCCACAGCTTTCTGGGGCAGCAAATTCCACAAACCTACCACCCTCTGAGTGAAGAAGTTTCTCCTCATCTCAGTTTTGAATGAGCAGCCCCTTATTTTAAGATTATGCCCCCTAGTTCTAGTTTCACCCATCATTGGGAACATCCTCACCGCATCCACCCGATCAAGCCCCTTCACAATCTTATATGTTTCAATAAGATCGCCTCTCATTCTTCTGAACTCCAATGAGTAGAGTCCCAATCTACTCAACCTCTCCTCATATGACCACCCCCTCATCCCCGGGATTAACCGAGTGAACCTTCTTTGTACTGACTCGAGAGCAAGTATGTCTTTTCTTAAGTATGGACACCAAAACTGTATGCAGTATTCCAGGTGCGGCCTCACCAATACCTTGTACAACTGCAGCAATACCTCCCTGTTTTTATATTCCAACCCCCTAGCAATAAAAGCCAACATTCCATTGGCCTTCTTGATCACTTGCTGCACCTGCATACTAACTTTTTGAGTTTCGTGCACCAGGACCCCCAGATCCCTTTGTACTACAGTACTTTCCAGTTTCTTGCCATTAAGATAATAACTTGCTCTATGATTTTTCCTGCCAAAGTGCATAACTTCACACTTTCCAGTATTGTATTCCATCTGCCAAATCTCTGCCCACTTACTTAGCCTGTCTATGTCCCTTTGCAGGTTTTTTATGTCCTCCTCACTCACTACTTTCCGTCCCATCTTTGTATCATCTGCAAACTTTGATATGTTACACTCGGTCCCCTCCTCCAAATCGTTAATATAGATTGTAAAGAGTTGGGGACCCAGCACTGACCCCTGCGGAACACCACTAGTTACTGGTTGCCAATCTGAGAACGAACCATTTATCCCAGCTCTCTGCTTTCTGTTAGAGAGCCAATCCTCCACCCATGCCAGAATATTACCCCCAATCCCGTGATTTTTTATCTTGAGCAATAATCTTTTGTGTGGCACCTTGTCAAATGCCTTTTGGAAGTCTAAATACACTACGTCCACTGGTTCCCCTTTATCCACCCTGTATGTTACTTCCTCAAAAAACTCAAGCAAATTTGTTAAACATGACTTCCCCTTCATGAAACCATGCTGAGTTTGCCCTATTAAATTGTGTTTATCCAAATGTCCCGTTACTGTCTCCTTAATAATGGACTCTAACATTTTACCAACCACAGATGTTAGGCTAACAGGTCTATAGTTTCCAGCCTTCTGCCTACTACCCTTTTTAAATAATGGTGTTACATTAGCAGTTTTCCAATCTGCCGGGACCTTTGCTGAGTCCAGTGAGTTTTGGAAAATTATTACCAATGCATCCACAATCCCTACCGCTACTTCCCTCAAGACCCTGGGATGCAAGCCATCAGGTCCAGGGGATTTATCCGCCTTGAGTCCCATTATTTTACCAAGTACCACTTCCTTAGTGATTTTAATTGTATTTAGTTCCTCCCCCCCAAGAGCCCCCTGTTTGTCCAGTGTTGGGATATTCTTAGTGTCCTCTACTGTAAAGACTGATACAAAATAATTGTTCAGTGTTTTTGCCATCTCCATGTTTCCCACCATTAATTTCCCGGTCTCATCCTCTAAGGGACCAACATTTACTTTAGCCACCCTTTTTCTTTTTATATAACTATAGAAACTTTTACTGTCTGTTTTTATATTTTTTGCTAATTTACTTTCATAATCTATCTTCCCTTTCTTAATCAATCTTTTTGTTATTTTTTGCTGTCTTTTAAAGACTTCCCAATCTTCCATCCTCCCACTAGATTTGGCTACCTTATATGCCCTTGTTTTTAGTTGGATACTATCCTTAATTACTTTACTTAGCCATGGATGGCTATCTTTTCTTTTACACCCTTTTTTCCTCAGTGGAATATATATTTTTTGGAAGTTGTAAAATAACTCCTTAAATGTACACCACTGGTCATGTACCGTCTTACCCTTTAATCTATTTTCCCAGTCCACTCTCATTAATTCCGCTCTCATACCTTCATAGTCTCCTTTATTCAAGCTCAGCACGCTTGTTTGAGATCCAACCTTCTCACCCTCTAATTGAATATGGAACTCAACCATGTTATGGTCACTCATTCCAAGGGGATCCTTTACTAGGACATTTTTAATTAATCCTGTCTCATTACACAGGACCAAATCTAAGGTTGCTTGCCCCCTGGTCGGTTCAGTTACATACTGCTCAAGAAACCCATCCCTAATACACTCAATGAACTCTTCCTCAAGGCTGCTCTGCCCAATTTGATTTGTCCAGTTAATATGATAATTAAAATCCCCCATAATTATAGCTGTTCCCTTATTACAAGCCTCAACTATTTCCTGATTAATACTCCGTCCAACAGAGTTGCAACTGTTCGGAGGCCTATAGACTACACCCACTAGTGTTTTTTTCCCCTTATTATTCCTTACCTCCACCCAAACTGTTTCACTATCGTGCTCCTTTGACCCAATATCATTTCTCTGTATTATAGTGATTCCTTCCTTTATTAACATAGCCACCCCACCTCCTCTCCCTTCCTGCCTGTCCTTCCTGATTGTTAAATAACCTGGTATGTTTAATTCCCAGTCATGGACAAGGCTGGACAAGGCTTTCAGCATGGCAGTATCACACAAAGCAGCCACACGGGGCGCTGCAGAGATACAACGGAGACCGCAAGAATATGGCACCAATGAAATGTCATATGGAGCAGGGACGTGTTATCGCTGCGGCAGAACAACACACGACCAGAAGGATTGTTGGTTCAAGGACCAAGTGTGCAGACAGTGTGGAAAAGCAGGACACATAGCAAGAGTCTGCAGGTCAGGGAAGAAAACCAGCAGCAAGAAATCTCCACAGGAGAAGTACAAAAAGGTACATAAGGTGACGGAGAGTAGTTCAGACGAACAGAAAAGTGATACAGACTCCGGAAGCAAGGAGCTGGGTTGTCTGAAACTACATAATGTATTGCCAGATGGAGGACCACCACTACTAGGACGTGAATGGATCCGGAAGATACAATTAGATTGGCATTCCATACAGGCACTGACAGTAGAGGCCAAAAAGGATGACGACGTCACACCTGGACGACTGTCAAAAATGCTAACTGATGCACAAGAAGTGTTCCAGGAGGGACTCGGAGCACTAAAAGGCATAACAGCGACGATTAAAATAGAGGAAAATGCAAGCCCAAAGTTTTTTAAGGCCTTATGCGATCCGCCCAGCCATCGAAGCAGAGCTGGAAGGTTTGGAACATTCAGGAGTACTGTCCAAAGTGGACTGGAGCGAGCGGGCTACACCCATCGTTCCTGTAATGAAGAGGTCGTTGAGTAATACGCCTGGGGAACCAAAGATAGTTCGCATCTGTGGGGACTTTAAGGTGACAGTGAACCCAGTCCTTCACACGGTACAATATCCGCTTCCGTGGATTGAAGATATTTTCGCCTCGCTATCTTGAGGAAAACGCTTCACCAAAATTGATCTGGCCCAGGCGTACCTGCAAATGGAGGTAGAAGAAGCCTCGAAACAATATCTCACGATCAACACTCACAAAGGCCTCTACCAATACAACCGGCTGGTGTTCGGGGTAGCATCGGCTCCGGCTATTTGGCAAAGGGCAATGGATCAAGTCCTGCAAGGGATTCCAGGGACCCAGTGTTATTTGGACGACATCCTGGTCACGGGCGAAAATGACAGTGATCACCTCGCCAACCTGGAGAAGGTGCTCACTAGATTGAAGGAATATGGGCTACGAGCTAATCGCCACAAGTGCGAGTTTTTCCAGAAGCAGATCTCGTATTGTGGCCACGTTATTGATGAAGAGGGGTTACATAAGTCCCCTGAAAAGATTGAGGCAGTAGTCAAGGCTCCAGCACCGGAAAATGTGTCACAACTGAGGTCGTTCCTCGGGCTGGTGAACTACTACCGTAAGTTCTTACCAAATTTGTCTACAGTATTACACCCACTGAACATCCTACTGCAAACGGGGGTACCATGGAAGTGGAATGACGAATGTAAACGAGCTTTCCAGAAGTGCAAAGAATTGATCACATCAAAAGAGGTGTTGGCCCATTTCAACCCAGCACTACCAATTCGGTTGGCGTGTGATACATCACCCTATGGTATTGGAGCGGTGCTGTCACACAAATTCCCAGACGGGTTGGAGAAGCCAGTAGCCTTTGCGTCTCGGTCACTAACCTCAGCCGAGCGCAACTACGCCCAGATTGACAGGGAGGCCCTCAGCCTAGTATGGGGAGTAAAAAAGTTCAACCACTATCTGCATGGGCAGAAGTTCACCTTGCTGACTGACCACCAACCACTTGTCTCCATCTTTAATCCAAAGAAGGGCGTTCCGGTGATGACTGCGCAACGGCTACAAAGATGGTCCCTTTTTCTAGGGGCGAACCAATATGAAATAGAGTATAAGGGCACAAAACAGCATGGAAACGCTGATGGGCTATCACGCCTGCCACTGCCTACTGCGGAGGAAGCACCAGCAGTGGTCCCTGTCGAAATATTTTATTCGTCAATAATTGAACGCTTGCCAGTAACTAACGCGGATATAGAGAAGGAGACCCGAAATGATCCGACACTGTCTCAGTTATATGATTTGACGGTGAAGGGATGGCCAACACATGGCGACTCACTGTTGCCAGCATTCTCATCCAGAAGAGAACAGCTGTCAGTATGCCAGGGGACAGTGATGTGTGGATCCCGAGTGGTAATTCCACCCAAGTTAAGGGAGAGAGTGCTCAATGAGCTTCACGAAGGCCATCTGGGAGGGGTGAAAATGAAAAGCCTTGCTAGGGCTTGATGTAAGAAAAAGGAGACTTACCATCAAGTAACTTTAAAGTAAGCTTTAAGTAACTTATAAACACACTATACACAAGAGAGGTCTTTACCATGCCTCTGGTAGAAGCCTCTTACAATACTGAACAGACCAGTATTTATACCAGTCCAACAGGAAGTGACATGACAGGAAGTGAGGTATGTACACAGTTCATAGTTCATAGTTCACAGGAAGTGATGACATAACTTCTCAGAAGTTATCATTTTTATCACATTCTTCCCTCCTGCAGGATTAGGAGGCTGTGGTCTACCTTTTGGTCCGCAGCCGCCGAACAAGGAAGAGTCGCACCCGTTTGGATTCCCGTCGTAGAGGGTCGCTGGTCCGCTTACATGCGGTTGGCCATTGGTCAGAGTCTGTGTGGCCTGGATTGCCCTGTGAAGGGTCGGGGAGATCATGGCTTCGAGTACGAGCCCCAATAGGTTCAAAGTCGGACTGCCTCTGTTCAGAGGGAGGTGCAGAGCTGGTCTGTGGCGGATCAGTACTTTCATGCGCGGTACTGGGAGGGTCGCAACCTTGAGCACGGGGTTCTACCGGCACCAAGCTAGTTGGTGTCCGATCAGGGTCCTGGAGAGGGGTACCCGATAGGTCCCAAGAGTTTCCTGGTGAAATGCCATCACCCGATGTCCCACTAGGTCCTGGTGGGCAGGGAGCCAGATCCCGTAATGATACGGTAGATTCTCGGCCGTCGGAATATCGTATGTTTGCATAGGTGGGGTTGGCATCGGTTAGTTCGACCTCGTCTACAAGAGGGTCATTTTTAGACGTCCGAACGTATCTTCGGAGTAATACAGGTCCAGGAGTAGTTAGCCATGACGGGAGTGATGTCCCATGAGATGAGCGACGCTGGAATCCAAAGAACCGCTCATGAGGTGTAGTATTTGTGGCTGTAGAAAGCAGGGACCGTATAGAGTGCAATGCATCCGGAAGCACTGTTTCCCATTGCTGGTCTGGTAGGCCCCGAGATCTTAAAGCGAGACGTACGGAATTCCAGATGATACCGTTATACCTCTCTACCTGCCCATTTCCGATGGGATGGTATGGTGTTGTTTTGCTTGTAGCAATTCCCCGTTCTGAGAGGTAGTCCTTGAGTTCCCTTGACATAAAGGATGGACCCCGATCTGAGTGAATATAAGCCGGCATGCCACAGAGAGAAAATACCTGCTCAAGGCAGCAGATTACTGTGGACGCCAGCATATTGGAGCAGGGGAAGGCAAACGGAAAACGTGAATATTCGTCGATCATGGTGAGCAAATATGTGTTCCGAGTTGAAGAGGGCACTGGGCCCTTAAAATCGATGCTAAGTCGTTGCATCGGTTGGGTTGCATGTATGAGTATACCATCTGAGGGGCGGAAGAACTGAGGTTTTAATTCCGCACAAAGCCGGCATTCTGAGCATATTTTCTTTACATCTCCAGTGGAAAAAGGGAGATTCCGTGATCGTACGAAATGTAGCATGCGCGTAACGCCAGGATGACACAAACCATTGTGGACATCCATGAGAGTGGAGGATGACATAGTGGAGCAGAATGCCCGTGTGAGGGTGTCCGGGGCCACATTCTCCTTGCCAGGCCGATAGAGAATGGTATAACCAAAAGAGGCCAGTTCCATCCTCCAAAGTTGTATTTTATTATTCTTAATTTTGGTTCGTTTTCGATTATCGAGCATGAAGGCGACTGATCGTTGGTCCGTGATCAATGTAAAGTGCTGGCGAGCTAGAAAATGGTTCCACTTCCGTACTGCCTCTATGATGGCTGTGGCTTCTTTCTCAACCGGAGGATAATGTAGCTCGGCACCTTGTAAGGTCCTGGACATAAATGCTACAGGACGACCTTCCTGATTCAGAGTAGCCGAGATCGCCACCTCCGAGGCATCACATTCAACCACGAACGGGAGATTCTCATCAATGGAGTGAAGAGCCGCTTTCTCCAACTGTTTTTTGAGAAGGTTAAAGGCTGCAACAGCCGCTGTTCCCAGTGGAAATGATCTAGCATGCAGCAAGGGTTGGATTTTGTCCGAAAAATGAGGAATCCATTTAGCGTAGTATGCAAACAGACCGAGAGCCCGACGTAAAGAAGCTGGATTCTTAGGTGACGGGAGCTCTTGGAGCGGGCGAAGTCTTTCTGGGTCTGGCTTAATGATACCATTGCCTACGCAGTAGCCAAGGATGTTGATGGTCGGTTGCGACTCAACAGATTTGGATTCATTCAGGGTCAAATTACGGCGATGGAGGGCATCCCGAAATTTTTGGAGGTTGGAGTCGTGTTCCTGTCGATCGTGACCTGCAATGGTAATGTTATCAAGATAGGGAAAAGTGTCCCTTAGGTTTTCCTGCTTAACCAGGCCATCCATTGCCCGTTGAAAGACAGCCACTCCATTAGTAACCCCGAATGGGAGGCGACGAAATTGGTACAGCCGTCCATTAGCCTCAAAGGCTGTGTACTGCTTATCTGAGACCTTCAAGGGTAACTGATGATAGGCACTTTTTAAATCGTAAGTTGAGAACACTTTGTATTCGGCCAGTTTATTAACCATATCATCAATGCGTGGCAATGGGTAGGCGTCCAAGTCAGTATATTGATTGATGGTTTGCGAATAATCGATGCATAGTCGCTGTTTGTGAGGTTTTAGAGGGTTCTTGACAATGACGACTTGAGCCCGCCAGGGCGACGAACATGGTTCAATGATATCCTCTGCTAGAAGTCGAGAGATTTCAGCCGCAATAAAAGATTGGTCTTCCTGATTAAAGCGCCGCGATTTCGTTATTATCGGTTGGCATTGAGGCGGAATACTGGCAAATAATGAGGGTTCATCAAGTGAAGCTGCTGATAATGCACAAAATGGTAATTTAGATGGTATATTAGAAATAGTAAGTCCGGGTTTGGATCCACCAAACTCAATGGTGAGTTTCTTATGCTGTTTTTGGAAGTCCAGCCCTAAGAGGAGATCACTACATAAGTCTTTGAGCACCGAAGGTCGGGTGGAGGGATACATACGACCATGAAGTGTCATATCAACAACACAAAAGCCGGAGATTCTGGTATTAAGTGATGACTGGGCCATCGCAATTGCCTGGTCCGATGGGAAGACATGTAGTTTCAATTTCGCAACAATCTGTTCCTTAATGAAACTATCAGTACTTCCTGAGTCAATTAAGGCATCTAAGGTATGCCCTTTAATTGAAATTTTTGTGGCTGCCTGAGACAGGTTCTGTGGGCAAGCAGCTGTAATTGGTGTCGTTGCACAGAGAGTGGCTAAAACTCTCGGTGTGCTTCTTCGGGAGAGAGCTCGAGAGGAAGCTTGATAGGTCCTAGCTGGAGCATCTTGATAGGCCCTAATTGGGGCAGTTCGGTAGGCCTTAGCTGGATTGGCCCTCGTAGAGGCCCTTGATAGGCAAGCTTTAGCAAAGTGTCCTTTTTTCCCGCAATAACTGCAGATTGCATTGCGAGCAGGGCAGGTTTTCCTAGGGTGAAAAGCATCTCCACAAAAGAAGCATTCCTTCCTAGATTGCCAAGAGGCTGCTAAAGTGGGGTCGTCCTCCTCTTCTTCATCAGAATTATCAGAATTAGATTCCCCCATGATAGGGTTCACCTGAGACCGCTTGAATTGTCTGGTTGCAGCTACAGCAGCAGATCGAGATCTGGGCAGCTGATAGAGGTCTGCATTTCTCTTTGCCAAATCCAGTGAACAAGCTAGGTCAAAAGCTTTTTGTAGCTCAAGTGTTTTACTTTCTAGTAGACGCTGGCGTATAAATGGAGAGGCAATCCCGCAGATGAAAGCATCACGAATCATTTCTTGGCGGTACAGCTCAGCTGAGGCTGCCTGAAAGTTACAATCTACGCTGAGCCTGCGAAGTTCTTGCAGGAATTCGTCAATTGATTCCCCTGGCCCTTGTCGGGCTGTGGCCAGTAGATGTCTAGCATAGACCTCATTTGGGGTCTTCGCATACAGTTTCTTAAGTGCCCGAATCACCTCTTCGTAATTATCCCAGTCATCAACATATTCGAACACTTTTGGGGTCACATAATTGACAAGTATCTTCAATTTAGCAGGAGCATCCGCTTTACATTCATCCAGAAAATTCTCAAAAGTACGATACCAATGCTTCCATACCCTGCCAGCTGCTGGTGTATTCGGGTCCAAGTCCAGACGAATAGGTCTAAGGATTTTCTCCATGATGGGTGGTTCCCTGGATCCTTAACTTCCGAGTTTGTCTGAAGGTCTAGTATTTGTCAGTGTAAATACTAAGTTACTTAAATTGATGTAAGAAAAAGGAGACTTACCATCAAGTAACTTTAAAATAAGCTTTAAGTAACTTATAAACACACTATACACAAGAGAGGTCTTTACCATGCCTCTGGTAGAAGCCTCTTACAATACTGAACAGACCAGTATTTATACCAGTCCAACAGGAAGTGACATGACAGGAAGTGAGGTATGTACACAGTTCATAGTTCATAGTTCACAGGAAGTGATGACATAACTTCTCAGAAGTTATCATTTTTATCACAGGGCTTATGTGTGGTGGCCGGGGATCGATCAACAAATCGAGGACCTTACAAAGAGCTGCTCAGGATGCCAGAAGGTCCAAAATGCACCACCACGTGCCCCTCTACACCCATGGGAGTGGCCCTCCTCTCCATGGCAACGGGTGCATATTGATTTTGCTGGTCCATTCATGGACTCAATGTTCTTAATAGCAGTGGATGCGCACTCAAAATGGCCTGAGGTGATCAAAATGTCCTCCACCACTACGGAGAAAACGATTGCAGTCCTACGGACCATATTTGCCAGGAACGGCTTGCCAGAGCAGATTTGCTCTGATAACGGACCACAGTTTGTGTCCGAAGAGTTTCGGAAATTTATGAGAAGGAATGGGGTAAGGCATTACACATCCGCCCCGTATCATCCAGCCACATATGGATTGGCTGAGAGGTTCGTACAAACCTTTAAAAAGGCAGTAAGGGCCATGTGCAATGATGACATTCCACTACAGCATAAGGTGGACGATTTCCTGTTAGCCTACAGAAATGCGACACATGCAGTCACCAACCAGACCCCGGCCATGATGTTCTTTAACCGAAGGTTGAGATCTCGTCTGGATTTGCTCAGACCAAATGTGCGAAGAAATGTTGAGAATAAGCAATTCCAGCACATCAATGAGAAGCCGACAAGGAGCTTCAATGTAGGACAACCAGTCTTGGCCCGCGACTACCGAACAGAGAAATGGCAACCTGGAACGATATGCACACGGCAGGGGCCACTAATGTACACAGTGGATGTCGGGGAGAACATTGTGAGACGCCATGTCGACCAGATCCTAACGTCACAGGAACGAGTCAACCCCATGTCTCGCGTACCTGGGGATGAACCCGACATACCGGTAGCATCTACCCCAGAAACAGTAGCAGCGGAAACTGATGAACTAACCGATGACAGGGGGCCAGAATCGCCTCCGCACCAAGAACAAGACACTCAGGAAAGGCGCTATCCAGAAAGGATCAGGAAGCCGCCCCAAAGACTGAATCTATAAATGGACTATTTCAGTTAATGTGCATGTTAAAGTGTTACCTGTTATTTGAATGTTATGGTACTGTTAATCTAAAAGGGGAGGAATTGTAGTGTACGTACCTTTAAGAGAGAACTACTTTTACAGCTCCTGTATAATGTAGTACCGGCAGTGACCACACCTGTATATAAGCCTTGAGCAGGCATCTGTACTGTTAGTCTTTAGACTACCCTCATCCAGTAAACACCTGTTGATTGTTAATCTGCAGTCTCCGTCTATTTATTGAAGAACACCATACTTTAAGATTCACGGATTTAACACCGTCGCCGACCATTCCCAGCCTCAGCCTTCAATGACCGCAGCACTGGCCCTTCCCTTTAAGGGAGGGAAGGAGCCTGTGAATCCAGCAGCGCTGTACGGGACATTGCTCAGAGCTCTGCCGCTCCCGCCCCTCTCGCTCCCTTTAGCGCTCTAAGGGAAGTGGTAGTGCCTGATTTAGCGCTCCACTTCCCTCCTGGAGCGCTAAACCGGAAGTTCACATCCGATTCAATTGTGTAGCACTCGCCAATGCTTTTGCGCTCCCGCAAGAGTTATTGCCCCAAACGGGGCGCGACGCAATTTCTAGCCCAAAATCTGTGTCCTCTGGTTACAGACCCTCCTGCCACTGGTAACAGTTTCTCCCCATCTACCCCATACAAACCCCTCGTCATTTTGAACACCTCGTTCTAACTTGTTTATCCTCTACTTCCCAGCCAGAGTCTTACCAAATGAACAAGGGCAATTGTTGTATCCGTGTGTTAATGGAGACACGGAATGCAGGAGTTGGTTTAACAGGTGTTTACTGAACAAAGTCTGGAGGTGAACTAAAAGATACAAGACACTATACAGGCTTATATACCCGAGTGGTCACTACCGGTATTACAGTACACAGGGGCTCTTAAAGGTACATACACTACAGCAATGCTTCCAGGAATTGGTTCCTCTAATGGATGTATTAGGATTTGTAGATGGGGTTAGATGAAGAAGGGCGGGGTGGGGGGGGGTTCAAGTGGAGCATAAACACCGGCATAGATCTATTGGACTGATTGGCCTGTTTCTGTGCTGTAAATACTTTGTAATACTTTGTACATGCAGGCACATAATATAGCCTTAAACAGACTAGTTACTCATGATTGGAATTGCACAATGTTCGGATGTTGGGTGAGGAATGGGTTCGGTTGAGACAACAGCTCTTGGGGTTGCCAACCTACCGATACCCACTGTCCAGGCCTCTCACATTGGGAGTGGCCACGTGGGTGAGGTTGATGGCACTGCCCTGGTGCCTATAGAGCCATGCGCCAGCAAGGAGTCAACACCATCAGGAGAGAGTCGAAGAAAACTGGCGGAAAAAGGGAGGAAGAAGGATCGAAACAATCGATGTTTGGTACACCCCACATTCACAGTAAACATGATTAACACTGGAAGAACACAACAGGAGGAGACACTGACCTTCACACACAACAGCTTGTGTTGCAGGGATGATTTGATGCTGAACTCGTGCGTCTTCGATTCAGAGACCTGAAAGTAGGCAAAGATCCACTTTACTACACGAGAGAAAAACCATGGCGACTCTTTGCAAGACTCTGGGATTAGAGTCAGATGTAAGTCAGACCAGGTAGGGAGTAGCAGCTTCCCTTCCCTGAAGGACATTAGTTGAGTTTTTACAACAATCCGGCAGCTTTCATGGTCATTTTTTTTTCTGGTGCCAACCCATAATTATTGAATTCAATGCCACAATTTATCATAGTGAGATCTGAAGTCACAATGTCTAGGCTGCTAGTCTCGTAACAAAACCGCAACCATTGTAATCTCTGTTTTTTAGTGGTGCCTTTCTCCAGCTGAACGGTTATGTTGAGTAATTTTCATGTTTCCAGTCTGACCACTCTGATTTGGATTTTCCTGTTAGCAGTAACTTGGCGTTGGGTCGTTCACTAGTTTTACCAGGTTAAATAACGTGCATTGCCTTGAAGAACCAGCTTGTCCTCATCTAACTCCATTTACATTCCCTTCTAATACATCCATTAGAGGGTACCAATTCCTGGAACCATTGACTGGAATGTGTGAGCAAATTAAAATGCTCGAGACTGGAATTAGAATGATTTTGTTCAGGTTGTGTTGGGACAAATGGAAGCTGTCCTTACTGTCCCACTGAGAACATTGTGGTCAATACCCTTTTACCACACACTACCTCAGCAAGGTAAGACCTCCATCGTACATTGACGCAACATATGGTAGGGAGGGAGGATCTTATTTCTTTGGTTCCTTGAGACTTGAGCACAAAAATCTAGGCTGACACTCCCAGTGCAGTGCTGAGGGAGTGCTGCACTGTCGGAGGTGCCGTCTTTCAGATGAGACATTAAACCGAGGCCCCGTCTGCTTTCTCAGGTGGATGTAAAATATCCCATGGCACTATTTCGAAGAAGAGTAGGGGAGTTATTCCTGGTATCCTGGCCAATATTTATCTCTCAATCAACATTAATAGATTATCTGGTCATTATCACATTGTGGGAGCGTGCTGTGTGCAAATTGGCTGCCGCGTTTCCATTACAGCAGTGACCACACTTCAAAAAGTACTTCATTGAGTGTAAATGCTTTGGAACGTCCGGTGGTCGTGAAAGGTGCTATAGAAATGCAAGTCTTTCTTTGTGTATGTTTGTAAAAAGCTGGATGCTATGATGGGGGGTTCTAAGATCTGCCAAATAACCTTCTTCATCTTTATCTGAGGATGTTCTTGCCATGGAGGGAGTGCAGCGAAGATTCACCAGACCGATGGCAGGAATGACGTATGAGGAGAGATTGGGTCGATTGGGCTTATACTTGCTGGAGTTTAGAAGAATGAGAGAGGATCTCATTGAAACTTATAAAATTCTAACAGGACTAGATGCAGGAAGGAGGTTCCCGATGGCGGGGGTGTCCAGAACCAGGGGTGACAGTCTAAAGATAAGGGGTAAGCCATTTAGGACAGAGATGAGGAGGAATTTCTTCACCCAGAGAGTGGTGAACCTGTGGAATTCTCTACCACAGAAGGCAGTTGAGGACAATTCATTAAATATATTCAAGAAGGAGTTAGATATATTTCTTAAGGCTAAAGGGATCAAGGGATATGGGGAGAAAGCAGGGACAGGGTGTGGTAAACCACTGTTTGTATTCCTGTTTGTCCTGTTTGTATTCCACTGTGTACATGCCTGGACATGCCTCGGCTGACTCCTCCCACAGGTCCTAGTATAAAGGTGACTGCTCCCCAGCCCTTGGTATCCTGGACCGGTCGACCACTCGAGGCAGACCTCCATTCTGTTGTTAATAAAAGCCTTTAGTTACTCTTCTAACTCTCAGTCTTTTATGAGTAATTGATAGCGCATCACAGGGTACTGAGTTTGGATGATCAGCCATGATCTCATTAAATGGCGGAGCAGGCTCGAGGGGCTGAATAGCCTACTCCTGCTCCTAGTTTCTATGTTTCTATCAATGTTTTGATCTTGACTGCTGAGTAATTATGTGGCGAGAAGAGGGAGTTCCCTTTAACCATTGCTGACTGACTGCTATTGAGCCAGCAGTTAATGGCCTCTCCATTCAGTCGTTGTTGACCCCACCCATTTATCCACTAACAACCGAACCAGTTGGCCATTATTGACCAAGCCTTACGGGATCTTTGAGCTTGCCGTTGACCATAATTGGCCGTTTGGTGCCATTTGTTAAGAAGCATCAATTACAGGTAGAACCTACCAAAAATTCTTGCACTTCCGACATGTTTGTGAGCCAGCCTGTGTTGTCTTCCTTGTAGTAGAACATTGCTTTGATTCTGATCGTGCAGATCGCTGGAAAGTCACTGAGTTGCAATTGGAGAGATAAGGAAGTTGGCTCCAGCTTGATGTTCAGGCAGTGGCTCCCTGCATTCAAACGGCAATGTAGAAATAACTTTAAAAAAAAACGAGGGTCACTGCACAGAGAACTGGGAGAGATGAACTGCGTTAGAATAAAGAGTAGCTCAGCAATAGGAGGGATCAGACAGGGGAGAAATACAAGGCAGACTAAGATGGGTTCGGAGCGCATGTGCGTAAATGGACGGAGCGTGGCAAATAAGGTTGGTGACCTTCAGGCACACGTTACCACACGGCATTCTGATATAGTGGCAGTAACAGAGACCTGGCCCAAACAAAGGGAGGAATTGGGGCTTAATATCACAGAATCACAGAAACCCCACAGTGCAGATAGAGGCCATTTCGGCCCATCGAGCCTGCACCGACACATATCCCACCCGATCCCCGTAACCCCTACACCAACACATATCCCACCCGATCCCCGTAACCCCACGTATTTAATCCCCCTAACACTAAGGGTCAATTTATCATAGCCAATCATCCTAACCCGCACATCTTTGGACTGTGGGAGGAAACCGGAGCACCCGGAGGAAACCCACGCAAACACGGGGAGAATGTGCAAACTCCACACAGACAGACGGATTCGAACCCGGGTCCCTGGCGCTGTGAGGCAACAGTGCTAACCACTATGCCACCGTACTGCCCTGGCTACAATGTGTTCGGGAAAAAATAGGGAAGGAAAAAAAGGAGTGGAGGGTGGCAGTATTGATCAAAGATACTGTTACAGCCCTGGAAAGGGATGATGTGTTTGAGGGTTCAAAGCAGAATCTACTTGGGTAGAGTTAAGGAGAAGATGAGGAGCTGTTATGGTGCTGGGTGTATATTATAGGTCACAAAATAGTGGGAAGGAGTTAGAGGACAGTCAGCCTAATGTCGCTGGTGGGGAAACTTTTAGACAAAATTAATTTTCACCTGGAAAAACACGGGTTAATCAATGACAGCCAGCACGGATTTGTGAAAGGCAAATCGTGACTGACTTGATTGAGTTCTTGGATGAAGTAACGGAGAGGGTTGATGAGGGTAGTGCGGTTGATGTTGTGTATATGGACTTTCAAAAGGCGTTTGATCAAGTACCACATGTTAGCAAAATTGAAGCCCATGGGATTAAAGGGGCAGTGGCAGCTTGGATACAAAATTGTCTAAGAGACAGAAAGCAGAGAGTAGTGGTGACCGGTTGTTTTTCAGACTGGAGGGAAGTGTACAGTGCTGTTCCCCAGGGGTCGGTATTAGGACAACTGCTCTTTTTGATATATATTAATGACCTGGACTTGGGTATACAGGATATAATTTCAAAGTTTGCAGGTAACACAAAACTCGGAAAAGTAGTAAACAGTGAGGAGGATAGTAACGGACTTCAGGAGGCTAGAGACAGGCTGGTGAAATGGGCGGACACGTGGCGGATGAAATTTAACACAGAGACATGTGAAGTGATTCATTTTGGTAGGAAGAATGAGGAGAGGAAATATAAATTAAGTGGTACAATTTTAAAGGGGGTGCAGGAACAGCGAGACCTGTGGGTGTATGTACACAAGTCTTTGTAGGTGGCAGGTCAAGTTGATATGGCTGTTAAAAAAAGCACAGAGGCCTTGGCTTTATAAATAGAGGTATAGGGCTCGAATTTCCAAGCCCCGTGGAGGCGGGTTTGGAGGCGGGAGTGGTGGGAAAATTGCAGAATCAGGGGGCAGGAACCCATCCCGCCCCCAACCCGCCTCCGTGCCAATGTCCCAGGAGGCAGGTATCCAACCTGTGCTGGGAGCTGCCTCCCCGAGGCGGGAAAGGGATTAGTGCCAATTAATTGCCTGTTAACAGGCAGTTTTTTGCCTCATTCCTATTTTTAGCCCTGAAGTGTGGCTTCCTGACGGCTCTGAACCATGCCAAGTTAGCGAGGCGGACCGTTGGTCTGAAGGGGTTGGAGGGGTCGAGATGTCCGTTGTGCAGGTGAGTGATGGGTGCATGTGTGCAGAGGTAAGTGTGTGAGATAAGTGTAAAGTGTTTTAATAAGTTTTACTTACCTTTACTTTCTCCTGTAGGCTTCCTTCCTTCAGTTCTCGGGAGTCCCTCAGTTCACCGGCACAGAAAGCAGAATGGCCGCTGAACTGTCAAAAGCTGCAGCCTCTGCTTTCTGGTCTGGAGAGATCTCTAACTGAGTCTGAGTAGAAGGACTCAAGTTAGAAGACAGATTGTCAGTGTTTGACAGCTTCACAGAGCTATCAAATGCTGGTTTTTCATCTGTCAAAAGCTTTTGACAGATGAAATGTCGCTGATGTCACCAGTAACCAGGTGTCCCTTAATTGGCCTGCTGAGCCCGCTGGGTGGGCTTAACAAGGTCAATCAAGGGAAAATAGCGTGGGTTGGCCACAAGTCGATAGAGGCGGGACTACAACCCAAAAAGTGGGAGTCCCGCCTCCACCACGTCCCCATTGATAAATTCGGACAAAAGCAAGGACATTATGTTAAACCTTTATAAATCACTGGTTAGGCCTCAGCTGGAGGATTGTGTTCAATTCTGGGCACCTCACTTTAGGGAGGACGCCAGGGCCTTGGAAAGGCTGCAGAAGAGATTTACTAGCATGGTACCAGGCATGAAAGACTTCAGTTACGTGGAGAGACTGGAGAAGCTGGGACAATAGCAAAATACTGCGGATGCTGGAAATCTGAAATAACAACAGAAAATGCTGGAAACACTCAGCGGGTCAGGCAGCATCGAGGGAAAGAGTCCTCGACCCGAAACGTTAACTCTGTTTCTCTCTCCACAGATGCTGCCTGGCCTGCTGAGTGTTTCCAGCATTTTCTGCTGTTATTTCTGGAAAAGCTGGGAATGTTTTCCTTAGAGCAGAGAAGGTTTATAGGGTGATTTAATAGAGGCGTTCAAAATCATGAAGGGTTTTGATGAGAGAGTAAATAAGGAGAAGCTGTTTCCACTGGCAGGTCAAGGAGTGAGCAGGGGTGTGGGACTATCTGAAAAGCTTTCAAAGAGCTGGCATGGACACGGTGGGCCGAATGGTCTCCTTCTGTGCTGTAAGATTCTGTGGTTCTATGATTGAAAAACAACACAGTTCAGTGAGCACCTGAAAGAGAAAAGGTGAAATCAGGCACGTCATAAAGATAGCCTTTGGGCTTTTCACAGGCTTATTGGGATGACGCCCTTGGCCAAGCCTGCCAGACAGATTTTGTAACATGTGGTCTCCTCTATATTGGGGAGATCAAACGCAGATTGGGTGACCGCTTTGCGGAATACCTCCGTTCAGTCCGTAAGGGTGACCCCGAGCTTCCGGTCGCCTGTCACTTTAATTCGCCGCCCCATTCCCACTCAGACCTCACCGTCCTCGGCCTCTTGCATTGTTCCACGGAAGCTCAGCATAAGCTCGAGGAACAGCACCTCATCTTCCGATTAGGCACTTTACAGCCTTCTGGACTCAACATAGAGTTCAACAATTTCAGATCATAACCTCGGCCCCTATCATCATATATATATTTTTATCCACACTTTTTGTTTGTGCCTTTTGTTCTCCCCCACATGGCCGCTGTCTTTCATTCTGCCAGCGCAATTCACACTTCACCTAGAACCATCCTTTGTTTCTTAACCTGTCCCATTACCACCCCCTCTTGCCTTGAATATCTCTTAATGTCTCTTTACTTCTCCTGCCTTCCATCCTATCACAGACCTTCCCTTTTGTTCTTTCATCCCCTCCCCCATTTCCCAGCCCCTAAACTTGCTTTAAAATCTGTTCCACTTCCTGCTTTTTTCCAGTTCTGACGAAAGGTCATCGACCTGAAACGTTAACTCTGTATCTCTCTTCACAGATGCTGCCTGACCTGCTGAGTATCTCCAGCATTTTCTGTTTTTATTTCAGATTTCCAGCATCTGCAGTATTTTCTTTTTATATTAGGTTTTGTAACAGGTTGAAATCACTTATGTGACCCCCGCATTTAATAGCCCTGGCTCCGTGGTAGCGCGCTCACCTCTGAGTTTGAAGGTTGTCTTTCAATTCCCACTCCAGGGGCATAATCTAGGCTGACACCTCAGTGCAGTATTGAGGGAGTGCTGCACTGTCGGAGTGGCTGTCTTCCAGATGAGACCTCAGGATGTCCCAAAGCACTTTACAACTAATGAAGTGTAGTCACTGTTGTAATGTAGGAAACGCGGCAGCCAGATTTGCGCACAGCAAGCTCCCAATAAACAGCAATGTGATAATGACCAGATAATCTGTTTTTTAGTGATGTTGGTTGAGGGATAAATATAGGGCCAGGACACCGGGGATAACACCCCCCTGCTCTTCTTCGAAATAGTGCCTTGGGATCTTTTACATCCACCTGAGAGAGAGCAGACTGGGCCTCAGTTTAACATCTCATCCGAAAGACGACACCTCCGACAGTGCAGCGCTCCATCAGAAACATCAGTCGAGATTATGTGCTCAAGTCTCTGGAGTGGGGCTCGAACCCACAAACCTTCTGCCGCAGAGGAAACCGTAATGGGAATGAGCTTTGAGTGGAATATAAACTCTAAACTTCAGAAACAATTTGATGGATCCCAAAGGAAAAATGTAAACAGCCGCTGAGGAGAAGTGAGCTTCCTATACAATACTGCACTGCAAATAACAACAAGGATGGGTATGTGATTATGAGCATCAAGTTGAGGCACTTTATAGTCATTGAGCATTCCCTTTAGCCTCTCACGTACCTTTGAAAGGGCACTCGATTTTCTCGTGGTGCAGACTGTGACTTTTTGTGGATACCTGTGGCAAAAGGAATAGAGAGTTGGTCATTGTGGGAAAAACACTTAACTGGTGACATGAATCAGTCATTCATGAAAGAAAGACTTATGAAATAATACTGAGCAGCCTACGGGTGGCGCTGTCCAGGGAGAGTATAAATACTCGGGCACGAGCCCAGCTTGCGCAGGACATTCTTAACAGGAACTAGTGAAGGACGCAACTAGACCGCCATGTTGTAAAACAGTTGATTAAAGCTTCGTTTAACGCTTAGACCAAGTGCCTAGTAGTTTTCTTACGTCAACTGGTGAAGTGATTCCCATGGGGAAATGGCCAATTTTTCTCCGTTGCATGGACCCCCAGAGCAGGGCATCTAAGTTACATCAGAACGTTACAGGGGGTGGGTGCTACAGTCAAAACAACAACAACTTGCATGTTGTCTGTAGTGCCTTTATCGTAGAAAATAAGTCCCAAGGCTCTACACAGCGGCCAAGGAATAAAGTGATTGTCGAGCCAAAGAAGGAGACATTAGGACAGGTGACCAAAAGCTTCATCAGATAGCTGAGTTTTTAAGGAGGGTCTTAAAGGAGAAGAGGGAAGGTGGAGAGGTTTTGGGAGGGAATTTCAGTGTGGGTCCCAGGCAGCTGAAGGCACAGCCACCAATGGTGGGGTGAACGGGAGTGGGGATGCACACTAGGCCAGACTAAAAGCTACTGCACAGGTACAAAAAGTAATCAGAAAGGCTAATCGAATGTTGGGCTTTATTTCAGTGTGGCTGGAATATATAGGGCCCTGGTGAGACCACACCTGGAGTACTGTGTACAGTTTTGGTCTCCTTACCTAAGGAAGGATATACTTGCCATAAAGGGAGTGCAACGAAGGTTCACCAGACTGATTCCTTGGATGGGGGGATTGTCCTATGAGGAGAGATTAAGTAGACTAGGCCTATATTCTCTAGAGTTTAGAAGAATGAGAGGTGATCTCATTGAAACATACAAAATTCTTGCAGGATTTGACAGGGTAGATGCAGGGAGGATGTTTCCCCTGGCAGGGGAGTCTAGAACCAGGAGTCACAGTCTCAGAATAAGGGGTCGGCCATTTAGGACTGAGATGAGAAGAAATTTCTTCACTCAGAGGGTGGTGAATCTTTGGAATTCTCTACCCCAGAGCGCTGTGAAGGCTCAGTCATTGCGTATATTCAAGATAGAGGTCGATAAAGTTTTGGATATTAAGGGAATCAGGGGATATGAGGATAGTGCAGGAAAGTGGAGTTGAGGTAAATGATCAGCCATGATCTTATTGAATGACGGAACAGGCTCGAGGGGCCGAATAGCCTATTCCTGCTCCTATTTCTTATGTTCTTAAAGGGGAAGAAGTGAAGCTCCAGTTGTATACAGCCTTGGTCAGACCCCATCTGGAGTGCTGCGTTCAGTTTTGGGCAGTGAAGATTCACTCGAATGATACCAGGGCTTAAAGGGTTAAATGATGAGGACGGGTAGCAGAAACTTGGCTTGTATTCCCTTGCGCTTAGCCGGTTGAGGCGCGGTCTAATTTGTTTGAATTGATAAAACGATTCGATAGAGTAAATACAGAGAAGCTGCTGCCTCTGTTGGGGGAGTGCAGAACAATGGGGCACAATCTTAAAATTAGAGATAGGTCATTTAGGAATAAAATCAGGGAGCACTTTAGTGGAAATCTGGGATTCTCTCCCCCAAATGGCTGGGCATGCTGAGAGTCAATTGGAATTTTCAAGATTGAGATCAATAGAATTTCATTAGGTAAGGGTATCGTAGATGGACGAACATCCCTCATCAATTCTGGTGAGAAATTCAGTCGGCATAAATTGAAAACTAATTGGTACTAGATAGCACAAACAAATAACACTGCCTCACCCTGCTTTTGAAACATTGACTGTTTATTAAGGTGCCCCAATCATGCTTAATTCAACTATTTATATATCAATTATATTTTGCACTTGAGAAGGTGCAAAAAATATTGACAAGCGTGATACCAGAACTGAGAGTTTATAATTATCAAAAGAGACTGAGCAGGCTGGGGCTCTTTTCTCTAGAAAAGGCGAGACCAAAATTAGGGGTCATAAATATAAGACAATCACTAATAAATCCAGTAAGGAATTCAGAAGAAATGTCTTTACCCAGAGAGGGGTGAGAATGTGGAACTCGCTGCCACAGGGATTGGTTACATAAGAACATAAGAAACTGGATGGCGATCTCTGGAGAACGGGAAGTTAAGTTACACAGTTACATAAGAACATAAGAAATAGGAGCAGGAGTCGGCCATTCGGCCCCTTCGAGCCTGTTCCGCCATTCAATAAGATCATGGCTGATCTCCTACACTATCTCCACTTTCCTGCACTATCCCCATATCCCCTGATTCCCTTAATATCCAACAATCTATCGATCTCTGTCTTGAATATACTCAACGACTGAGCCTCCACAGCCCTCTGGGGTAGAGAATTCCAAAGATTCACCACCCTCTGAGTGAAGAAATTTCTCCTCATCTCAGTCCTAAATGGCCGACCCCTTATTCTGAGACTGTGACCCCTGGTTCTAGACTCCCCAGCCAGGGGAAACATCCTCCCTGCATCTACCCTGTCAAGCCCTGTAAAAATTTTGTATGTTTCAATGAGATCACCTCTCATTCTTCTAAACTCTAGAGAATATAGGCCTAGTCTACGCAATAGCTGAGGTGAATAGCAAAGATGCATTTGAGGGGAAGCGAGATAAGTCCATGAGGGAGAAAGGAATAGAAGGATATGCTGATGGGGTGAGATGAAGAGGGGTGGGAGGAGGCTCGAGTGGAGCATAAACACTGGCACGGACCAGTTGGGCCGAATGGCCTGTTTCTGTGCTGTACATTCCATATAAAAAGCAAAAAACTGAAGTGAACCTGGAACACTCACCCGGACACACAGACACGGAATCACCGGAACATTCTTAAAGATGACGCTGTTGGTTTTCCCAATCATGTCCCTGGGAGCCTGCGATTCAAACACAAAACACTTGCGTCACTCTGCCTGACGGGTTAGTGCGTTCGAAGCGGAAAGTTCTGGAAAACGTGCACCGCAGGTCGATGGGCGTCAGATTAAGAAAGAGCTCAGTTCTAACCCTGAACCGCAGCCCCCTGTCACTTCTCGTTCAGACGCCGACTGGCGTGCGGTCCACTTCCCTAACGTTCTGTTCTTATTTCTTACGTAAGGAAGGTGTTGGCGATTGGGAAATATTGGGTGGCTGCGTACTTACTGCGAGGTGCTGAGCCTCTTCGGTGCTGCAGTATCGGCCCTTCCAGATGCAGAGCGACACAAAATACTCGTGATTGGGATGGGAACTGGTGTAGGTCACGTTAAAGTCAGTGTTGTTCAGGATGCACTGGATGGCAATCTCTGGAGAATGGGAAGTTAAGTTACACAGTTACATAAGAACATAAGAAATAGGAGCAGGAGTCGGCCATTTGGCCCCTTGAGCCTGCTCCGCCATTCAATAAGATCATGGCTGATTTTCTACCTCATCTCCACTTTCCTGCCCGATCCCCATATCCCTTGATTCCCTTAATATCCAAAACCCTATCACTCTCTTGTCTTGAATATACTCAACGACTGAGCCTCCACAGCCCTCTGGGGTAGAGAATTCCAAAGATTCACCACCCTCTGAGTGAAGAAATTTTTCCTCATCTCAGTCCTAAATGGCCGACCCCTTATTCTGAGACCGAGACCCCTGGTTCTAGACTCCCCAGCCAGGGGAAACATCCTCCCTGCATCTACCCTGTCAAGCCCTGTAAGAATTTTGTATGTTTCAATGAGATCACCTCTCATTCTTCTAAACTCCAGAGAATATAGGCCTAGTCTACTCAATCTCTCCTCATAGGACAATCCCCCCATCCCAGGATCAGTCTGGTGAACCTTTGTTGCACTCCCTCTATGGCAAGTATATCCCTACATAGCAACAGTTTCAGGCAGGACATGACCTTCGGCCCATCTCACCCTCCTATCCACTGTATGACTACATGTCAAAAAGTACCTCAATGGCTGTAAAGCATAAGGGAATCAAGGGATATGGGGATCAGGCAGGAAAGTGGAGTTGAGGTCAAAGATCAGCCATGATCTTATTGAATGGCGGAGCAGGCTTGAGGGGCCTTATGGCCTACTCCGGCTCCTATTTCTTATGTTCTTATGAAAGGCGCTATATAAATACAAGTCTTTCTTTATTCCCTTGGTGCATTTCTGATAACCCTGAATCCCATTTGTTGGCACGCACCTGTCTAAATTCATCTTGAAACCTGTTAAGCTTTCTTGTTCCACCACCCGCGCTGCTAATTTTATATCTGACTGAGAATTGTTAGTTCCTCCCCCCCACCCGCAGTTTTCTCACTTTTGTCCCCCTCCCTCTCATGAGGCCGCTGGCTGCCCATCGGACACCTTGCCCAAGGGTCCAAGCTTCACGTGAGTTGAGGTAGCGGACCACGGCAGCTGCGCAACCGTTCGGGGAAGTGGGGGAGGGGCATCGGAGCCAAGTCCGAACCTGAGCTCCTCTGACACACCTGCTTTCCAGCTGCGGCCATGGGTAGTAATCGGGATCAGAGAAACTCCGACTGATTCTCCCCTCCCCACCGACAGGGGTTTGCGGAATTTAGAATTTGGAATTCTTACCAGCACCCTGACTGAGATCAGCGCTGTCTGGGGACTGAGCACTCCTGGTCTACATAAGAACATTATGAATAAGAGCAGGAGTAGGCCGAACGGCCCCTTGAGCCTGGTCGTGGCTGATCTTCTACCGCAACTCCACTGTCCCGCCTGATCTCCATGTCCCTTGGTTCCTTTCGAGTCCAAAAATCTATCGATCTCAGTCTTGAATATACTCAACGACCGAGCATTCACAGCCCTCTGGAGTAGAGAATTCTAAAGATTCACAACCCTCTGACTGAAGAAATTCCTCCTCATCTCAGTCCTAAAAGGCCGGCCCCTTATCCTGAGACTGTGACCCCTAGTTCTAGACTGTCCAACCAGGGGAAACAATCTCTCAGCATCTTCCCTGTCAATCCCTCTGATGTAAGAAAACTACTAGGCACTTGGTCTAAGCGTTAAACAAAGCTTTAATCAACTGTTTTACAACATGGAGGTCTAGTTGTGTCCTTCACTAGTTCCTGTTAAAGAATGTCCTGAGCAAACTGGGCCCATGCCCGAGTATTTATACTCTCCCTGGACAGTGCCACCAGCAGGCCGCCCAGTATTATTTCATAAGTCATTTCCACCTGAATGACAAGATTCATGTCACCCTCTACATGAGGGTTTATGTGACTCAGTTGCACTAAGTCATTAGGAAGGGATAATTAATAACTTTTTAATTGTACTTTTGTTTCTATTTTCTACCCTGCAATAGAACAGCCACAGAACCCTCATCCTCTGGTAGGAGGTCACGCTGGTTCAGCCTGCCTTGATTTCTAAGGATGCAAACCCAGAAGTAGGCCTCAAACAAAGATCCGGCAAGAATACGGACGCACTGTCATCGCCATCTGGTAATTGGGTGCAGTATTTTATTCAAATCGTTTTTTGTATTTTATACCGAGTAACCTGGTATTTACAGCACAGAAACAGGCCATTCGGCCCAACTGGTCTATGTCGGCATTGATGCTCCACACGAGCCTCCTCCCACCCCTCTTCATCTAACCCTATCAGCATAACCTTCCATTCCCAACTCCCTCATGTGCTTATGTAGCTTCTCCTTAAATGCCTCTGTTGCTATTCGCCTCAACTATTCCTCGTGGTAGCGAGATCCACATTCTAACCGATCTCTGGACAAAGAAGTTACTCCTGAATTACCTGCTGGATTTATTAGTGACTGTTTTATATTTACGACATCTAGTTTGGTCTCCCCCACAAGTGGAAACATTGGGCAGGATTTTCATTGGGCTGTGGAGGCGGGATTGAAGGCATGTGGGGGGGTTTAAATCCCGAAATCGGGGGGAGCACGAACCCATCCCGCCCCCAACCCACCTCCATGCCAGTTTCAAAGGAGGCGGGTACCCGCCCCGCACTGGGACCCGCCTCCCCGAGGCAGGAAGGGGATTAGTGCCAATTAACTGCCTGTTAACAGGCAGTTTTTAGCCTAATCTCTATTTTTATTGCTGAAGTGTGGGATTCCCGACGGCTCCAAACCGCGGCAAGTTTGCGAGGTGGACCGTCGGGCTGAAGGGCTTGGAGGGGTTGAGATGTCCGGTGTTCAGGTGAGTGATGGGTACATGAGTGCAGAGGTAAGTGTGTTTGGTGTGTGTAAAGTGTTTAAAGAAGTTTTACTTACCTTTACAGCCTTCCTTCCTTCAGGTCTCGGGAGTCCCTCATCTCACCGGCACAGAAAGCAGAATGACCGCGAGCTGTCAAAAGTTGCAGCATTCAGCTTTCTGTTCTGGAGAGATCTCTAAATCAGCCGGAGAGGAAGGAATTAACCTGGAGTACAGACTGTCAGTGTTTGACAGCTTCAAACAGCTGTCAAACGCTGATATTTCATCTGTCAAAAGCTCTTGACAGATGAAATTTCAATCTGTGACGTCACCTGTTGCCGGGTGGCCCTTAATTGGCCTGCTGAGCCCGCTGGGCGGGCTCAACAAGGTCAATCAAGTGAAAATCGCGTGGGTTGGCCACAACTCGATGGAGGCGGGACCACAACCCCGAAAGTTGTAGTCCCGCCTCCTACACGCCTCCAGAATGAAAATCCTGCCCATTATCTCTACGTCTTCCCTATCAACACCCTTTCATTATCTTAAAGTCCTTCTGCAGGTCAACAACAACTTGTAATTATATTGCACCTTTAATGTAGTAAAACGTCCCAAGGGGCTCCACGGGAGGATTAAAAGACAAAAAATTTGCCAGAAGCCACATAAGGAGAAATTAGGGCAGGTGACCAAAAGCTTGGTCAAAGAGGTAGGTTGTAAGGAGCGTCTTAAAGGAAGAAAGAGAGGTAGCGAGGCGGAGAGATTTAGGCAGGGAATTCCAGAGCTTAGGGCCCAGGCAACAGAAGGCACGGCCACCAATGGTTGAGCGATTATAATCAGGGATGCTCAAGAGGGCAGAATTAGAGGAGTGCAGAGATCTCGGGGGGTTGTGGGGCTGGAGGAGATTACATAGATAGGGAGGGGCGAGGCCATGGAGGGATTTGAAAGCAAGGATGAGAATTTTAAAATCGAGGCGTTGCTTAACCGGGAGCCATTGTAGGTCAGCGAGCACAGGGGTGATGGGTGAACGGGGCTCGGTGCGAGTTAGGACACGGACATCCGAGTTTTGGATCACCTCAAGTTTACGTAGGGTAGAATGTGGGAGGCCAGCCAGGAGTGCATTGGAATAGTCAAGTCTAGAGGTAACAAAGGCGTGGAGGAGGGTTTCAGCAGCGGATGAGCTGAGGCAAGGGCGGAGACGGGCGATGTTACGGAGTTGGAAATAGGCGGTCTTAGTTATGCCGCGAATATGTGATCAGAAGCTCATTTCAGGGTCAAATTTGACACCAAAGTTGTGAACAGTGTGGTTTAGCCTCAGACAGATGTTAGGGAGAGGGATGGAGTCAGTGGCTCGGGAACGGAGTTTGTGGCGCGGACCGAAAATAATGGCTTCGGTCTTCCCAATATTTAATTGGAGAAAATCTCTGCTCATCCAGAACTGAATGTCGGACAATTTAGAGACCGTGGAGAGGTCGAGAGAAGTGGTAGTGAGGTAAAGCTGGGTGTCATCAGCGTACATGTGGAAACTGATGCTGTGTTTTTGAATGATGTCGCCAAGGGGCAACATGTAGATGAGAAATAGGAGGGGGCCAAGGATAGATCCTTGGGGGACACCAGAGGTAACGATGCGGGAGTGGGAAGAGAAGCTGTTACAGGTGATTCTCTGGCTATGATTAGATAGTTAAGAATGGAACCAGGCGAGTGCAGTCCCACCCAGCTGGACGATGGTGGAGAGGCGTTGGAGAAGGATGGAGTGGTCAACCGTGTCAAAGGCTGCAGAAAAGTCAAGAAGGATGAGGATGGATAGTTTACCTTTGTCACAGTCACAACGGATGTAATTTGTAAATGATGAGAGCCGTTTCGGTACTGTGGCAGGGGCGGAAACCGGATTGGAGGAATTCAAACATGGAATTGTGGGAAAGATGGGCACGGATTTGGGAGGCGACAACACTTTCAAGGACTTTGGAGAGGAAAGGGAGGTTGGAGATGGGGCAGTGGTTTGCAAGGACGGAGGGGTCAAGGGTTGTTTTTTTGATGAGCGGGGTGATGACGGCAGATTCGAGAGAGAGGGGGACAGTACCCGAGGAGAGAGAACTGTTATCAATGTCAGCTAACATGGGAGCCAGAAAAGGAAGTTGGGTGGTCAGCAGTTTGGTGGGAATAGGGTTGAGGGAGCAGGAAGTGGGTCTCATGGACAAGATGAGCACGGAGAGGTCATGAGGGGAGATTGGAGAGAAACTGGAGAAAGATGTGAGTCCAGGGCAGGGGGCAACTTAGAGGAAGTTTGGCCCAATGGGCTAGATGCAGGAAGGGAAGTAACAGAGGCAGCTGAACGATGGTCTCAATCTTAGAGACAAAGAAGTCCATGAGCTCCTGTCGGAGGTGAGGGTGGAGGAGACAGGGGAAGGGTTTAAGAAGACGATTAGCAGTGAATAGAAGCTGGGGTTTATCTTTGCATTCCAGAATGATTCTGGACTAGTGAGCAATTTTGGCAGACGAGAGCAGGACCCGATAATGCTTTATGTGGTCCAGCCAGATCTGGCGGTGAATGGCTAAACCAGTTGTACTCCATATCCGTTGAAGTTTGCATCCCTTGGACTTAAGGGAGTGGAGATGAGGGCTGTACCAGGGGGAGTGGCCAGGATGAGAGAGTAATTGTTTTAATAGGGACTAGGGTATCAAAGGTGGTGGTGAGGGTGTGGTTGAGCAGATCGGTAGCTGCAGAAATGTCATGGTGAATGGAGGGTCAAAGGCTGGACAGTTGGGATTTCATAAGTGAAGTTGTAAGAGAGTTGGGAGAGAGATTTTTCCAGGGGCGGACACAGAAGGAAGTAGGGTTGGAGGGGTTGGGAGGGTGATGTGGGTGGAGAGTGATACGAGGAAGTGGTCAGAGAAGGCCTTATCTGCGATTGACACGATGGGAGTAGCGAGGCCACGAGAGATGCCAAGGTCGAGGGGGGTGGCCGTGAATATGGGTTGGGGACTTTACATGGAAGGAGAGATTAAGGGAGGATGGGAGGCTAGCAAACTCAGAGGAGAGAGAGCGTGATGAATTGAGATGGAGGTTGAAATCACCGAGGACGAGAAGTCGTTCGGTGCAGAGGCTAAGGGAGGAGAACAGTGAAGATATCTCAGTAATAAGATTTTTATGGTACTTGGGTGGGCGGTAGAGAACAAGAATTTTAAATGAGAGGTGAGAGGGGTGGAACAAGGTGAGATGCTCAAAGGAGGAGGAATAGGGGGACAGACCAAGGTGTGATTTGGTGATGAGAGCCACACCGCCACCACGGCGGTCTGAGCGGGACAACTGGTGGAAGGTATAGCCAGGCGGGGAGGCTTCATTTAAGGGTAAGGTGTCATCACCCCTCAACCAAGTTTCCGTCAGGGCCATGACGTCGATGCAATCATCCGCGATAAGCTCATGGATGGCAAGGGCCTCGTTCGCAAGTCACCCCTCAGTCTTCTCCTTTCTGGAGAAAAGAGCCCCACCCAAACCTGTTCAGCCTTTCCTGATAGGTATAACCTCTCAGTTCTGCTATCATTCTAGTAAATCTTTGTTTTGCATCTTCTCCAGTACCTCTATATCCTTTTAATAATAAGGAGACCAGAGCTGTTCACAGTACTCCTTTTGCTGTTCCTCAGCCTGACACCCATAGGGAGTCGGAATTATTAGTTTCAGAGTCTGATCAAGTTCTTCACTGAGGAGTGGGTCCACATTCTACACTGTAAACGGGCCTGCTCCCCCATGTCCACCCCCCCCCCCCCCACTTACCTGGACAGTAGTCTTCAGCATATCTTTTCATTATTGGATTGTTGCAATCTGGAACACAGAGGAAATGTGTCACTGGAAGATTCCGTGTTATTTAAGATTATAACAACAATTGAGAAATATTTACACATAGATTGTTTCTTTTAGGTTTTGGGGTGAAATTGTGCTGTACTGGAACACTCCCTCACACTCCTTCACATTCTCTCACACTAAAGTGTCAGCTGTGGCTCAGTTGGCAGCACCCTCGCCTCTGAGTCAGAAGGGTGTGGGTTCATAATCCCAGTCCAGAGACTTGAGCACAAAAATCCAGGCTGACACTCCAGTACAGTGCTGCACTGTCAGAGTTCTTGTCTTTTGGAAGCGACGTTAAAGGTGGGGGGGCGGGGGGCGGGGGGGAGGCTGTCTGCTCTCTCAGGTGGATGTAAAAAATATCATGGCCCTTTTTTGAAGAAGAGCAGGAGAGTTCTCCCCGGAGTTCTGCCAATATTTAACCCTCAATCAACCTCACTAAAACTGATTATCTGGTCATTATCACATTGCTGTTTGTGGGAGCTTGCTGTGCGCAAATGATCCGCCGCATTTCCTATATTACAACAGCGACTACACTTCAAAAAGTTCTTTGTTGGCTGTAAAGCGCTTTGGGACGTCCTGAGGTCGTGAAAGGCGCTGTAGAAATGTGTCTTTCTTTTCCCTCGCACTCCCTCACGTTCTCTCACACACCCTCCTGAAGGAGTGTGAGGGAATGTTAGAGTATGAGAGGGTATGAGGGAGTGTGAGGAAGTGGAAGGGAATGCGAGGGAGAGAGGGAGAATGTGAGGGACTGAGAGAGTGCGAGAGAATGTGAGGGAATGTGAGATGGTGTGGGTGTGTGTGAGATCTGACGTAAGAAAACTACTAGGCACTTGGTCTAAGCGTTAAACAAAGCTTTAATCAACTGTTTTTCAACATGGAGGTCTAGTTGTGTCCTTCACTAGTTCCTGTTAAGAATGTCCTGCGCAAGCTGGGCCCGTGCCCGAGTATTTATACTCTCCCTGGACAGCGCCACCCGCAGGCCGCTCAGTATCATTTCATAAGTCTTTCTTTCATGAATGACTGATTCATGTCAAGATCATGTGAAGATGGCCGTATAAGAACAGAATGGACTGTGTTTTCCAAGGTAGCTAGGGAGCCCTTGATGCCCCTTCGGAAGTGGGGAAGAGGTGAGCAGAAAATTCACTGACCTCCCCCGCCCCCACCCCTGCCAGAATTTAAAGGGGCACTTTAAACGGGGAAAGATCCCACTGAAACCAGACTCTGCCTCAAACACCTAGCCCTCCCTGGGTGGAAATCTTCCTTTCCTAAACACAGGAATTTCGAGACCAAACTCCACCCTCCTTCTTCCACGTTTGAGGGGCTGGCCTCCTGTTGCAGGATCTGCTACTGCGTGAACCATCGTCGCAGCGAACTTCCTTTGGGATCTCCTTGTGGGGTTTCTGCCGAAGTTAGGTCAGCTGATCGGGAGAATCCCGAGGAAATTAACTTGTCCGAACACAGCTAGCAATTTAGTTCAATAGCAAAATACTGCGGATGCTGGAAATCCGAAATAACAACAGAAAACGCTGGAAAAACTCAGCAGGCCAGGCAACATCCATGGAGAGAGAAATGGAGTTAACGTTTCAGGTCAAAGACCCTTCGTCAGAACTGGAAAAAAAGCAGGAAAGCGGATAGATTTTAAAGCAAGTGGGGGCTGGGAAAAGGGGGAGGGGATGAAAGAACAAACGGGAAGGTCAGTGATAGGATAGAAAGCAGGAGAGATAAAGATACATTGAGAGACATTGAGAGATATTCAAGGAACAAAGGATGGCTCTAGATAAAGTGTGAATGGCCCTGAAAGAATGAAGGACAGCTGGTGGCCTGTCACTTTAATTCACCACCCCATTCCCACTCGGACCTCACCGTCCTCGGCCTCTTGCATTGTTCCACGGAAGCTCAACGTAAGCTCGAGGAACAGCACCTCATCTTTCGATTAGGCACTTTACAGGCTTCCAGACTCAATATCGAGTTCAACAATTTCAGATCATAACCTCGGCCCCTATCACACATATATATATTTTCTCTTTTTTTTAATCCACACTTTCGTCTGGGCTTTTTTCTTCCCTCCCACATGGCAGCTGTCCCTCATTCTGCCAGGGCCATTCGCACTTCATCTAGAGCCATCCTTTGTTCCTTGAATATCTCTTAATGTCTCTCAATGTCTCTTAATCTCTCCTGCTTTCTATCCCATCACTGACCTTCCCTTTTGTTCTTTCATCCCCTCCCCCTTTTCCCAGCCCCTAAACCTGTTCCATTTCCTGCTTTTTTCCAGTCCTGACGAAAGGTCATCGACCTGAAACGTCGACTCTGTTTCTCTCTCCACGGATGCTGCCCTGGCCTGCTGAGCATTGCCAGCGTTTCCTGTTGTTATTAGCAATTTAGTTGCCCTGGATAAAATGAGAAACCCTTCAACTTAATAAGCACAAAAATAAATCCACAGGATAGGAACGGTGAGGTTTTCCCTCCCCATTTTGCGCCAGCGTGTGGTGTCACCCTTGGCTCAGTGGGCAGCACTCTCACCTCTGAGTCAGACGGTTGTGGGTTCAAGACCCACTCTAGAGACTTGAGCACAAAAATCCAGGCTGGCACTCTTTGCAGGTGTGCTGCACTGTCGGAGGTGCCGTCTTTCGGATGAGACGTTAAACCGAGGCCCCCGTCTGCCCTCTCAGGTGGGCATAAAAGATCCCACGGCCACTATTCCGAAGAAGAGCAGGGGAGTTCTCCCCGGTGTCCTGGCCAATATTTATCACATCATTCATCACATTGCTGTTTGTGGGAGCTTGCTGTGCGCAAATTGGCTGCTGCGTTTCCTACATTACAACAGCGACTACACTTCAAAAAGTACTTCATTGGCTGTAAAGCGCTTTAGGACATCCTGAGGGTGTGAAAGGCGCTGTATAAATGTAAGTCCTATCTGTCTTTTATCTGAGCCTTTAATTTCTGCTGGGGGCACAATTCAGTCTCTCTCTCTCTCACTGGATGTTCATTGAAAGGACAAGGTTCCACCTCACTTTATAACAACAGAAAATGCTGGAAAAACTCAACAGGTCAGGCAACATCCGTGGAGAGAAATTTGAGTTGACATGAGATCATTAACAGTTGAAACAGGTGTGGTTCTGCTGCAGGTCGAACCGGTTTTACCTTGTGAAACCGAATGAAAGGATTCAAAGCACTGCAGGAACGCAAGGTTTAACAAAATTTAACCAATCTGGGAGAGGAGCTTCTGTCTTATATACTTAATGAAACGCATGGCGAATGCTAGAACAGGATTTCTCCCCCTCTCTCCCCTCCCCCTCTCTCCTCTCCCCCCTCCCACTCCCTCCTCTCCCCCCTCCTCCCCCCCTCCCTCCCCTTCCTCCCCCACCCTCCCTCTTCCCTCCCCTCCCCCCACCCTCCCTCTGCCCTCCCCCCCACCTTCCCTCTTCCCTCCCCTCCCTCCCCCTCCCCCACCCTCCCTCTTCCCTCTCCTCCCCTCCCTCCTCCCCCTCCCTCCTCTCCCCCCTCCTCCCCCACCCTCCACTCCCCCCTCCCCCTCCCCATCCCTCCCCCTTCCCCTCCCTCCCCACCTCCCTCCACCATCCCCCCTCCCCTCTCCCCCCTCCCCCCTTCCCCTCTCGCCCCCCACAGGAGGAGGCCATTTGGCCCATCGAGTCCGTGCCGGCTCTCTGCGGAGCAATCCAGTCAGTCCCATTCCCCCGCTCTATCCCCGTAGCCCTGCAAGTTTATTTCCCTCAAGTGCCTATCCAGTCTCCCCTTGAAAACACTGAGTGTCTCCACTTCCACCACATCCGTCGGCAGCGAGTTCCAGGTGCTTACCACTTGCTGCGTAAAAAAGTTTTTCCTCACATCCCCCCTGTATCTCTTGCCCAAAACCTTAAATCTGTGTCCCCTAGTCCTTGTACCATCAACTAGTGGGAACAGCCTTTCCCCGTCTAGCCTATCCAAACCCGTCATAATCTTGTACACCTCTATCAAATCACCCCTCAACCTCCTTTGCTCTAATGAAAACAAATCCAGTTTCTCCAACCTGTCCCTGTAGCTAAGATCCCCCATCCCTGGAACCATTCTGGTAAATCTCCTCTGCACCCTCTCAAGGGCCTTCACATCCTTCCTAAAGTGTGGTGACCAGAACTGGATGCAATACTCCAGTTGTGACCTAACCAGCGCTTTATAAAGATTCAGCATAACTTCTCTACTTTTGTACTCAATACCTCTATTTATGAAGCCCAAGATCCCATATGCTTTGCTAACCACTCTCTCAATATGTCCTGCTACCTTCAGGGACCTATCCACATTAACTCCCAGGTCCCTCTGTCCCTGCACACTCTTTAAAGCTGTGCCATTAAGTGTATATTGCCTCTCCTTGTTCCTTCTGCCAAAATGCATCACCTCACACTTGTCTGTATTAAATTCCATCTGCCACTTGTCTGCCCATTCTGCTAGCCTTTCTATGTCCTGTTGCAGTCAATTGGTATCATCATCACTGTTTGCCACACCCCCAAGTTTGGTGTCATCGGCAAATTTAGAATGTCATGTGATCACATGTCACGTGATGACGTGCCATTTGATTGGATGTCATACGGTCAAGTGTCATATGATTAGGTGTGATGTGATCAAGTGCCATGTGATAGGACATCACGTGATTAAGTGGCACATGCTTAGATGTCACGTGATCAAGTGCCATGCGATTGGATGTCATGAAATCAAGTGACGTGTGATTGGATGTCACGTGATCAAGCGTCATGCGATCGAGCCTCCAGGAATACGCCCAACCAGACTTGGCACAGGCCAGGGACTGAAGACGTTCGCTGTTAAATTTGCTCAGATCCAGCTTGCCCGTTGGCTGGGCTGTGCCAGACTGAGAGACACTCACCTGGTAACCGGACATTCTTCACCAGCGCTTGTGTGGGCGGGATGCTGTAGATATTAATGGACAGAAGCTGTGCAGGTTTCAGCCGGTGGCAGGAGTAGTACGTTAGACTCCACTGGGAAAGAAAAGATTACAGATCACATGACTGGTCTCCTTTCTATTCTAACTTCACACACTATATACACAGTCGTTGAGTATCCTCGGGAGTTCTCCAGAAACATCCTTTAGCAGCAGGTTCGCGGAAACCCTGAGGGATGGTGGAAACGCCGGTTAGGCCATTTCTCCGGAGTTTCCATGGATCTGCTGCCGAGATTACAATGGACGGTCGGGAGGACCATGGCGGAAACACACTCAGGCCCTCCCATCACGAACCATTCTCACCCTCAGTATTTGAGTTGGCCTCTGAAACCTGCTCCCAGCAAAAATTAAAACCTTCAGATAAAAGACAAAGAAATAACTTGCATTTCTCCAGCGCCTTTCACGACCTCAGGATGTCCCAAAGCGCTTTACAGCCAATGAAGTACTATTTGAAGTGGAGTCACTGTTGTAATGTAGGAAACGCAGCAGCCAATTTGCGCACAGCAAGCTCCCACAAACAGCAACGTGATAATGAGCAGATCATCTGTTTTAGTGATGTTGGTTTAGGGATAAATATTGGCCCCAGGACACTGGGGGGAACTCCCCTGCTCTTCGAAATAGTGCCATGGGATCTTTTACGTCTTCCTCAGAGAGCAGACGGGGCCTCGGTTCAACGTCTCATGCAAAAGACGGCACCTCTGACAGTGCAGCACTCCCTCAGCACTGCACTTGAGTGTCAGCCTAGATTATGTGCTGAAGTTGCTAGAGTGGGACTATGAACCCACAACCTACTGCCTCAGAGGCGAGAGTGCTGCCCACTGAGCCACAGCTGACACCGAGGAGCCTTGAAAGGATAAGAGGAGCAAGAGAAATTAGTTCATAAAGGAATTGCTACTGACCCGTTCTCCTCGGTGATTGGTCTGTGCTGGGAATCCCCTGGTGTACCAGTATGTTACGCACTGTATCCACCCTACTTGGGAGATGGCGATCACCGTCCTATTGGTGGATACGAGGTTTGCTAAAGAAAAATTTGAAAGTCAGTAAAAGAAGATTTTGGGTCCCACTCTTTTGTATTCTTCTGTTTTCTTTTCTTCCCTCTTGTCCAGTCACATGATCCTTCATCCCTGTGGTCATCTCCATAGATGACAGCTAGTCCTCAGTCAGACCAGGACACAGTGCAGGAAGGACCAATGTCTCTGTCCTCTTCACATTCCAACCCACTCCACCCCACCCTCCATCCCACAGATGACCAGGGTTGGGAATTCTCTACCCCAGAGGGCTGTGGATGCTCAGTCGTTGAGTATATTCAAGACAGATCGATAGATTTTTGGGCACTAAAGGAATCAAGGGATATGGAGATCGGGCGGGAAAGTGGAGCTGAGGTCGGAGATCAGCCATGATCTTATTGAATGGCGGAGCGGGCTCGAGGGGCCGTGTGGCCGACTCCTGCTCCTAATTCTTATGTTCTTATGTTAGTCTGGTACCCTGTGGGAAGCCACTCTGTAGTTCAAAGTCAACGCCCGGTGCTTAATTTACCTGAATAATGGAGATTGTCAAAGCTAGCAAGCCTCCTGTTCAAAACAACAGAACTCTGTACAATGAACATCATATACTGACCTCAGTACCTCACCCTACGCCCCCCTTTGCAATGACTCAGTGAAGCAAAGGTCATCAGATGGTGAGGTTCTGAGTCATAAACCCGACATATGGTCTACAATAAGTCTGACCAAAGTCTACAATAAGTCTCCTGACTACAGTGCAGTGAGCCCTGGGTCAGATTTGGACCGTGTCTGTGATGCCCTCTGTGAATTAAAAGCCATGAGAACGTCAAGTAGTTTGGACTTTTTAAAAATTCATTCACGGGCTGTGGACGTCACTGGCAAGGCCAGCATTTATTGCCCACTCCTAATTGCCCTTGAGAAGGTGGTGGTGGTGAGCCATCTTCCTGAACCACTGCAGTGTGTGTGGTGAAGGTATTCTTAGTATACTTTGTAGCGGTTTTGGTAGAACTGAGTGGCTTGCTAAGCTAAGAGTCAACCACATTGCTGTGGGTCTGGAGTCACATATAGGCCAGACCGGATAAGGACTGCAGATTTCCTTCCCTAAAGGACATTAGTGAGCCAGATGGGTTTTACTAGCTTTTTATTCCAGATTTATTAAATTGAATTTAAATTCCTGTGGTGGGATTTGAATTCATGTCTCTGGATCATTAGTCCAGGCTTCTAGGATTACTAGTCCAGTAACGTAACCACTATGCTACCGTACCCATAGCCAGGCATTCAGTCGGCTGTAAATCTGCGTACGTAACAATCTGTTTACCCACTACACTATTGGAAAGGCTGCTTATTTTTATTTCCTGTTATTACTACCGTCAGCTGAATAGGTGAAGTTAATCTCCAGCACTGGACCGACCCCTTTCAGCAGGACGATGTGGATATCTGTGTTTCGAGGCGGTGAGAGGGGCCAGGTATCCTGGTACTCGGGCAGACAGTCTCCTAGGAAAATATAGAAGAAAATGTGAGAGAGGGAAAGAAGATCATCACAGCAGTTCATAGGGTTAAAAACGTGCAATCCTAAACCCCACCCAGTTGCCCAGACTAGGCTTGTATGCCCTTGAGTACAGCAGATTACGAGGTGATCTAATCGAGGTGTTTACAATGACTAAAGGAATTGATAGGGTAGAGAGAGAGAAACTATTTCCTCTGGTGGGGGGAGTCCGGAATAAGGGAGAATAACCTTAAAATTAAGAGCCAGGCCGTTCTGGGTATAATGTCAGGAAGCACTTCTTCACACAAAGGGTGGTGGAAATCTGGAACTCTCTCCCCAGAAAGCTGTTGAAGCTGGGGGTCAATTGAAAATTTCAAAACTGAGATTGGTAAATTTTTGTTAGGCAAGGGTAATTAAGAGATACAGAACCAAGGCGGGGAGATGAAGTTAAGCTACAGATCAGCTATGATCTAATTGAATGGCGGAGCAGGCTCGAGGGGCTGAATGGCCTCCTCCTGTTCCTATGTTCCAGTGGCCAAAGGCTTCAACTGAAGTAGCATTAAAGGACACAGGCTAGGAGGTCTCAGCTTTAGTTATTGGTCTCTGGCCAGTTCGCTGATGGTTCCCCAGGGGAAGCAGCTGAGACATTACAATTATAACTGGCATCGGAGCCACCTGGGGAATTCCTGCTCCTGATCACCATCCAGTGACTCCAACTAGCAAAGGTGCATGAAAGTATCAGGGGAGGACAGGATCAGGTGCGGCTGTAGATTCCTGGCTCCCACTCCACCTGATGACACTCTGTCATTTTCTACATCACAACAGTGACTACACTTCAAAAATACTTCATTGGCTGTAAAGCACTTTGGGATGTTTCGAGGTTGTGAAAGGTGCTGTATAAATTCAAATCTTTCTTTCAGGACATCCCAAAGCACATTACAGCCAATGAAGTACTTTTTGAAGTGTAGTCACTGTTTTAATGTAGGAAATACAGCAGCCAATTCGCACACAACAAGCTCCCACAAACAGCAATGTGATAATGACCTGATACAGGAAACTTTCGTTTATCCGGAGGTTAAATGTCCGGAAAGCTCTATCTACCGGCAAAATTCAGGAGTCGGTTCAGATAATTTTTTTTCTTTTCGTTGCTTCTTTTCTCCAGTTCCTGGCTCTGCAAGCGTCTCTGTAGCTAAGCAACAGCTTCAGCTAGACGCTTGCACGCTGCGCCGACTGTTTTGAAGCTGTTGCTAAGCAACAGGGTTTGTTGCTTCACACGGAGCTCTGAGCTCCGTATGTTTTAACATTAGCGCTGGTTTCTACGGCAGTTTTGATCTAACGGCACCAGCTCGGTCCCGTCGGTGCCGGATACCAGAAAGTTTCCTGTAATGTGTTTTAGTAATGTTGATTGAGGGATAAATATTGGCCCCAGGAGAACTCCCCTGCTCTTCTTCTAAATCGTGCCATGGCTGAGAGGTCAGGTGGGAACTCAGCTTAACGTCTCAGCTGAAAGACGGCACCTCCGACAGTGCCGCACTCCCTCAGCACTGCACCAGGAGTGTCAGCCTGGATTTTTGTGCTCAAGTCTCTGGAGTGGGGACTTGAACCCACAACCTTCTGACTCAGAGGCGAGGGTGCTGCCCACTGAGCCACGGCTGACAACTGCCGACATCAGGCGAGACACAATATTGACTTCGACAGAATTGGCAGTTGGTGCGTCTCTAGTGTTTGAGTCCTGAGGAACAGCAACGTGGTCACTTAGAGCTGGAACTGTATCTTTAACACCGCTTCGACTTAGCACAGGCATTTAGAGTCAAAAAATAACTGTCGGTGTTTGCGACATGAATAGAAAAGTGCAACGCAGCCCCTCTGACGGCAGTTAGTAAATGCACCATAACCTCTGCCCCTATCTTTTTTTCCCTCTCTCTCACATGGCAGATGTCGAAGATTCTGCCATTGCCATTTACACTTCATCTAGAGTCATCTTTTGTTTCTTAACTTGTCCCAGAACCATCCCCTTTCACCTTGCACCATCATCCCTCTCGCCTTTTAATCTCTCCTGCCTTCCACCCTATCACAGACCTTCCCCTTTGTTCTTTCCTCCCCTCCCCCCTTTCCCTGCCCCTGCACTCGCTTAAAAACTTGTTACATCTCCAACTTTTTCCAGTTCTGACGAAGGGTCATTGACCTGAAACGTTAACTCTGTTTCTCTCTCCGCAGATGCTGCTTGACCTGCTGAGTGTTTCCAGCATTTTCTGTTTTTATTTTTAGTAAAAGCACTGCCTTGTAAGGAACTGAGCCAAACTGACCATGAAGATCAAGTGGTTCAATTCTCATACTGGTGTTGCGTTAACTGATCTGGCAAGAGTCCAAGAAGTGACCTGTACACTCTTGGGCTAAGGACCAGTAACATCAGCCAAGGTTCCGCGTTGCTCCCCAGTAACACCCGGCTAGGAACAACAAATGACAATGTTAGGGGGGGTAATTTTGACTTTGCGTGATAGCGTAAAATGGGTGATAGCGAATCGGCATCAACATTCCCGCTAAGCTGCAGGGTCACGCAGCTGTCTGGAAATCCCGCGACGGCTGCTCACCGGCTTTTCCACGGGAGCTTTTGCGCAAAATTTCGGAAGGCCCGTTAAAGGGACCGCGCACCCAAAAAAAAATTAGGGGGAACATTTGATCGGCATCCCATTTTTACATCTCTCCCCCACTGACTTCAATGGAAATACAAATGGGGAGGGATGTAAGGCGGCCTGCCGACTCGCTAGCACCTGTTTTATACGATCGCACAGAGTCAAAATGACCCTCAGCGGGTGAGGGTTTGTGCACACAGGTGTAAATTGTTCAATTCCGAAGCCCTACCGACTGTTTCCCTCTGCTGCCCTCGTGTTGTAGAGCAGTGAAACATTATTAACTCCATATTATTTATAACTGGGGCGGGGGGCAGGGAGGGTAAAAACAAATCAAAATAATCTCACAGCGAAACATACCTTTAATAACTTGGCAGGGAAGATTCTGCAAATAGACAAACGAGAAACAGAACATTAGATCTGTTATAACACACACACATTTCATTAGTTCGGAACTGTATCTATTGGCTAGGGAATGTAGTGTTGGTTATACAATGCTGGAGATACAAAGCATTGAGAGTTATTCAGATTAGTTTGTTCTTATTCCTTGCCTGTTCAGTGAAGAATGTCGTATTTTTCCAACAGTGCAGCTGCTGATTGTAGATAGAATTTCTTGGTTAGTTAGCTGTGGCTTACTGCTGTTCATGCCCACTACTATTGTTGCTAGTATAGAGCATAAGGTCTCAAGTTCATAAGAACATAAGAACATAAGAATTAGGATCAGGAGTCGGCCATACAGCCCCTCGAGCCTGCTCCGCCATTCAATAAGATCATGGCTGATCTTCGACCTCAACTCCACTTTCCCGCCCGATCCCCATATCCCTTGGTTCCCCTAGAGTCCAAAGATCTAGTGATCTCAGCCTTGAATATACTCAACGACTCAGCATTCACAGCCCTCTAGGGGAAAGAAAGCCAAAGATTCTCAAGTGCGGTAAGTTAGGGTGGGCAATAAATGTTGGCCTTGCCAGCAACACCCATATCCCAAGAATGAAGTTGTTTTCAAGTTCTCTGACATGATTAAGTGTTCCATTTATGGAAATGTGTCTACTCAATTGAAAGGAATGCCTGTACTGTGCGTGTGACAAGCAAATGATGGAATACTCTCCACTTGCCTGGATGAGTGCAGCTCCAACAACACTCAAGAAGCTCGACACCATCCAGGACAAAGCAGCCCGCTTGATTGGCACCCCATCCACCACCTTAAACATTCACTCCCTCCACCACCGGCGTATTGTGGCTGCAGTATGTACCATCTACAAGATGCATTGCAGCAACTCGCCAAGGCTTCTTCGGCAGCACCTCCCAAACCCGCGACCTCTTCAGGGCAGCAGGCGCATGGGAACACCACCACCTGCAAGTTCCTCTTCAAGTCATACACCATCCTGACTTGGAAATATTTCGGCCGTTCCTTCATCGTCACTGGGACAAAATCCTGGAACTCCCTCCCTAACAGCACTGTGGGAGCACCTTCACCACACGGACCACAGCAGTTCAAGAAGGCGGCTCACCACCACCTTCTCAAGGGCAATTAGGAATGGGCAATAAATGCTGGCCTTGCCAGCGATGCCCACACCCCGTGAATGAATAAAAAACAAACACTGAGCCCACAGTGTGGTGGTATATCAGCAACCTGGAAAGCACCAGCCTGCCCCTTACATCTTACACCCGCTTACTGACATGTACATAAAACCTTTCCTGCAACTTGGTGGCTGCCAAAGGGAATTCAGTTGGAGTAGAATGCTCTATTTGAAGAGCTAGTGCCGGAACAGTTACGATGGGCCAAATGGCCTCCTCCTGAGCTGTAATTTCTATGGATCTATAATGAGAACTCCTCAGAACATGCCTTGATCTGGTTGTTGAAGTGGTCAATAGGTGGCAACCTAAGCTTGTTGTATCAGAGTATGAATGATGCCTGTAGAACCATGCTGAGTAGGTACTGAGGCTGGAGCCTTCACTGAACACCAGAGGAAATATTAAAGACCCTTCCATACTCTCAACTCCCATAGAAATGAAATATTAATAATAAAAATAAATTGAGATGCAAAAGAAATGTAACTGTCGGCTCTGAAATTATACCTATCAGTAAAGGATGAACAGGCTGTGTCTCTTTACTCTTGAAAAGAGAAGGCTGAGGGGTGACCTAATAGAGGTCTTTAAAATTATGAAAGGTTTTGATAGAATGGATACAGAGAGAGTGTTTCCACTGTGGGGAAGAGCAAAACTAGAGGCCATCAATAGAAGATAGTCACCAAGAAATCCAATAGGGAATTCAGAAGAAACTTCTTTACCCAGAGAGTGGTGAGAATGCGGAACTCGCTACCACAGGGAGTGGTTGAGGTAAATAGTATAGATGCATTTAAGGGGAGGCTAGACAAGCATATGAGGGAGAAGGGAATAGAGGGTTACGCTGATAGAGTTAGATGAGGAAAGACTGGAGGAGGCTCGAGTGGAGCATAAACACCGGCATGGACTGGTTGGGCCGAATGGCCTGTTTCTGTGCCGTATATTCAATGTAATCCTATGTAATTTATCATTTCTGCCGTGAAAGTGCTGTCATCTGGGCGGGGTGGGTCGGACTTCGGGACAGGCCCATTTACGATGGAACCCCAGCCCTCTTGCCTTCTGTCAAAATGTTCTGCACATTTGAGGACGGGTGGACAACACAGCTGCCCATAACCTGGGGTCTTAAGATGCCATGCAACTGAGAGCAAAGTGCCAACTGAGATACTTTCCTCAATTTCCATTCTTCGCGACACTGGGGCTCCCCATTCCTGACTTAAAAAGGGGTTTACAAAATTTAAGAAGCTGGTTTCTTTCCTGCAGTGGATCACCAAGCAATCAGTCCACAAAAACACTTCCTAATTAAAAAAAAATCTTTAGGGGTTGTCTCCAGCCAATTTACATCTCAATTCCCTACCTCCCCACCACCTGCTCCCCAAACCCTTCGATATTCCACCATTCCCAGCAACTTTGCAAAGAATTTACAGCTGCCCAACCAACATATTTAAAAGCCCATGACCCTGGGAAGTGTATTCCCTGTTAGTAAAATAAATAGAGTGCTATATGAGGGCAGGTTGTTGCTGGAATATTCAACCACCTTGCTCTTTCGGATGATAGCAAAATACTGCAGATGCTGGAAATCCGAATTAACAACAGAAAATGCTGGAAAAACTCAGCAGGCCAGGCAACATCCGTGGAGAGAAAATAGAGTCAACGTTTCGGGTCAAACCCTTTGTCAAGACTGAAGAAGCACAGGAAATGAAATAGATTAAAAGGCCAGTTTGGGGGCTGGGAAATGGGGATGAAAGAACAAAAGAGAAGTGAAGAGACATTAAGAGGTATTCAAAACCAGACGAGATGGTGATAGGACTAGTGGAGACAAAAGACGGCTCTAGATTAGGTGTGAAATGCGCTGGCAGAATGGGAGACAGCTGCCATGTGGGAGAGAAAAAAAAAGGGGGAAGGGCCAAAACAAAGGTGTGGATAAAAAATATAAGTAAAAATGTAATAGGGGCCGAGGTTATGATCTGAAATTGTTGAACTCGATATTGAGTCCAGAGAGCTGCAAAGTGCCTAATCGGAAGATGAGGTGCTGTTCCTCGAGCTTACGCTGGGTTTCCGTGGAACAATGCAAGAGGCCGAGGACGGTGAGGTCTGAGTGGGAATGGGGCGGTGAATTAAAATGACAGGCGACCGGAAGCTCGGGGTCACCCTTACGGACTGAACGGAGGTGTTCCGCAAAGCAGTCACCCAATCTGCGTTTGGTCTCCCCAATGTAGAGGAGACCACATCGTGAGCAGCGAATACAGTATACTAGATTGCAAGAAGTACAAATAAATCGCTGTTTCACCTGAAAGGGGTGTTTGGGGCCCTGGACAGTGGGAAGGGGGGAGGTATAAGGGCCGGTGTTACATCTCCTGCACTTGCACGGGAAGGCTCTTTCTGAAATAACAACAGAAAATGCTGGAAAAACTCAGCAGGTCAGGCAACATCCGTGGAGAGAAATTTGAGTTGACGTTTCGGGTTTGACCCTTCTTCAAAACTGGAGAGAAAAGGAACTTTCTCTTTCTGATGCTCTTTCACCTGCTGTGCATTTAGAATATTGCAACATTTTTTTCTCTCTCACTTCTAATGGGCAACGGGTGAGGAGGTGTATCTTTAAGAGGCTTTAGGAGAGAGGGAAGAAGGCAAACAATTTCAATTCACTTATGATTTAAACATATATTGGACTATAAGATCATTGCTCGCTGTAGATCTGCCAGGAACAGTCAAATTCCGAACAACAAATTATTGCCCCAATATAGCCATCAGGACTTAAGAGAGAGAGAGAACCAACATGATTACGCCTCACATTAATCGAACATTTAACAGCGATCAGGAAAATGGTGATACCTCACCAAAGTGGAGTTGATAGTTTTCAGGGAAGGAGAGCATTTGTGAATCTTGCATTTGCCAAAAGCTGATTTTTCTGCAAGGGTTTACAATTTGCAGCATCCGCGCATATTGCCTCACGAGGAAAGGCGAGAGAGATCTTACCGGCTGCGAGCAGTCTTGAGTGCAACTCTCCACGGTTTTCTCTGAAACTTCCAGGGTTTCGTAGCTGCTCCTGTCTGCCAGCCTCGGAGCGGCCAACGAGAGGGCTATCAGGAAAAAGTAACACCGCGGGGCCCCAGCAGGGAGCATTCTCCCCAGGGGCGATATTCCAGTGTCCATGTGTCTGCACATGGTTCTAACTCAGCTCAGTCAGGTGCAGCACGGAGGTGACGGGACATCGGTGTGACCCATCGGGCAGAGAGAAGACCTCACAAGGACTGGAACCCAATGGCTGGGGGAATTTACAGAGACACCAAGCAAGCGAACGAGAAAATTGTGCTCGTCTATTGTTAGACTCTGCGAGGCTGTTGGCAGCGATGCATAATTTTTAATCCAACCCATTTATTGACAGAGGCGTGGAGCTCTCTAAGGGTGTTTACTGCAATCCATGGTGATGAAACCTTAGCCACTGACATATTTGTATTTTTGCCAGATGTAGGTATTGTGTCAGCCTGGCTCAGTGGACTTGAGCACATAAAGCTAGGCTGACACTCCCAGTACAGTACTGAGGGAGTGCCGCACTGTTGTAAGTGCTGACTTTCAGATGAGACGTTAAACCGAGGCCCCGTCTGCTCTCTCAGGTGGACGTAAAAGATCCCACGGCACTATTTTGAAGAAGAGCAGGGGAGTTATCCCCAGTGTCCTGGCCAATATTTATCCCTCAATCAACATCACTAAAACAGATTATCTGGGCATTATTACATTGCTGTTTATGGGAGCTTGCTGTGCGCAAATTGGCTGCTGCATTACAACGGTAACTACACTTCAAAACGTACTTCATTGGCTGTAAAGCGCTTTGGGACGTCCGGTGATCACGCGAAAGGTGCTGTATAAATGCAAGTCTTTCTTTATTGAAGCTTTCGACAGGAAGAAAGTGCCCAGGAGGACCCCACACCCATGTGTGAGGTGGTTTCACACACTCCCGTTTAAACATGTGGGAGAAGATTTCCTCTCTTTTGATATTGATAGAGAAATGCTTTCCTGACAAGAATACTCAGACATTCCTGATCTGGAAACAGCAACGCAACTTGAGAGCAAGAAAACAGCTCTACAGACGCCTGAAGGCCGAGGTCCAACAAAAAACTCGCGACCTAAAGAACAGATGGTGGGTGGAAAAAGCGAAGGATATCCAGCAGCTAGCCGACAACCACAATGTGCGTGGATTCTTTAGCGCAGTCAAGACCATCTGTGGCCCAAGCACCCAATGTCCTACCTCACTGCGGGCCAAGAACGGAGAGGTACTCATCAAGGACAGAGAAGCAGTCAATGCCTGCTGGAAGGAGCAATTCAAGGATCTCCTTAACCGAGACTCTGTCTTCAACACGAGTGTCCTCAACTCCATCCCGCAGCATGCTACCCGCCACCATCTCAGCACAACCCCAGCCCGGCATGAGGTTGAAAAGGCCATCCAAAAACTGAAGAACAACAAGGCCTCAGGAGCAGATGGAATCCCTGCCGAGGCACTAAAGCATGACGGCGAAGTACTACTGGCGCGAATTCATGAACTCATTTCTCTTATCTGGAAGGAGGAGAGCATGCCAGGGAACCTCAGAGATGCCATAATTGTGACCATCTTCAAGAAAGGTGAAAAGTCCGATTGTGGTAACTACAGAGGAGTTTCCCTGCTGTCTGCCGCAGGGAAAGTCATCGCAAGAATCCTCCTCAATTGCCTTCTCCCAGTGGCCGAAGAGCTCCTCCCAGAGTCACAATGTGGATTCTGTCAACTAAGGGGCACAATGGACATGATCCTCACCGCGCGTTAATTACAAGAGAAATGCAGGGAACAGCACCAACCACTGTACATGGCCTTCTTTGATCTCACAAAGGCCTTCAACACCGTCAACTGTGAGGGATTATGGAGTGTCCTCCTCAAATTCAGCTGCCCTCAAAAGTTTGTCACCATCCTCCACCTGCTTCATGACAACATGCAAGCTGTGATCCTGACCAACGGTTCCACCACAGACCCAATTCACGTACAGACCGGGGTCAAGCAAGGCTGTGTCATCGCATCAACACTCTTTTTGACCTTCCTTGCTGCAATGCTCCATCTCACCCTCAGTAAGCTCCCCGCTGGAGTGGAGCTAATTTACAGAACAAATGGTACACTGTTCAACCTCCGTCGCCTCCAGTCCAGATCCAAGGTCGTCCCACCCTCTGTCGTCGAATTACAGTATGCAGACGACGCTTGCGTCTGCGCTCACTCGGAGGTCGAACTCCAAACCATCATCAACACCTTCACCGAAGCGTACAAGAGCATGGGCCTTACACCGAACATCCATAAGACAAAGTTCCTCTACTAACCTGCCCCCACCACACAGTACTGCCCCCCGATTATCAAAATCCACGACAAGGCCTTGGACAATGTGGACCACTTTCCATACCTCAGGAGCCAACTGTCAACAAGGGCAGATGTCGATGACCAAGTCCAACGCTGCCTTCAGTGTGCCAGTGCAGCCTTCGGTCGCCTGAGGAAGAGAGTGTTTGAAGACCAGGACCTCAAACCCGGCACTAAGCTCATGGTCTACAGAGCAGCAGTGATACCTGCCCTGCTGTATGCCTCAGAGACATGGACCATGCACAGCAGGCACCTCAAAGCACTGGAGAGGTACCACCAACGCTGCCTCCGCAAGATCCTGCAAATCCATTGGCAGGATAGGTGCACCAACGTCAGTGTTCTCGCTCAGGCCAACATCCCCAGCATCGAAGCTTTGACCACACTCGATCAGCTCCGATGGATGGGCCACATTGTCCGCATGCCCGATACGAGACTCCCAAAACAAGCGCTCTACTCGGAGCTCTGACACAGCAAGAGAGCCCCAGGAGGGCAGAGGAAATGCTTCAAGGACACCCTCAAAGCCTCCTTGAAAAAGTGCAACATCCCCACTGACACCTGGGAATCCCTGGCCCAAGACCGCACAAAGTGGAGGAGAAGCATCCGTGAAGGCGCCAAACACCTCGAGTCTCTTCGCCGGGAGCAGGCGGAAGCCAAGCGCAAACAGCGGAAGGAGCGCATGTCAACCCAAGCACCCCACCCACCCGCCCCTTCAACCACCGTCTGCCCCACCTGTGACAGGTCCCGCATTGGACTCAGCAGTCACCTGAGAACTCATTTTAATGTGGAAGCGAGTCATCCTCAGTTCTGAGGGACTGCCTAAGAAGAGAGACTTTGGAGGCAATGCGAATGTAGCAAATTTCAGCAATATTTTGAAAATGAACGATTTTTTTTTCTACTCTGGGGTTACATTGATAACGCTCCCCCTTTTCACATGGACAACATTTTGTGTTTAAAAAAAAATCTCATTTAGCTATTGTTCTTCCTATTCATGTTCCTGTTGCAGCAGGCAGCATTGTTCCTCTGCTGACAGAATGGCCAAGCAGTCTATCATAGAATCATAGAAGTTTATGGCACAGAAGGAGGCCATTCAGTCCATCATGTCTGTGTCAGCTAGCTCTTGGTCCGTAGCCCTGCAGGTTACGGCACTTCAAGTGCATACCCAAGTACTTTTTAAATGTGATGAGGGTTTCTGCCTCTACCACCCTTTCAGGAAGTGAGTTCCAGACCCCCACCACCCTCTGGGTGAAAAAAGTTCTCCTCAACTCCCCTGTAATCCTTCTACCAATTGTTTTCAATCTATGCCCCCTGGTTATTGACCTCTCTGCTAAGGGAAATAGGTCCTTCCTATCCACTCTATCTAGGCCCCTCATAATTTTATACACCTCAACTAAATCTCCCCTCAGCCTCCTCTGCTCCAAAGAAAGCTACTCCCACGTCTCTGCTGTTAAGAACATAAGTATTAGAAGCAGGAGTCGGCCATACGGCCCTTCGCGCCTGCTCCACCATTCAATAAGATCATGGCTGATCTTCCACCTCGACTCCACTTTACTGGCCTATTCCCACATCCCTTGATTCCCTTAGTGCACAATAACCTGTTATGTTAAGTTGTGTGAAAGAGCACTCTTATTCTTTGCTTCTTCCCTGATGGAAGGTCATTCTACCACTCTGTACTGCCCTGTATTAATAGACAGATATGTTGCATTAGAAGGATGTGCTGACAGGGTTAGAGGCAGAGGGGTGGGAGGAGGCTCGTGTGGAGCATAAATACCTGCATGGACCAGTTGGGCCGGATGGGCCTGTTTCTGTGCTATAAATTCTATGTAATATCTATATAAATCATGAAACATGAGTGTGCAAAAACGTGCTCACAATTTTCTACAAATAGTGAATCTCCCTGTCGGCGTAAAGGGGCGATTCATTTTAATGCACGCAAGATCACGCAGGGCTGCACACCTGCGATTTCCCGAGATGCGATCCCTGCATGACCAGTCCCTTCTGGAGGTGCAAGTTTGCAGCATTATTGCTGAAGTGTTATCTGGGCTCAACTTAACAGGGAGAGCAAAACAGGGAGCTGTGGTGAGGGATTTAAACCTGACTCCACACCAAATTAAAAAACATTGAGGCAGAAGGTTGTGGGTTCAAGTCCCACTCTGCACAACCGCAGTGCTATCTCATGATGCCGCGTGTTCGGGGTGAGACAACCTATACCAGGATAGTCAAGGTATAATAAGAACAAAGGAAATAAGAGCAGGAGTAAGCTATACGGCCCCCTCGCGCCTGCTCCACCATTCAATAAGATCACGGCTGATCATCGACCTCAACTCCACTTTCCCGCCCGATCCCCATAGCCCTTGATTCCCCTAGAGTCCGAAAATCTATCGATCTCAGCCTTGAATATACTCAACGACTGAGCATCCACAGCCCTCTGGGGTAGAGAATTCCAAAGGTTCTAGGAAAGAATTCCAAAGATAATGGGGGCCGTGTATCCCAAGGGCAACCACATAGAGACAGAAATATCCCAAACTATCATTTGGACCATTGGGATGTTGAAAATGAAATTTAGATGTTTAATACTGTTGCTTGTTGAATCTTGCCCAACCCTATCAGCTCTACTGGATATTATAGTCGGTCCGTCAGAGGACAACGAAAAAGTGACGATAGATGCACCAGTAATTTCCATTGGGCAGATCGGCCATTTCCGCCATTTCCTTGGGGGTTTCCGCCGAGCTCTGGTCGAAGTTATGATGTGAGATCAGGGACCCCGCCCCCCGCGGATATCCTACCCCACGGCTAATTGATGCAAGAAGGACATGTTGCAGGGGATGGGTGTGGTGCAAGAGTTGTGGGGAAGAGCAAAACTAGAGGCCATCGATATAAGATAGTCACCAAGAAATCCAACAGGGAATTCAGAAGAAACTTCTTTACCCAGAGAGTGGTGGGAATGTGGAACTCGCTACCACAGGCAGTGGTTGAAGCGAATAGTAGAGATGTATTTAAGGGGAGGCTAGACAAGCATAAGAGGGAAAAGGGAATAGAGGGTTACGCTGATAGAGTTTTAAAAAATTTATTTGTTTATGGGTTGTGGGTGTTGCTGGCAAGGCCAGCATTTATTGCCCATCCCTAGTTGCCCTTGAGAAGGTGGTGGTGAGCCACCTTCTTGAACCGCTGCAGTCCGTGTGGTGAAGGTACTCCCACAGTGCTGTTAGGGAGGGAGTTCCAGGATTTTGATCCAACGATGAAGGATCGGCGATATATATTTCCAAGTCAGGACGGTGTGAGACTTGGAGGGGAACTTGGAGGTGGTGGCGTTCCCATGTGCCTGCTGCCCTGGTCCTTCTAGGTGGTAGAGGTCGCGGGTTTGGGAGGTGCTGCCGAAGGAATTAGAGTTAGATGAGGAAGGATGGGAGGAGGCGCGAATGGAGCATAAACATCGGCATAGACAGTGTTATAAATCTCATCATCATCAAGGAACTACTCATGAAATAACGCTGGACGGCCAGCTGGTGGCGCCGTCCAAGGAGTATAAATACTCGGGCGTGGGCCCAGCTATCCAGGGACATTTTGTAAGACAAGGAACTAGTGAAGTACAACTAGACCTTCATGTTCTGAAACAAGTTGATTAAAGCCTTGCTTTATACTCAAACCAAGTGCGTCGTGAGTTTTATTACATCAGACAGGTTGGACTGAATGGCCTGTTTCTGTGCCGTATATTCTATGTAATTGCTAACCCTTGGTGTTATTGGGCAGACATATCACAAGTAGCCCCTGCTCGCATGCAGGTAGAATGGAGCAACACCATGAGCCTCGTTTGTCACTTATATATAAAATCCGTTAACTATCCAAAGGTAAAGCAGACCCTGTCATATTTTCTGTAACATTCCAGATAGGTTCTGATCTGTCTGCTAAGGCAACTAGCTCGGCCTTTCTGTGCCATTAAAATTATAACCTTTATGCACAGTGAAAGTGCACGGTGTGGAATAGTGTTGCCAACTCTGGTTGGGTGTATTCCTGGAGGTTTCATCACATGACCTCCCGCCTCCAACCGCCCCACCCTCACTGCTGCAGACAGGAGAGCAAAAATCCAGGCTGACGCTCCCAGTGCCGTGCTGAGGGAGTGCTGCACTGTCGGCGGTGCATTCTTTCGGATGAGACGTTAAACCGAGGCCCCGTCTGCCCTCTCAGGTGGACGTAAAAGATCCCAAGAAGAAGAGCGGGGGAGTTCTCCCCGGTGTCCTGGCCAATATTTATCCCTCAATCAACATCACTGAAACAGATGATCTGGTCATTATCACATTGCTGTTTGTGGGAGCTTGCTGTGCGCAAATTGGCTGCCGCATTTCCTACATCACAACAGTGACTACACTTCAAAAAAGTACTTCATTGGCTGTAAAGCGCTTTGGGACGTCCTGAGGTAGTGAAAGGTGCTATATAAATGCAAGTCTTTCTTTTCTTTTTATTGGTCCATTCTCCGGGCCGTCCCCAGCCAATTGGAAAAGGAACAGACTCTTTGTTACCTGATTGGATGAACCTTGGGGGTGAAATTCGGCTCCTTTGCACCTGCCATTACCGCCTCTGGGGGGCGCTCACGGGGCGCAAAGGGGTTATCGCCCGGGGGTGGGTGAAAAAAGCATCTGCCGCAAAATTCAGCGATGCATTGCTGAGGCTTACCCGATAGCGCCGTGCCCCTGCCGGTACCGCCCCGGGCCGCCGCGCTTCTGGTGATGACGTCATCGCTGTGCGCGTCGACCCCTTAGCGCCCACGGCAGAAATTCGGCTGCACCCTGCGAGGCTGCCGTGGGCGGTATCTGCGCCAGCTGCGCGGGTCGCGAACCGGGCTGACCTCCACTTGCAGGGCCGTAGTTAAAGGGGCGGTGCGGCCGTGACCCGCGCTGCCATTTTTTTTTGGCTGACCCCCAGGTCGGCCCTCCGTGGTGTGGTCCTGGCCGCCATCACGCAGCCCGGCACCGCCTCTTGGTGCCGGGCTGCTGCCACGGCACTACGCCACCCTGGTGGCTGCATGTGGGTCATCAGAGGCCCTGCTGAGTGCGCAGCGACACCCCCCCTTTAACTGAAGGGGAGGGGCGTTGGAACACGGCAGTGCACCGCGGAGCCTCCGCGGAGCGCTGCCGATCACGCCCCGACATCGCCTCGGTTGCCGCCCCACCAGGAAGTGGAGCACCTGACATTGCGATCCATGTCCTAGGCGGGGTGGTAAGGCGAATTTCACGCGCGGGGCGGGACTTCCTCGCCGGGCGCTGGATGTCCCGCCTCGCCAGCGTTACCGCCCCGAAACGGGGCGCTACCGAATTTCGTGCCCCTTGACTGTTAGTGAAACAGCCTTCCCCCCCCCACCCCGTCCCCCCCCATCTCCAATATTTTTATAATAACTAATTAATGAAAGTGGTCCAAGAAAATGACAAAAAACACAATTTTTGGTTTAATGCCTCGATGATTTTTCTCCCGGGTGTTGCTGGCAGGAGAGTCCTGGAGACTAATCTTCAATTCCTGGAGACTCCAGGGAAATCCCAGAGGGTTGGCAACCCCAGCGCGAGAGGAAAAGGTTGCGTATTTCTGATTGTTTGTTGTTGCAGTTGAACAAACACAGTGAAGGGCCGTGCCTAAGATCCACATCACCACTCTGTACCGGATCTATTAGTATCATTGTATTTAAATCTTTGGGTAATATTCGGAGGGATTGCACACGTGGTGTACATCAAGATAAGGCTGTCCCTTTGACTTAAAAGGGAAATTGTACTTGCAGCTGAGCAGTGGGGGCTACAGAGTCTCAGCTCACTCCAGAGGCCTGAGCAGTCAGAGGCAGGAGAACAGAAACAGAAACCACATTACAAGGGCATTAAACAGCCGGACTCCGCGCAGCCGGATCCGCAGTCCACCATAAAATGCCGGTCTTCATGTAAAGCTTCTGTGTTAAAGCCCTGCAGCGGGTAGTCAAAACTGCCCAACGCATTACCGGCACCCGGCTACCGACCATAGAGCACATATACCAGAAACGTTGTCTACGGAGGTCACGGTCCATCATCAAAGACCCTACCCACCCCAGCCACAGTCTGTTCGCCCTCCTACCATCTGGGAGACGCTACAGATGCATTCGCACCCGTACGACCAGATTTAGGAACAGCTTCTTTCCCAGGGCTGTCATCCTACTGAACTCCACAAATAAACTCTAAAGCCTGCACATCTGCCAATGCACTTTATTATGGTCATATTTATGTTAATATACTACAAGCCAAATGTATGTTGAATGTTTAAATGTCTTAATCCAAATGTACACTCTCGGGAGCCGCAAGCCTACATTTCGTTGTACTGCACTTGTGCACTAACAATGACAATAAAAGTTGATTTGATTTTTTTTTTGATTAAAAGTTTCTAACTCTGGGATGCGAAGGGCAGAGAAGGGCCTGTAGAGGGTGTCCCTGGGCGCATGAAACATGCATCATTCCAGAATCGCACAGCGCAGAAGGAGGCCATTCGGCCCGTCGCGCCTGTGCCGGGTCTCTGAAAGAGCCGCCCAATTAGTCCCCACTCACCCCCCCCTTGCTCGTTCCCCATAGCCCTGCAGGTGAAAAGAAAATGAGCACAGCCAATCTGCCATCCGATCCCGAAGAACACCACTTTATGACGGAGAACTTAACAACCTCTGTTAAGAGCTTCCGGTCGCCTGTCATTTCAATTCACCGCCCCATTCCCACTCAGGCCTCACCGTCCGCGGCCTCTTGCACTGTTCCACGGAAGCTCAGCGTAAGCTCGAGGAACAGCACCTCATCTTCCGATTAGGCACTTTACAGCCTTCCGGACTCAATATCGAGTTCAACAATTTCAGATCATAACCTCGGCCCCTATTATATTTTTATATATTTTTTATCCACACCTTTGGTTTGTGCCTTTTCCTTTTTTTTTCTCCCCCACATGGCAGCTGTCTCTCACTCTGTCAGCGCATTTCACACTTCATCTAGAGCCACCTTTTGTGTCTTTACCTGTCCTATTACCATCTCGTCTCGTCTTGAATATCTCTTAATGTCTCTTCACCTCTCAGACCTTCCCTTTTGTTCTTTCACCCCCTCCCCCATTTCCCAGCCCCCCAAACTGCCTTTTAATCTGTTTCATTTCCTGCTTTTTTCTCAGTTCTGAAGAAGGGTTTCGAACTGAAACGTTAACTCTGTTTCTCTCTCCACGGATGTTGCCTGGCCTGCTGAGTTTTTCCAGCGTTTTCTGTTGTTATTTCGGATTTCCACCATCCGCAGTAGTTTGCTATCGTAACCTCTGTTATTTGTCGGGTAACCCTACTACATCACGATATTAGCGGCTAAACCCTCAGCGCATTCGTACGACTCTTCCTTGGTCCATTGTTTTTAACCGAGGCGTTAATTTTACATGGATTAACACTTCTTTTAAAATATTACTAACTGCTTCCAATTCCCTCCGACTACAATTTCTTTCCAAGCACAGGGCTGACTCCTGAAGCTATGCTTGTGGGTTACTGATGCACGCCAGTCTCATATGCGATGTGTATTTGTTTGCAATTTTTACATAGAATGTACAGCATAGAAACTGGCCATTCGGCCCAACTGGTCTGAGCCGGTGTTTGTGCTCCACACGAGCCTCCTCCCACCCGACTTCATCTCACCCTATCAGCAATAAGTTTCCATTCCTTTTTCCTTCATGCACTTGTCTAGCCTCCCCTTAAATGCATCTATACTATTCGCCTCAACCACTCCCTGTGGGAGCGAGTCCCACATTCTCACCACTCTCTGGGTAAAGAAGTTTCTCCTGAATTCCCTATTGGATTTATTAGTGACTATCTTATATCTATGGCCCCTGGTATCGGAACAACTTCATTGCTTCATACTTTTTCCAAAATTATTATTCTGGGGCTGGAAGGGGGAAAACAAAAAAGAGGAAAACCAGGCACAAAATACAGGTGAGAAAAGGTGGGGAATCTGCATCGAGACGTCTCATCAATGGATTGGAGAACGGTGACCTCTCTTCCTGGAAGGCATTGCAATCCATTGGGAGGTTTATTCTGGGAACCCTGTCCGGCTGCTGTGTTTGGTGTTGGATCAGCAGCTACGGGTCCGTGTGTTCTCTGGGTAGAAGTCTAAGAGGTTACGATTCACGACCTGCTGTGGTCGCCGTGTTTAAAGCACTTTAAGCAACTGTCGTCAAAGCAGGGCGAGTTATAGCATTGGTCGCAGGATAGGGTTGCCAACTCTGATTGGACGTATTCCTAGAGGTATCACATGACCTCCCCCCTTCAACTCGCCAAGGCTTCTTCGACAGCACCTCCCAAACCCGCAACCTCTACCACCTAGAAGGACAAGGGCAGCAGACGCATGGGAACACCACCACCTCCAAGTTCCCCTCCAAGTCACACACCATCCTGACTTGGAAATATATCGGCCGTTTCTTCATCGTCGCTGGGTCAAAATCCTGGAACACACATTGTGTGCAGTTTTGGTCACCTTATCTGAGGAAGGATGTTCTTGCCATGGAGGGAGTGCAGCGAAGATTCACCAGACTGATACCTGGGATGGCAGGAATGACATATGAAGAGAGATTGGGTCGATTAGGCTTATATTTGCTAGAGTTTAGAAGAATGAGAGGGGATCTCATTGAAACTTATAAAATTCTAACAGGACTAGACAGACTAGATACAGGAAGGATGTTCCCGATGGCGGGGGAGTCCAGAACCAGGGGTCACAGACTAAGGATAAGGGGTAAGCCATTTAGGACGGAGATGAGGAGGAATTTCTTCACCCAGAGAGTGGTGAACCTGTGGAATTCTCTACCACAGAAGACAGTTGAGGCCAATTCATTAAATATATTCAAGAAGGAGTTGGATATATTTCTTAAGGCTAAAGGGATCAAGGGATATGGGGAGAAAGCAGGGACAGGGTACTGAATTTGGATGATCAGCCATGATCTCATTAAATGGCGGAGCAGGCTCGAGGGGCCGAATGGCCTACTCCTGCTCCTATCTTCTATGTTTCTATGTTTTACCTCCCTCCCTAACAGCACTGTGGGAGTACCTTCACCACACAGACGACAGCGGTTCAAGGCGGCGGCTCACCACCACCTTCTCGAGGTCAATTAGGGATGGGCAATAAATGCTGGCCTTGCCAGGAACGCCCACATCCCAAAAATGAATTAAAAAAAAAACGCCCTGCCCTCACGCTCCCACCATTGGTCGCCCGGCATGCCAATCTTCGTGGTGCCCCGCCTTCCCACACCAATTGGAAAATGGAAGGACTCTTTCACCCAATTGGATGAATCATGACCGTCAGCCAAACACCCTTTTCCCCCACCATGTCCAATATTTATATAACTTGGAAAGAAAAGCGTTCTAAGATTTTTTTTATTTTAAAAACACCAATTTTTATTGCACCCCTATGATCTTTCTCTCTCTGCCATGTCCTGGAGATTAACCTTTAATTCCTGGATGCTCCAAACCAGGTCAACCCTGGAGGGTTGGCACCCAGAGAACCCAATATGTTGCTGTATCAAAAGCAAAATACTGCAGATGCTGGAAATCTGAAATAAAAACAGCAAATGCTGGAAATACTCAGCAGGTCAGGCAGTATCTGTGGAGCGAGAAACAGTGTTAACGTTTCAGGCCGATGACCCTTCGTCAGAACGCAGGATCTTTCCTTTCTCGGCACTCCTCTCTGACTCTCTTCCACGGCAACATTCGCGCTCGGGTGGCCCTGGAGAGGGAGCACGCGGTGTCCGCCAGCACGCTCGGGGCCTTCCGTGACCGGTGGGGACAGGAGGGTATCATCGCCCACTGGCAACCAAAATTTTAATTTAAGTTTCTTTTCAAGGTTTTTCTTAAGTTAAAGTTTAATGTTTGCACAAAAAAAAGTACAGTCTTTATTGTTTGTGCCAATTAAACAGGGGCCACATGGTTGACTCTTAATCGGCACTTGCTGCATGAAAAAGAGTCAGCACTCCCCTGCTTTGTACTCTGAGTCCCAGTAATTGAGTGAGAGAGAGAGAGTGTACAGGGCTGGAGAGTCCCAGTGAGTGAGAGAGAGTGTACAGGGCTGGAGAGTCCCAGTGAGTGAGAGAGAGTGTACAGGGCTGGAGAGTCCCAGTGAGTGAGAGAGAGTGTACAGGACTGGAGAGTCCCAGTGAGTGAGAGAGAGAGTGTACAGGGCTGGAGAGTCCCAGTGAGTGAGAGAGAGTGTACAGGGCTGGAGAGTCCCAGTGAGTGAGAGAGAGTGTACAGGGCTGGAGAGTCCCAGTGAGTGAGAGAGAGTGTACAGGGCTGGAGAGTCCCAGTGAGTGAGTGAGAGTGTACAGGGCTGGAGAGTCCCAGTGAGTGAGAGAGAGTGTACAGGGCTGGAGAGTCCCAGTGAGTGAGTGTACAGGGCTGGAGAGTCCCAGTGAGTGAGTGTACAGGGCTGGAGAGTCCCAGTGAGTGAGAGAGAGTGTACAGGGCTGGAGAGTCCCAGTGAGTGAGTGAGAGTGTACAGGGCTGGAGAGTCCCAGTGAGTGAGAGAGAGTGTACAGGGCTGGAGAGTCCCAGTGAGTGAGAGAGAGTGTACGGGGCTGGAGAGTCCCAGTGAGAGAGAGTGTGTACAGGGCTGGAGAGTCCCAGTGAGAGAGAGTGTGTACAGGGCTCGAGAGTCCCAGTGAGTGAGAGAGAGAGAGAGTGTACAGGGCTCGAGAGTCCCAGTGAGAGAGAGAGAGAGAGTGTACAGGGCTGGAGAGTCCCAGTGAGAGAGAGAGAGAGAGTGTACAGGGCTGGAGAGTCCCAGTGAGAGAGAGAGAGAGAGTGTACAGGGCTGGAGAGTCCCAGTGAGTGAGTGTACAGGGCTGGAGAGTCCCAGTGAGTGAGAGTGTACAGGGCTGGAGAGTCCCAGTGAGTGAGTGTACAGGGCTGGAGAGTCCCAGTGAGTGAGTGTACAGGGCTGGAGAGTCCCAGTGAGTGAGTGTACAGGGCTGGAGAGTCCCAGTGAGTGAGTGTACAGGGCTGGAGAGTCCCAGTGAGTTAGAGAGAGTGTACAGGGCTCGAGAGTCCCAGTGAGTGAGTGTACAGGGCTGGAGAGTCCCAGTGAGTGAGAGTGTACAGGGCTGGAGAGTCCCAGTGAGTGAGAGAGAGTGTACAGGGCTGGAGAGTCCCAGTGAGAGAGAGTGTACAGGGCTGGAGAGTCCCAGTGAGTGAGTGTACAGGGCTGGAGAGTCCCAGTGAGTGAGAGTGAGTGTACAGGGCTGGAGAGTCCCAGTGAGTGAGAGTGTACAGGGCTGGAGAGTCCCAGTGAGTGAGTGTACAGGGCTGGAGAGTCCCAGTGAGTGAGTGTACAGGGCTGGAGAGTCCCAGTGAGTGAGTGTACAGGGCTGGAGAGTCCCAGTGAGTTAGAGAGAGTGTACAGGGCTCGAGAGTCCCAGTGAGTGAGTGTACAGGGCTGGAGAGTCCCAGTGAGAGAGAGAGAGTGTACAGGGCTGGAGAGTCCCAGTGAGTGAGTGAGAGTGTACAGGGCTGGAGAGTCCCAGTGAGTGAGTGAGAGTGTACAGGGCTGGAGAGTCCCAGTGAGTGAGTGAGAGTGTACAGGGCTGGAGAGTCCCAGTGAGTGAGAGAGAGTGTACAGGGCTGGAGAGTCCCAGTGAGTGAGAGAGAGTGTACAGGGCTGGAGAGTCCCAGTGAGTGAGAGAGAGTGTACAGGGCTGGAGAGTCCCAGTGAGTGAGTGTACAGGGCTGGAGAGTCCCAGTGAGTGAGAGAGAGTGTACAGGGCTGGAGAGTCCCAGTGAGTGAGTGTACAGGGCTGGAGAGTCCCAGTGAGTGAGTGCACAGGGCTGGAGAGTCCCAGTGAGTGAGAGAGAGTGTACAGGGCTGGAGAGTCCCAGTGAGTGAGTGTACAGGGCTGGAGAGTCCCAGTGAGTGAGAGAGAGTGTACAGGGCTGGAGAGTCCCAGTGAGTGAGAGAGAGTGTACAGGGCTGGAGAGTCCCAGTGAGTGAGAGAGAGTGTACAGGGCTGGAGAGTCCCAGTGAGTGAGAGAGAGTGTACAGGGCTGGAGAGTCCCAGTGAGTGAGAGAGAGTGTACAGGGCTGGAGAGTCCCAGTGAGAGAGAGTGTACAGGGCTGGAGAGTCCCAGTGAGTGAGTGAGAGTGTACAGGGCTGGAGAGTCCCAGTGAGTGAGTGAGAGTGTACAGGGCTGGAGAGTCCCAGTGAGTGAGAGTGTGCAGGGCTGGAGAGTCCCAGTGAGTGAGTGAGAGTGTACAGGGCTGGAGAGTCCCAGTGAGTGAGTGAGAGTGTACAGGGCTGGAGAGTCCCAGTGAGTGAGAGAGAGTGTACAGGGCTGGAGAGTCCCAGTGAGTGAGAGTGTGCAGGGCTGGAGAGTCCCAGTGAGTGAGTGTACAGGGCTGGAGAGTCCCAGTGAGTGAGTGAGAGAGAGTGTACAGGGCTGGAGAGTCCCAGTGAGTGAGTGAGAGTGTACAGGGCTGGAGAGTCCCAGTGAGTGAGAGAGTGTGTACAGGGCTGGAGAGTCCCAGTGAGTGAGAGAGAGTGTACAGGGCTGGAGAGTCCCAGTGAGTGAGTGTACAGGGCTGGAGAGTCCCAGTGAGTGAAAGTGTACAGGGCTGGAGAGTCCCAGTGAGTGAGTGAGAGAGAGTGTACAGGGCTGGAGAGTCCCAGTGAGTGAGAGAGTGTGTACAGGGCTGGAGAGTCCCAGTGAGTGAGAGAGAGTGTACAGGGCTGGAGAGTCCCAGTGAGTGAGTGTACAGGGCTGGAGAGTCCCAGTGAGTGAAAGTGTACAGGGCTGGAGAGTCCCAGTGAGTGAGAGTGTACAGGGCTGGAGAGTCCCAGTGAGTGAGAGTGTACAGGGCTGGAGAGTCCCAGTGAGTGAAAGTGTACAGGGCTGGAGAGTCCCAGTGAGTGAGTGAGAGAGAGTGTACAGGGCTGGAGAGTCCCAGTGAGTGAGTGAGAGTGTACAGGGCTGGAGAGTCCCAGTGAGTGAGTGAGAGTGTACAGGGCTGGAGAGTCCCAGTGAGTGAGTGAGAGTGTACAGGGCTGGAGAGTCCCAGTGAGTGAGAGAGAGTGTACAGGGCTGGAGAGTCCCAGTGAGTGAGAGAGAGTGTACAGGGCTGGAGAGTCCCAGTGAGTGAGAGAGAGTGTACAGGGCTGGAGAGTCCCAGTGAGTGAGAGTGTACAGGGCTGGAGAGTCCCAGTGAGTGAGAGAGAGTGTACAGGGCTGGAGAGTCCCAGTGAGAGAGAGTGTACAGGGCTGGAGAGTCCCAGTGAGTGAGAGTGTACAGGGCTGGAGTGTCCCAGTGAGTGAGAGTGTACAGGGCTGGAGAGTCCCAGTGAGTGAGAGTGTACAGGGCTGGGGTGTCCCAGTGAGTGAGAGTGTACAGGGCTGGAGTGTCCCAGTGAGTGAGAGTGTACAGGGCTGGAGTGTCCCAGTGAGTGAGAGTGTACAGGGCTGGAGTGTCCCAGTGAGTGAGAGTGTACAGGGCTGGAGAGTCCCAGTGAGTGAGAGTGTACAGGGCTGGAGAGTCCCAGTGAGTGAGTGAGAGTGTACAGGGCTGGAGAGTCCCAGTGAGTGAGAGAGAGTGTACAGGGCTGGAGAGTCCCAGTGAGTGAGTGAGAGTGTACAGGGCTGGAGAGTCCCAGTGAGTGAGTGAGAGTGTACAGGGCTGGAGAGTCCCAGTGAGTGAGAGAGAGTGTACAGGGCTGGAGAGTCCCAGTGAGTGAGTGAGTGAGAGTGTACAGGGCTGGAGTGTCCCAGTGAGTGAGTGAGAGTGTACAGGGCTGGAGAGTCCCAGTGAGTGAGTGAGAGTGTACAGGGCTGGAGAGTCCCAGTGAGTGAGAGTGTACAGGGCTGGAGAGTCCCAGTGAGTGAGTGAGAGTGTACAGGGCTGGAGAGTCCCAGTGAGTGAGAGTGTACAGGGCTGGAGAGTCCCAGTGAGTGAGTGAGAGTGTACAGGGCTGGAGAGTCCCAGTGAGTGAGAGAGAGTGTACAGGGCTGGAGAGTCCCAGTGAGTGAGTGAGAGTGTACAGGGCTGGAGAGTCCCAGTGAGTGAGTGAGTGAGAGTGTACAGGGCTGGAGAGTCCCAGTGAGTGAGTGAGTGAGAGTGTACAGGGCTGGAGAGTCCCAGTGAGTGAGTGAGAGAGAGTGTACAGGGCTGGAGAGTCCCAGTGAGTGAGAGAGAGTGTGTGATGAAATATTCCATTCATCACTGCCTGTGACTGTGGTTGGTTCCAGGTTTCCCCTCACCATTGTATTGCCTGTGACTGTGGTTGGTTTCAGGTTTCTCCTCACCATTGTATTGTATATTGGAATGTATGGAATGTGTCATGTGTAGGGCTCCGCCCATACCTGGCCTCTATGTAAGCCAGCTCAGTCTGGCCTCATATCCAGTACTGCAGAGCTCCAGATGGAAGATACCTCTCTCCACTGCGTGTTATCTTCTAAGTTAATAAAAGCCTTGTTTTGTTTCGCTAACATCGAGTCTCGGGATTATTGAGGCACATCAGAGTGTACAGGGCTGGAGAGTCCCAGTGAGTGAGTGAGTGTGTACAGGGCTGGAGAGTCCCAGTGAGTGAGTGAGTGTGTACAGGGCTGGAGAGTCCCAGTGAGTGAGTGAGAGAGAGTGTACAGGGCTGGAGAGTCCCAGTGAGTGAGAGTGTACAGGGCTGGAGAGTCCCAGTGAGTGAGAGAGAGTGTACAGGGCTGGAGAGTCCCAGTGAGTGAGTGTACAGGGCTGGAGAGTCCCAGTGAGTGAGTGAGAGTGTACAGGGCTGGAGAGTCCCAGTGAGTGAGTGAGAGTGTACAGGGCTGGAGAGTCCCAGTGAGTGAGAGAGAGTGTACAGGGCTGGAGAGTCCCAGTGAGTGAGTGAGAGTGTACAGGGCTGGAGAGTCCCAGTGAGTGAGAGTGTACAGGGCTGGAGAGTCCCAGTGAGTGAGAGAGAGTGTACAGGGCTGGAGAGTCCCAGTGAGTGAGTGAGAGAGAGTGTACAGGGCTGGAGAGTCCCAGTGAGTGAGTGTACAGGGCTGGAGAGTCCCAGTGAGTGAGAGAGAGTGTACAGGGCTGGAGAGTCCCAGTGAGTGAGTGTACAGGGCTGGAGAGTCCCAGTGAGTGAGAGTGTACAGGGCTGGAGAGTCCCAGTGAGTGAGAGAGAGTGCACAGGGCTGGAGAGTCCCAGTGAGTGAGAGAGAGTGTACAGGGCTGGAGAGTCCCAGTGAGTGAGTGAGAGTGTACAGGGCTGGAGAGTCCCAGTGAGTGAGTGAGAGTGTACAGGGCTGGAGAGTCCCAGTGAGTGAGTGAGAGTGTACAGGGCTGGAGAGTCCCAGTGAGTGAGTGAGAGTGTACAGGGCTGGAGAGTCCCAGTGAGTGAGTGAGTGAGAGTGTACAGGGCTGGAGAGTCCCAGTGAGTGAGAGAGAGTGTACAGGGCTGGAGAGTCCCAGTGAGTGAGAGAGTGTACAGGGCTGGAGAGTCCCAGTGAGTGAGAGAGAGTGCACAGGGCTGGAGAGTCCCAGTGAGTGAGAGAGAGTGTACAGGGCTGGAGAGTCCCAGTGAGTGAGAGAGTGTACAGGGCTGGAGAGTCCCAGTGAGTGAGAGAGAGTGCACAGGGCTGGAGAGTCCCAGTGAGTGAGAGAGAGTGCACAGGGCTGGAGAGTCCCAGTGAGTGAGAGAGAGTGTACAGGGCTGGAGAGTCCCAGTGAGTGAGTGAGAGAGAGTGTACAGGGCTGGAGAGTCCCAGTGAGTGAGAGAGAGTGTACAGGGCTGGAGAGTCCCAGTGAGTGAGTGAGAGAGAGTGTACAGGGCTGGAGAGTCCCAGTGAGTGAGTGAGAGTGTACAGGGCTGGAGAGTCCCAGTGAGTGAGTGAGAGTGTACAGGGCTGGAGAGTCCCAGTGAGTGAGTGAGAGTGTACAGGGCTGGAGAGTCCCAGTGAGTGAGTGAGAGTGTACAGGGCTGGAGAGTCCCAGTGAGTGAGTGAGAGAGAGTGTACAGGGCTGGAGAGTCCCAGTGAGTGAGAGAGAGTGTACAGGGCTGGAGAGTCCCAGTGAGTGAGAGTGTACAGGGCTGGAGAGTCCCAGTGAGTGAGAGAGTGTGTACAGGGCTGGAGAGTCCCAGTGAGTGAGAGAGAGTGTACAGGGCTGGAGAGTCCCAGTGAGTGAGAGAGAGTGTACAGGGCTGGAGTGTCCCAGTGAGTGAGTGAGAGTGTACAGGGCTGGAGAGTCCCAGTGAGTGAGAGAGAGTGTGTGATGAAATATTCCATTCATCACTGCCTGTGACTGTGGTTGGTTCCAGGTTTCCCCTCACCATTGTATTGCCTGTGACTGTGGTTGGTTTCAGGTTTCCCCTCACCATTGTATTGCCTGTGACTGTGGTTGGTTTCAGGTTTCTCCTCACCATTGTATTGTATATTGGAATGTATGGAATGTGTTGTGTGTTGGGCTCCGCCCATACCTGGCCTCTATGTAAGCCAGCTCAGTCTGGCCTCATATCCAGTACTGCAGAGCTCCAGATGGAAGATACCTCTCTCCACTGCGTGTTATCTTCTAAGTTAATAAAAGCCTTGTTTTGTTTCGCTAACATCGAGTCTCGGGATTATTGAGGCACATCAATTTTATTAACTTATTTTTCAACACAATGGATCAACTCCTGAAACCCGAACGTTTGGATTTGGATCAGCATGCTCCGGACGCATCAGCATGCTTCGGACACTGGTTTAAGTGTATGGAATTCTTCCTGGACAATTCCGCAGCCGTCAAAGACGCTACGGACGCTGCGAGTATGAAACTCGGAATTCTGCGGAATTGGGTAAGCCACCGGGTTTACCCCCTCATCCAAGACGCCGACACGTACCTGGCCGCCTGCGACATCTTAAAGGCGCATTACCAGCAGCCTACGAATGAGTTGTATGCTAGGCATCTGCTCGCCACTCGCGCACAGCGACCTGGGGAATCGGTGGAGGAGTTCCTAGGCACCCTGAAAATGCTTGGCAAAGACTGCAAGTGCCGAGATGTAAAAGCCGCAGTGTACACCGACGAGCTTGTTCGCGATGCCTTTATCACAGGCCTCAGCTCCACTTACATCCGGCAAAGACTGCTGGAAAAAACGGGATTGGACCTGAAACAGGCTGCGGACACCGCGCGATCCCTGGATGTGGCCCAGAGAAACTCGGACGCCTACTCTTCAGCCCGCGCCGTCCACGCCGCCACGTGTGCACCAAGGGCGCTGCCATCTTGGAAGGCATCTTCCCCGCCCGGCAGCCCGACACCGTCGGGGCCCCGCTCTCCCCCCAGAAGCCCTACGACAGCCGCGACGCGTCGGGGACCCAACTGCTACTTCTGCGGGCAGCCAAAGCACACCAGAAACCTGTGCCCGGCGAAAGGCACCACCTGCTTTAAGTGCGGTAAGAAGGGGCACTTCGGGAAGGTGTGCAGAGGGAACCCCGCCGGAAAACCAAAACCCGCCACCGCCGCGTGTGCGCCGTGGAAGCGGCCATCTTGGACGCCATCTTGCCCGACCTCGTGGGGTCCGCCATCTTGTGAGCAGACAGCGTGGACGCCATCTTGTCTCGATCAGGGCCCTACAGTGGCATCGGTCACAGTGGACCAGACCAGGCCCCACCCGCTATCCAAATCAATGGTGGACATCGAGGTAAACGGGTGCCGGGTTAAATGTTTAATTGACAGTGGAAGCACGGAGAGTTTTATCCACCCTGAACTGGCACAACAACTCTCCCTAAAGGTGGTCCCTACTCGGGGTACCATCGCTATGGCTGATAAAACCCAGACATCGACCATTCTGGGTTACTGCACGGTACAATTGTCCGTTAACGGGACGGTATACGATAATTTTAAAGTATTAATCATGAAGAATCTATGCGCGAGCGTGATCTTGGGCCTGGATTTCCAGTGCAACCACCAAAGCATCACGCTCAAGTACGGTGGGTCCCAGCCGCCCCTCACAGTGTGCGGCCTGGCTACCCTGAAGGTAAAGCCACCTTCGCTATTCGCGAACCTTACCCCTAACTGCCGGCCAATAGCGACCAAAAGCAGGAGGTACAGCTGGGAGGACAGGCGGTTTATCGCGACCGAGGTAGACAGGCTCCTGAAAGAGCGCATTATTGAATGCAGCAATAGCCCGTGGCGCGCCCAAGTGGTGGTGGTAAGGGGTAGCGAGAAGAAACGGATGGTGATCGACTATAGCCAAACGATCAACAGGTACACCCAACTAGACGCCTACCCGCTACCCCGCATATCAGAAATGGTGAACCAAATCGCCCAATACCGGGTGTTCTCCACCATCGACCTCAAGTCAGCGTACCACCAGCTCCCTATCAGACCAGAGGACCGCCCGTACACCGCCTTCGAGGCGAACGGACGCCTCTACCAATTCCTCAGAGTCCCCTTTGGGGTGACGAATGGGGTCTCGGTCTTCCAGAGGGAGATGGACCGCATGGTCGATGACCACCGCTTGCAGGCAACCTTCCCCTACCTCGACAACGTCACCATCTGCGGTCACAACCAGCAGGATCACGACTCGAACCTCGAGAGGTTCCTGAAAACCGCACAAAAACTCAACCTCACCTACAACGAGGACAAGTGCGTTTTCAACACCACGCGCCTCTGCATACTAGGCAGCGTGGTGGAGAATGGGGAAATCGGACCAGACCCCGACCGATTGCGCCCCCTACGGGAGCTGCCCCTGCCCAACACTCCCAAAGCCCTGAAAAGGTGCCTGGGGTTATTTTCTTATTATTCCCAATGGGTCCCCAACTACTCCGACAAAGCCCGCCCCCTCTTGAAAGCATCCTCTTTTCCGCTCTCTGCTGAGGCCCACGCCGCCTTCAAAAGCATTTAGCAGGATATTGAGCGGGCCACGCTACAGGCAGTGGACGAGAACACTCCATTTCAAGTGGAAAGTGATGCGTCTGACTTTGCCTTGGCGGCCACCCTCAACCAGGCGGGGCGGCCCGTAGCTTTCTTCTCGAGGACCCTCCAAGGGCCCGAGATCAGACACTCCTCCGTGGAAAAGGAGGCCCAAGCCATCATGGAGGCAGTGCGCCACTGGCGCCACTACCTAGCCGGCAAACGCTTCACCCTACTTACCGACCAGCGGTCGGTAGCGTTTATGTTCAATAATAAACAGAGGGGGAAGATCAAAAATGATAAGATTCTTAGGTGGCGGATCGAGCTCTCCACCTTCGAGTATGACATCATTTACCGGCCAGGGGCCCTTAACGAATCCCCAGATGCCCTCTCACGAGGGATGTGTGCCAGCGCCACCGGGGACCGGCTACAGACCCTCCACAACGACCTCTGCCACCCAGGGGTCACGCGGCTGTTCCACTTCATAAAGTCCCGCAACTTACCCTACTCGATTGAGGAAGTTCGGTCTCTGACCAGGAACTGCCGCACTTGCGCTGAGTGCAAGCCTCGGTTCTACCACCCTGATAGAGCCCACTTAATCAAAGCTACACGGCCCTTTGAGTGGCTCAGCTTAGATTTCAAGGGCCCCCTCCCGTCCGTCGACTGCAATGTTTACTTCCTGAACATTGTGGATGAATACTCCCGGTTCCCATTCGCCTTCCCCTGCCCAGACATGACCAGCGCCACGGTCATTAAATGCCTCAACAGCCTGTTCTGCCTGTTCGGTATGCCGAGCTACATCCACACGGATAGGGGGGGCGTCCTTCATGAGTGAAGAGCTACGCCAGTACATGCTGTCCAGGGGTATCGCCACGAGCCGTACCACCAGCTACAACCCCCGGGGTAACGGTCAAGTGGAGCGAGAGAACGGGACAGTATGGAAAGCAGTCACTCTAGCTCTAAGGACCAAGGGCCTCCCTATCTCCCGCTGGCAGGAAGTCCTCTCAGATGTGCTCCATTCGATACGGTCGCTATTGTGTACTGCCACTAATGCCACGCCTCATGAACGAATGTTTAGCTTTCCCCGGAAATCCACCTCAGGCGTATCCATGCCGTCATGGCTCTCCACCCCAGGTCCGGTATTCGTGCGAAGGCATGTGAGGGGCCATAAGACGGACCCTCTCGTGGAGCCAGTGCACCTACTCCACGCCAACCCCCAATACGCGTATGTCCGGCACGCCGACGGAAGGGAGGACACCGTGTCAATAAAAGACGTCGCCCCAGCCGGTAACGACAACAACCATGGCAATAGCAGCAACAACGACCACAGCAACTCTTACCCACCCACTACTCTTTCATCACCCCCGGAAGAACATCGACCAACGGCACCCCCACCAACTACCCCTTCAACAACCCTGGCGGCACCCCCGGCAGAGACCCAGGAGGCCACCGGGGACACCCAGCTGACACCCGCGACACCACAACAGCCACGTCGGTCGCAGAGGACTACCAAACCCCCGAACAGACTAAATCTATAGAAGGGGTGAATGTGATGAAATATTCCATTCATCACTGCCTGTGACTGTGGTTGGTTCCAGGTTTCCCCTCACCATTGTATTGCCTGTGACTGTGGTTGGTTTCAGGTTTCCCCTCACCATTGTATTGCCTGTGACTGTGGTTGGTTTCAGGTTTCTCCTCACCATTGTATTGTATATTGGAATGTATGGAATGTGTTGTGTGTAGGGCTCCGCCCATACCTGGCCTCTATGTAAGCCAGCTCAGTCTGGCCTCATATCCAGTACTGCAGAGCTCCAGATGGAAGATACCTCTCTCCACTGCGTGTTATCTTCTAAGTTAATAAAAGCCTTGTTTTGTTTCGCTAACATCGAGTCTCGGGATTATTGAGGCACATCAATTTTATTAACTTATTTTTCAACACAATGGATCAACTCCTGAAACCCGAACGTTTGGATTTGGATCAGCATGCTCCGGACGCATCAGCATGCTTCGGACACTGGTTTATGTGTATGGAATTCTTCCTGGACAATTCCGCAGCCGTCAAAGACGCTACGGACGCTGCGAGTATGAAACTCGGAATTCTGCGGAATTGGGTAAGCCACCGGGTTTAGCCCCTCATCCAAGACGCCGACACGTACCTGGCCGCCTGCGACATCTTAAAGGCGCATTACCAGCAGCCTACGAATGAGGTGTATGCTAGGCATCTGCTCGCCACTCGCGCACAGCGACCTGGGGAATCGGTGGAGGAGTTCCTAGGCACCCTGAAAATGCTTGGCAAAGACTGCAAGTGCCGAGATGTAAAAGCCGCAGTGTACACCGACGAGCTTGTTCGCGATGCCTTTATCACAGGCCTCAGCTCCACTTACATCCGGCAAAGACTGCTGGAAAAAACGGGATTGGACCTGAAACAGGCTGCGGACACCGCGCGATCCCTGGATGTGGCCCAGAGAAACTCGGACGCCTACTCTTCAGCCCGCGCCGTCCACGCCGCCACGTGTGCACCAAGGGCGCCGCCATCTTGGAAGGCATCTTCCCCGCCCGGCAGCCCGACACCGTCGGGGCCCCGCTCTCCCCCCAGAAGCCCTACGACAGCCGCGACGCGTCGGGGACCCAACTGCTACTTCTGCGGGCAGCCAAAGCACACCAGAAACCTGTGCCCGGCGAAAGGCACCACCTGCTTTAAGTGCGGTAAGAAGGGGCACTTCGGGAAGGTGTGCAGAGGGAACCCCGCCGGAAAACCAAAACCCGCCACCGCCGCGTGTGCGCCGTGGGAGCGGCCATCTTGGACGCCATCTTGCCCGACCTCGTGGGGTCCGCCATCTTGTGAGCAGACAGCGTGGACGCCATCTTGTCTCGATCAGGGCCCTACAGTGGCATCGGTCACAGTGGACCAGACCAGGCCCCACCCGCTATCCAAATCAATGGTGGACATCGAGGTAAACGGGTGCCGGGTTAAATGTTTAATTGACAGTGGAAGCACGGAGAGTTTTATCCACCCTGAACTGGCACAACAACTCTCCCTAAAGGTGGTCCCTACTCGGGGTACCATCGCTATGGCTGATAAAACCCAGACATCGACCATTCTGGGTTACTGCACGGTACAATTGTCCGTTAACGGGACGGTATACGATAATTTTAAAGTATTAATCATGAAGAATCTATGCGCGAGCGTGATCTTGGGCCTGGATTTCCAGTGCAACCACCAAAGCATCACGCTCAAGTACGGTGGGTCCCAGCCGCCCCTCACAGTGTGCGGCCTGGCTACCCTGAAGGTAAAGCCACCTTCGCTATTCGCGAACCTTACCCCTAACTGCCGGCCAATAGCGACCAAAAGCAGGAGGTACAGCTGGGAGGACAGGCGGTTTATCGCGACCGAGGTAGACAGGCTCCTGAAAGAGCGCATTATTGAATGCAGCAATAGCCCGTGGCGCGCCCAAGTGGTGGTGGTAAGGGGTAGCGAGAAGAAACGGATGGTGATCGACTATAGCCAAACGATCAACAGGTACACCCAACTAGACGCCTACCCGCTACCCCGCATATCAGAAATGGTGAACCAAATCGCCCAATACCGGGTGTTCTCCACCATCGACCTCAAGTCAGCGTACCACCAGCTCCCTATCAGACCAGAGGACCGCCCGTACACCGCCTTCGAGGCGAACGGACGCCTCTACCAATTCCTCAGAGTCCCCTTTGGGGTGACGAATGGGGTCTCGGTCTTCCAGAGGGAGATGGACCGCATGGTCGATGACCACCGCTTGCAGGCAACCTTCCCCTACCTCGACAACGTCACCATCTGCGGTCACAACCAGCAGGATCACGACTCGAACCTCGAGAGGTTCCTGAAAACCGCACAAAAACTCAACCTCACCTACAACGAGGACAAGTGCGTTTTCAACACCACGCGCCTCTGCATACTAGGCAGCGTGGTGGAGAATGGGGAAATCGGACCAGACCCCGACCGATTGCGCCCCCTACGGGAGCTGCCCCTGCCCAACACTCCCAAAGCCCTGAAAAGGTGCCTGGGGTTATTTTCTTATTATTCCCAATGGGTCCCCAACTACTCCGACAAAGCCCGCCCCCTCTTGAAAGCATCCTCTTTTCCGCTCTCTGCTGAGGCCCACGCCGCCTTCAAAAGCATTTAGCAGGATATTGAGCGGGCCACGCTACAGGCAGTGGACGAGAACACTCCATTTCAAGTGGAAAGTGATGCGTCTGACTTTGCCTTGGCGGCCACCCTCAACCAGGCGGGGCGGCCCGTAGCTTTCTTCTCGAGGACCCTCCAAGGGCCCGAGATCAGACACTCCTCCGTGGAAAAGGAGGCCCAAGCCATCATGGAGGCAGTGCGCCACTGGCGCCACTACCTAGCCGGCAAACGCTTCACCCTACTTACCGACCAGCGGTCGGAAGCGTTTATGTTCAATAATAAACAGAGGGGGAAGATCAAAAATGATAAGATTCTTCGGTGGCGGATCGAGCTCTCCACCTTCGAGTATGACATCATTTACCGGCCAGGGGCCCTTAACGAATCCCCAGATGCCCTCTCACGAGGGATGTGTGCCAGCGCCACCGGGGACCGGCTACAGACCCTCCACAACGACCTCTGCCACCCAGGGGTCACGCGGCTGTTCCACTTCATAAAGTCCCGCAACTTACCCTACTCGATTGAGGAAGTTCGGTCTCTGACCAGGAACTGCCGCACTTGCGCTGAGTGCAAGCCTCGGTTCTACCACCCTGATAGAGCCCACTTAATCAAAGCTACACGGCCCTTTGAGTGGCTCAGCTTAGATTTCAAGGGCCCCCTCCCGTCCGTCGACCGCAATGTTTACTTCCTGAACATTGTGGATGAATACTCCCGGTTCCCATTCGCCTTCCCCTGCCCAGACATGACCAGCGCCACGGTCATTAAATGCCTCAACAGCCTGTTCTGCCTGTTCGGTATGCCGAGCTACATCCACACGGATAGGGGGGGCGTCCTTCATGAGTGAAGAGCTACGCCAGTACATGCTGTCCAGGGGTATCGCCACGAGCCGTACCACCAGCTACAACCCCCGGGGTAACGGTCAAGTGGAGCGAGAGAACGGGACAGTATGGAAAGCAGCCACTCTAGCTCTAAGGACCAAGGGCCTCCCTATCTCCCGCTGGCAGGAAGTCCTCTCAGATGTGCTCCATTCGATACGGTCGCTATTGTGTACTGCCACTAATGCCACGCCTCATGAACGAATGTTTAGCTTTCCCCGGAAATCCACCTCAGGCGTATCCATGCCGTCATGGCTCTCCACCCCAGGTCCGGTATTCGTGCGAAGGCATGTGAGGGGCCATAAGACGGACCCTCTCGTGGAGCCAGTGCACCGACTCCACGCCAACCCCCAATACGCGTATGTCCGGCACACCGACGGAAGGGAGGACACCGTGTCAATAAAAGACGTCGCCCCAGCCGGTAACGACAACAACCACGGCAATAGCAGCAACAACGACCACAGCAACTCTTACCCACCCACTACTCTTTCATCACCCCCGGAAGAACATCGACCAACGGCACCCCCACCAACTACCCCTTCAACAACCCTGGCGGCACCCCCGGCAGAGACCCAGGAGGCCACCGGGGACACCCAGCTGACACCCGCGACACCACAACAGCCACGTCGGTCGCAGAGGACTACCAAACCCCCGAACAGACTAAATCTATAGAAGGGGTGAATGTGATGAAATATTCCATTCATCACTGCCTGTGACTGTGGTTGGTTCCAGGTTTCCCCTCACCATTGTATTGCCTGTGACTGTGGTTGGTTTCAGGTTTCTCCTCACCATTGTATTGTATATTGGAATGTATGGAATGTGTTGTGTGTAGGGCTCCGCCCATACCTGGCCTCTATGTAAGCCAGCTCAGTCTGGCCTCATATCCAGTACTGCAGAGCTCCAGATGGAAAATACCTCTCTCCACTGCGTGTTATCTTCTAAGTTAATAAAAGCCTTGTTTTGTTTCGCTAACATCGAGTCTCGGGATTATTGAGGCACATCAGTGTGTACAGGGCTGGAGAGTCCCAGTGAGTGAGTGAGAGTGTACAGGGCTGGAGAGTCCCAGTGAGTGAGTGAGAGTGTACAGGGCTGGAGAGTCCCAGTGAGTGAGTGAGAGTGTACAGGGCTGGAGAGTCCCAGTGAGTGAGAGTGTACAGGGCTGGAGAGTCCCAATGAGTGAGAGTGTACAGGGCTGGAGAGTCCCAGTGAGTGAGTGTACAGGGCTGGAGAGTCCCAGTGAGTGAGTGTACAGGGCTGGAGAGTCCCAATGAGTGAGAGTGTACAGGGCTGGAGAGTCCCAGTGAGTGAGAGTGTACAGGGCTGGAGAGTCCCAGTGAGAGAGAGTGTACAGGGCTGGAGAGTCCCAGTGAGTGAGTGTGTACAGGGCTGGAGAGTCCCAGTGAGTGAGAGAGAGTGTACAGGGCTGGAGAGTCCCAGTGAGTGAGAGAGAGTGTACAGGGCTGGAGAGTCCCAGTGAGTGAGTGTGTACAGGGCTGGAGAGTCCCAGTGAGTGAGTGAGAGTGTACAGGGCTGGAGAGTCCCAGTGAGTGAGAGAGAGTGTACAGGGCTGGAGAGTCCCAGTGAGTGAGAGAGAGTGTACAGGGCTGGAGAGTCCCAGTGAGTGAGTGAGAGTGTACAGGGCTGGAGAGTCCCAGTGAGTGAGTGAGAGTGTACAGGGCTGGAGAGTCCCAGTGAGTGAGTGAGAGTGTACAGGGCTGGAGAGTCCCAGTGAGTGAGAGTGTACAGGGCTGGAGAGTCCCAGTGAGTGAGAGTGTACAGGGCTGGAGAGTCCCAGTGAGTGAGAGTGTACAGGGCTGGAGAGTCCCAGTGAGTGAGTGTACAGGGCTGGAGAGTCCCAGTGAGTGAGAGTGTACAAGGCGAGAGAGTCCCAGTGAGAGAGAGAGTGTACAGGGCTGGAGAGTCCCAGTGAGTGAGTGAGAGTGTACAGGGCTGGAGAGTCCCAGTGAGAGTATCCGGACAGTGTTATCCCGGAACCTTGTGTCGCGGGAAACGCTCTCCGCGCCGGGGAGGGTTGATGAGCGGCGGACCCGGCGGCGAAGAGAAAGGATCAGAGAGAGAGAGAGAGAGAGGCAGGCTGGCTCAGGGTGACTGGAGTGAGGGCGGCGGGAGCGGGGACTGTGGGTGGGCGGCCGGCGAGAGAGAGCGGGGCCTAAACCCGACCCTTACCTCACACAGAGAGCGGGGACCGGGCCTCCCCGACCCAGAGAGCGAGGCCCGAGCCTGAGGGGGTGGGCCTCACACCCACAGAGCGGGGCCTGAGGGAGAGCGAGCCCCCTCACACCCAGAGAGCGGGGCTACCCTCCCCGACCCCCTCACACCCAGAGAGCGGGGCTACCCTCCCCGACCCTCACACACCCAGGGAGAGAGCGGGGCCCGAGTCTGAGGCACTGGGCCTCACACACACTGAGACTGAGAGCACACTGACCCTAACCCAGAGGGAGAGAGAGAGGCCTACCTTCACCCTCGCCCTAACCCTAACTCTCCCCAACCCCGAGAGAGACAGAGGGACCGAAGACTGGGCCTCTCACACCCAGGGACAGGGAGAGAGGCCTACCCGACCCGACACTGAGATAGACTGAGGGCAGACTGACCCTCACCCAGAGAGAGAGAGTGTGGCCTCACCCACCCAGGGAGCGGGGCTACCCTCCCCGACCTTCCCACACCCAGAGAGATACAGAGGGAGTGTGGCCTGAGACTGAGGGCAGACTGACCCTCACCCAGGGAGAACGGGGCCTGAGGGAGAGTGTACCCTAAACCTAACCCACCCACAGAGAGACTGAGAGAGAGCGGGAACCAAGCCAGACCGAGACTAAGTGTACCTTCCCCTTCCACCTCTGCCAGAGAGAGAGAGAGCACGCAGCACCCTCCAACACATCGAGAACTGAGAGGGCGAGCCAACCCGCCAGCAGAGAGCGAGCCCTGAGGGACAACGGGAACGCACAGCATGAACCTGGAGCTGCTGGGTGAGGGGGAAGAGAGTGGTGGCCTGGGGGAGGGGGACAGGCTGGAGCCTAGGGGTGGGAGGGAGGGGGCGGTTCACAGGTTGGACTTCCAGGGGGAAACATTGAAAGGCCTGTGATGGTGGGGTGGCGCGGGGAGGATGAAATGAAAGTCTTCAATTATAACCCCAGTGTAGAGAGCTCTGTGTTGGACACAGATTGTAACCCCAGTGTAGGGAGCTCTGTGTCGGACACAGATTGTAACCCCAGTGTAGGGAGCTCTGTGTCGGACACAGATTGTAACCCCAGTGTAGGGAGCTCTGTGTTGGGACAGATTGTAACCCCAGTGTAGGGAGCTCTGTGTTGGACACAGATTGTAACCCCAGTGTAGAGAGCTCTGTGTTGGACACAGATTGTAACCCCAGTGTAGGGAGCTCTGTGTTGGACACAGATTGTAACCCCAGTGTAGGGAGCTCTGTGTCGGACACAGATTGTAACCCCAGTGTAGGGAGCTCTGTGTCGGACACAGATTGTAACCCCAGTGGAGGGAGCTCTGTGTTGGACACAGATTGTAACCCCAGTGTAGGGAGCTCTGTGTTGGACACAGATTGTAACCCCAGTGTAGGGAGCTCTGTGTTGGACACAGATTGTAACCCCAGTGTAGGGAGCTCTGTGTTGGGACAGATTGTAACCCCAGTGTAGGGAGCTCTGTGTCAGACACAGATTGTAACCCCAGTGTAGGGAGCTCTGTGTTGGACACTGATTGTAACCCCAGTGTAGGGAGCTCTGTGTTGGACACAGATGGTAAACCCCAGTGCAGGGAGCTCTGTGTTGGACACAGATGGTAAACCCCAGTGTGGAGAGCTCTGTGTTGGACACAGGTTGTAACCCCAGTGTAGGGAGCTCTGTGTCGGACACAGATTGTAACCCCAGTGTAGGGAGCTCTGTGTTGGACACAGATTGTAACCCCAGTGTAGGGAGCTCTGTGTTACACAGATTATAACCCCAGTGTAGGGAGCTCTGTGTTGGACACAGATGGTAAACCCCAGTGTAGAGAGCTCTGTGTTGGACACAGATTGCAGCCCCAGTGTAGGGAGCTCTGTGTTGGACACTGATTGTAACCCCAGTGTAGGGAGCTCTGTGTTGGACACAGATTGTAACCCCAGTGTAGGGAGCTCTGTGTTGGACACAGATTGTAACCCCAGTGTAGGGAGCTCTGTGTTGGACACAGATTGTAACCCCAGTGTAAGGAGCTCTGTGTTGGACACTGATTGTAACCCCAGTGCAGGGAGCTCTGTGTTGGACACAGATTGTAACCCCAGTGTAGGGAGCTCTGTGTTGGACGCTGATTGTAACCCCAGTGGAGAGAGCTCTGTGTTGGACACAGATTGTAACCCCAGTGTAGAGAGCTCTGTGTTGGACACAGATTGTAACCCCAGTGTAGAGAGCTCTGTGTTGGACACAGATTGTAACCCCAGTGTAGGAAGCTCTGTGTTGGACACAGATTGTAACCCCAGTGTAGGGAGCTCTGTGTTGGGACAGATTGTAACCCCAGTGTAGGGAGCTCTGTGTCGGGGACAGATTGTAACCCCAGTGTAGGGAGCTCTGTGTTGGACACAGATTGTAACTGCAGTGTAGGGAGCTCTGTGTCGGACACAGATTGTAACCCCAGTGTAGGGAGCTCTGTGTTGGACACAGATTGTAACCCCAGTGTAGAGAGCTCTGTGTCGGACACAGATTGTAACCCCAGTGTAGGGAGCTCTGTGTTACACAGATTGTAACCCCAGTGTAGGGAGCTCTGTGTTGGACACAGATTGTAACCCCAGTGTAGAGAGCTCTGTGTTGGACACAGATTGTAACCCCAGTGTAGGGAGCTCTGTGTTACACAGATTGTAACCCCAGTGTAGGGAGCTCTGTGTCGGACACAGATTGTAACGCCAGTGTAGGGAGCTCTGTGTTGGACACAGATTGTAACCCCAGTGTTGGGAGCTCTGTGTTGGACACAGATTGTAACCCCAGTGTAGAGAGCTCTGTGTCGGACACAGATTGTAACCCCAGTGTAGGGAGCTCTGTGTTGGACACAGATTGTAACCCCAGTGTAGGGAGCTCTGTGTTGGACACAGATTGCAACCCCAGTGTAGAGAGCTCTGTGTTGGACACAGATTGTAACCCCAGTGTAGGGAGCTCTGTGTTGGACACAGATTGTAACCCCAGTGTAGGGAGCTCTGTGTTGGACACAGATTGTAACCCCAGTGTAGGGAGCTCTGTGTTGGACACAGATTGTAACCCCAGTGTAGGGAGCTCTGTGTTGGGACAGATTGTAACCCCAGTGTAGGGAGCTCTGTGTTGGACACAGATTGTAACCCCAGTGTAGAGAGCTCTGTGTTGGGACAGATTGTAACCCCAGTGTAGGGAGCTCTGTGTTGGACACAGATTGTAACCCCAGTGTAGGGAGCTCTGTGTTGGGACAGATTGTAACCCCAGTGTAGGGAGCTCTGTGTCGGGGACAGATTGTAACCCCAGTGTAGGGAGCTCTGTTTTGGACACAGATTGTAACCCCAGTGTAGGGAGCTCTGTGTTGGACACAGATTGTAACCCCAGTGTAGGGAGCTCTGTGTTGGGACAGATTGTAACCCCAGTGTAGGGAGCTCTGTGTCGGACACAGATTGTAACCCCAGTGTAGGGAGCTCTGTGTTGGACACAGATTGTAACCCCAGTGTAGGGAGCTCTGTGTTGGACACAGATTGTAACCCCAGTGTCGGGAGCTCTGTGTTGGACACAGATTGTAACCCCAGTGTAGAGAGCTCTGTGTTGGACACAGATTGTAACCCCAGTGTAGGGAGCTCTGTGTTGGACACAGATTGTAACCCCAGTGTAGGGAGCTCTGTGTCGGACACAGATTGTAACCCCAGTGTAGGGAGCTCTGTGTTGGACACAGATTGTAACCCCAGTGGAGGGAGCTCTGTGCTGGACACAGATTGTAACCCCAGTGTAGGGAGCTCTGTGTTGGACACAGATTGTAACCCCAGTGTAGAGAGCTCTGTGTTGGACACAGATTGTAACCCCAGTGTAGGGAGCTCTGTGTTACACAGATTGTAACCCCAGTGTAGGGAGCTCTGTGTCGGACACAGATTGTAATGCCAGTGTAGGGAGCTCTGTGTTGGACACAGATTGGAACCCCAGTGTAGGGAGCTCTGTGTTGGACACAGATTGTAACCCCAGTGTAGGGAGCTCTGTGTTGGACACAGATTGTAACCCCAGTGTAGAGAGCTCTGTGTTGGACACAGATTGTAAACCCAGTGTAGGGAGCTCTGTGTTGGACACAGATTGTAACCCCAGTGTAGGGAGCTCTGTGTTGGACACAGATTGTAACCCCAGTGTTGGGAGCTCTGTGTTGGACACAGATTGTAACCCCAGTGTAGGGAGCTCTGTGTTGGACACAGATTGTAACCCCAGTGCAGGGAGCTCTGTGTTGGGACAGGTTGTAACCCCAGTGTAGGGAGCTCTGTGTTGGACACAGATTGTAACCCCAGTGTAGGGAGCTCTGTGTTGGACACAGATTGTAACCCCAGTGTAGGGAGCTCTGTGTTGGGACAGATTGTAACCCCAGTGCAGGGAGCTCTGTGTTGGACACTGATTGTAACCCCAGTGTAGGGAGCTCTGTGTTGGACACAGATTGTAACCCCAGTGTAGGGAGCTCTGTGTTGGACACAGATTGTAACCCCAGTGTAGGGAGCTCTGTGTTACACAGATTGTAACCCCAGTGTAGGGAGCTCTGTGTTGGACACAGATTGTAACCCCAGTGTAGGGAGCTCTGTGTTGGACACAGATTGTAACCCCAGTGTAGGGAGCTCTGTGTTGGACACAGATTGTAACCCCAGTGTAGAGAGCTCTGTGTTGGACACAGATTGTAACCCCAGTGTAGGAAGCTCTGTGTTGGACACAGATTGTAACCCCAGTGTAGAGAGCTCTGTGTTGGACACAGATTGCAACCCCAGTGTAGGGAGCTCTGTGTTGGACACAGATTGTAACCCCAGTGTAGGGAGCTCTGTGTTACACAGATTGTAACCCCAGTGTAGGGAGCTCTGTGTTGGACACAGATTGTAACCCCAGTGTAGGGAGCTCTGTGTTGGACACTGATTGTAACCCCAGTGTAGGGAGCTCTGTGTTGGACACAGATGGTAAACCCCAGTGCAGGGAGCTCTGTGTTGGACACAGATTGTAACCCCAGTGTAGGGAGCTCTGTGTTGGACACTGATTGTAACCCCAGTGTAGGGAGCTCTGTGATGGACACAGATGGTAAACCCCAGTGTAGAGAGCTCTGTGTTGGACACAGATTGTAACCCCAGTGTTGGGAGCTCTGTGTTGGACACAGATTGTAACCCCAGTGTAGGGAGCTCTGTGTTGGACACAGATTGTAACCCCAGTGTAGGGAGCTCTGTGTTGGACACAGATTGTAACGCCAGTGCAGAGAGCTCTGTGTCGGACACAGATTGTAACCCCAGTGTAGGGAGCTCTGTGTTGGACACAGATTGTAACCCCAGTGTAGGGAGCTCTGTGTTGGGACAGATTGTAACCCCAGTGTAGGGAGCTCTGTGTCGGACACAGATTGTAACCCCAGTGTAGGGAGCTCTGTGTTGGACACAGATTGTAACCCCAGTGTCGGGAGCTCTGTGTTGGACACAGATTGTAACCCCAGTGTAGAGAGCTCTGTGTTGGACACAGATTGTAACCCCAGTGTAGGGAGCTCTGTGTTGGACACAGATTGTAACCCCAGTGTAGGGAGCTCTGTGTCGGACACAGATTGTAACCCCAGTGCAGGGAGCTCTGTGTTGGACACAGATTGTAACCCCAGTGGAGGGAGCTCTGTGCTGGACACAGATTGTAACCCCAGTGTAGGGAGCTCTGTGTTGGACACAGATTGTAACCCCAGTGTAGGGAGCTCTGTGTTGGACACAGATTGTAACCCCAGTGTAGGGAGCTCTGTGTTGGACACAGATTGTAACCCCAGTGTAGGGAGCTCTGTGTTGGACACAGATTGTAACCCCAGTGTAGGGAGCTCTGTGTTGGACACAGATTGTAACCCCAGTGTAGAGAGCTCTGTGTTGGACACAGATTGTAACCCCAGTGTAGGAAGCTCTGTGTCGGACACAGATTGTAACCCCAGTGTAGGGAGCTCTGTGTTGGACACAGATTGTAACCCCAGTGTAGAGAGCTCTGTGTCGGACACAGATTGTAACCCCAGTGTAGGGAGCTCTGTGTTACACAGATTGTAACCCCAGTGTAGGGAGCTCTGTGTTGGACACAGATTGTAACCCCAGTGTAGAGAGCTCTGTGTTGGACACAGATTGTAACCCCAGTGTAGGAAGCTCTGTGTTGGACACAGATTGTAACCCCAGTGTAGAGAGCTCTGTGTTGGACACAGATTGCAACCCCAGTGTAGGGAGCTCTGTGTTGGACACAGATTGTAACCCCAGTGTAGGGAGCTCTGTGTTACACAGATTGTAACCCCAGTGTAGGGAGCTCTGTGTTGGGACAGATTGTAACCCCAGTGTAGGGAGCTCTGTGTTGGACACTGATTGTAACCCCAGTGTAGGGAGCTCTGTGTTGGACACAGATGGTAAACCCCAGTGCAGGGAGCTCTGTGTTGGACACAGATTGTAACCCCAGTGTAGGGAGCTCTGTGTTGGACACTGATTGTAACCCCAGTGTAGGGAGCTCTGTGATGGACACAGATGGTAAACCCCAGTGTAGAGAGCTCTGTGTTGGACACAGATTGTAACCCCAGTGTTGGGAGCTCTGTGTTGGACACAGATTGTAACCCCAGTGGAGGGAGCTCTGTGTTGGACACAGATTGTAACCCCAGTGTAGGGAGCTCTGTGTCGGACACAGATTGTAACCCCAGTGTAGGGAGCTCTGTGTTGGACACAGATTGTAACCCCAGTGTAGGGAGCTGTGTGTTGGACACAGATTGTAACCCCAGTGTAGGGAGCTCTGTGTCGGACACAGATTGTAACCCCAGTGTAGGGAGCTCTGTGTCGGACACAGATTGTAACCCCAGTGTAGGGAGCTCTGTGTTGGACACAGATTGTAACCCCAGTGTAGGGAGCTCTGTGTTGGGACAGATTGTAACCCCAGTGTAGGGAGCTCTGTGTCGGACACAGATTGTAACCCCAGTGTAGGGAGCTCTGTGTTGGACACAGATTGTAACCCCAGTGTAGAGAGCTCTGTGTCGGACACAGATTGTAACCCCAGTGTAGGGAGCTCTGTGTTACACAGATTGTAACCCCAGTGTAGGGAGCTCTGTGTTGGACACAGATTGTAACCCCAGTGTAGAGAGCTCTGTGTTGGACACAGATTGTAACCCCAGTGTAGGGAGCTCTGTGTTACACAGATTGTAACCCCAGTGCAGGGAGCTCTGTGTCGGACACAGATTGTAACCCCAGTGTAGGGAGCTCTGTGTTGGACACAGATTGTAACCCCAGTGTAGGGAGCTCTGTGTTGGACACAGATTGTAACCCCAGTGTAGGGAGCTCTGTGTTGGACACAGATTGTAACCCCAGTGCAGGGAGCTCTGTGTCGGACACAGATTGTAACCCCAGTGTAGGGAGCTCTGTGTTGGACACAGATTGTAACCCCAGTGTAGGCAGCTCTGTGTTGGACACAGAATGTAACCCCAGTGTCGGGAGCTCTGTGTTGGACACAGATTGTAACCCCAGTGTAGAGAGCTCTGTGTTGGACACAGATTGTAACCCCAGTGTAGGGAGCTCTGTGTTGGACACAGATTGTAACGCCAGTGCAGAGAGCTCTGTGTCGGACACAGATTGTAACCCCAGTGTAGGGAGCTCTGTGTTGGACACAGATTGTAACCCCAGTGTAGGGAGCCCTGTGTTGGACACAGATTGTAACCCCAGTGTAGGGAGCTCTGTGTTGGACACAGATTGTAACGCCAGTGCAGAGAGCTCTGTGTTGGACACAGATTGTAACCCCAGTGTAGGGAGCTCTGTGTTGGACACAGATTGTAACCCCAGTGTAGGGAGCTCTGTGTTGGACACAGATTGTAACCCCAGTGTCGGGAGCTCTGTGTTGGACACAGATTGTAACCCCAGTGTAGAGAGCTCTGTGTTGGACACAGATTGTAACCCCAGTGTAGGGAGCTCTGTGTTGGACACAGATTGTAACCCCAGTGTAGGGAGCTCTGTGTCGGACACAGATTGTAACCCCAGTGCAGGGAGCTCTGTGTTGGACACAGATTGTAACCCCAGTGGAGGGAGCTCTGTGCTGGACACAGATTGTAACCCCAGTGTAGGGAGCTCTGTGTTGGACACAGATTGTAACCCCAGTGTAGAGAGCTCTGTGTCGGACACAGATTGTAACCCCAGTGTAGGGAGCTCTGTGTTACACAGATTGTAACCCCAGTGCAGGGAGCTCTGTGTTGGACACAGATTGTAACCCCAGTGTAGAGAGCTCTGTGTTGGACACAGATTGTAACCCCAGTGTAGGGAGCTCTGTGTTGGACACAGATTGTAACCCCAGTGTAGGGAGCTCTGTGTTGGGACAGATTGTAACCCCAGTGTAGGGAGCTCTGTGTTGGACACTGATTGTAACCCCAGTGTAGGGAGCTCTGTGTTGGACACAGATGGTAAACCCCAGTGCAGGGAGCTCTGTGTTGGACACAGATTGTAACCCCAGTGTAGGGAGCTCTGTGTTGGACACTGATTGTAACCCCAGTGTAGGGAGCTCTGTGATGGACACAGATGGTAAACCCCAGTGTAGAGAGCTCTGTGTTGGACACAGATTGTAACCCCAGTGTTGGGAGCTCTGTGTTGGACACAGATTGTAACCCCAGTGTAGGGAGCTCTGTGTTGGACACAGATTGTAACCCCAGTGTAGGGAGCTCTGTGTTGGACACAGATTGTAACCCCAGTGTAGGGAGCTCTGTGTCGGACACAGATTGTAACCCCAGTGTAGGGAGCTGTGTGTTGGACACAGATTGTAACCCCAGTGTAGGGAGCTCTGTGTCGGACACAGATTGTAACCCCAGTGTAGGGAGCTCTGTGTTGGGACAGATTGTAACCCCAGTGTAGGGAGCTCTGTGTCGGACACAGATTGTAACCCCAGTGTAGAGAGCTCTGTGTTGGACACAGATTGTAACCCCAGTGTAGAGAGCTCTGTGTTGGACACAGATTGTAACCCCAGTGTAGGGAGCTCTGTGTTGGACACAGATTGTAACCCCAGTGTAGGGAGCTCTGTGTCGGACACAGATTGTAACCCCAGTGCAGGGAGCTCTGTGTTGGACACAGATTGTAACCCCAGTGGAGGGAGCTCTGTGCTGGACACAGATTGTAACCCCAGTGTAGGGAGCTCTGTGTTGGACACAGATTGTAACCCCAGTGTAGAGAGCTCTGTGTCGGACACAGATTGTAACCCCAGTGTAGGGAGCTCTGTGTTACACAGATTGTAACCCCAGTGCAGGGAGCTCTGTGTTGGACACAGATTGTAACCCCAGTGTAGAGAGCTCTGTGTTGGACACAGATTGTAACCCCAGTGTAGGGAGCTCTGTGTTACACAGATTGTAACCCCAGTGCAGGGAGCTCTGTGTTGGACACAGATTGTAACCCCAGTGTAGGGAGCTCTGTGTTGGACACAGATTGTAACCCCAGTGTAGGGAGCTCTGTGTTGGACACAGATTGTAACCCCAGTGTAGGGAGCTCTGTGTTGGATACAGATTGTAACCCCAGTGTAAGGAGCTCTGTGTTGGACACAGATTGTAACCCCAGTGTAGGGAGCTCTGTGTTGGACACAGATTGTAACCCCAGTGTAGAGAGCTCTGTGTTGGACAAAGATTGTAACCCCAGTGTAGGGAGCTCTGTTGGACACAGATTGTAACCCCAGTGTAGGGAGCTCTGTGTTGGACACAGATTGTAACCCCAGTGTAGGGAGCTCTGTTGGACACAGATTGTAACCCCAGTGTAGGGAGCTCTGTGTTGGACACAGATTGTAACCCGAGTGTAGAGAGCTCTGTGTTGGACACAGATTGTAACCCCAGTGTAGGGAGCTCTGTTGGACACAGATTGTAACCCCAGTGTAGGGAGCTCTGTGTCGGACACAGATTGTAACCCCAGTGTAGGGAGCTCTGTGTTGGACACAGATTGTAACCCCAGTGTCGGGAGCTCTGTGTTGGACACAGATTGTAACCCCAGTGTAGGGAGCTCTGTGTTGGACACAGATTGTAACCCCAGTGTCGGGAGCTCTGTGTCGGACACAGATTGTAACCCCAGTGTAGGGAGCTCTGTGTCGGACACAGATTGTAACCCCAGTGTAGGGAGCTCTGTGTCGGACACAGATTGTAACCCCAGTGTAGGGAGCTCTGTGTTGGACACAGATTGTAACCCCAGTGTAGGGAGCTCTGTGTTGGACACAGATTGTAACCCCAGTGTAGGGAGCTCTGTGTTGGACACAGATTGTAACCCCAGTGTAGGGAGCTCTGTGTTGGACACAGATTGTAACCCCAGTGTAGAGAGCTCTGTGTTGGACACAGATTGTAACCCCAGTGTAGGGAGCTCTGTGTTGGGACAGATTGTAACCCCAGTGTAGGGAGCTCTGTGTTGGACACAGATTGTAACCCCAGTGTAGGGAGCTCTGTGTCGGACACAGATTGTAACCCCAGTGTCGGGAGCTCTGTGTTGGACACAGATTGTAACCCCAGTGTAGGGAGCTCTGTGTCGGACACAGATTGTAACCCCAGTGTAGGGAGCTCTGTGTCGGACACAGATTGTAACCCCAGTGCAGGGAGCTCTGTGTTGGACACAGATTGTAACCCCAGTGTAGGGAGCTCTGTGTTGGACACAGATTGTAACCCCAGTGTAGGGAGCTCTGTGTTGGACACAGATTGTAACCCCAGTGTAGGGAGCTCTGTGTCGGACACAGGTTGTAACCCCAGTGTAGGGAGCTCTGTGTTGGACACAGATTGTAACCCCAGTGTAGGGAGCTCTGTGTCGGACACAGATTGTAACCCCAGTGTAGGGAGCTCTGTGTTGGACACAGGTTGTAACCCCAGTGTAGGGAGCTCTGTGTTGGACACAGATTGTAACCCCAGTGTAGGGAGCTCTGTGTCGGACACAGATTGTAACCCCAGTGTGGGGAGCTCTGTGTTGGACACAGATTGTAACCCCAGTGTGGGGAGCTCTGTTTTGGACACAGATTGTAACCCCAGTGTAGGGAGCTCTGTGTTGGACACAGATTGTAACCCCAGTGTAGGGAGCTCTGTGTTGGACACAGATTGTAACCCCAGTGTAGAGAGCTCTGTGTTGGACACAGATTGTAACCCCAGTGTAGGGAGCTCTGTGTTGGACACAGATTGTAACCCCAGTGTAGGGAGCTCTGTGTTGGGACAGATTGTAACCCCAGTGTAAGGAGCTCTGTGTTACACAGAATGAACACTCAGTGGCAGTTTTATGTTCGTTATATTCAGAAAGGTGCTTGTTTTGAAATACTGGTACTTGTTAAATTACTCTTTCCGAACAGAAGGTCCCTCCTGTAACGTCGTTGATTTGTGAGTGAATTAGCCATTGCTGAAATATATTTATTATTACTGATGTGGAGATTTCCGATCAGCATTGTCTCACACTTGGTATGCCCTTAAACATGGAAATTATTACCAGCTATTCCGATTGACTGACTGAATATCTTGTGCCCATTAGAAGATGGCATTGCAGTTTTGTTGTTTGGTGCTGTCGACTGAGACAGATTCTTCCGTATCTTTTCAATGCTTGACAGAATTCCAGACTCAATTTCAATCTTGTATTTCTCACCTGCTCAATTCTCAATGAATTGTTCTGTTTTAAAATTCTTTGTTCTGTTTTCTATTCTACAATAGATAGTTACAGACCGTTGGATATCCTGCATAATATAACTTGCTCGAACAATACTTTATAAAGTTGTTGCTGGTTTCAAGTAAATTATATATCTTATAATTTTGTGGAGATAAACAGCTGGAATGTGTGTTATGGTTTAAACTCGATATAATTTAAGAATTGGCCTCTTGGAAACTTTTAGCTTCAGTAATATTTTATGAGCCCTTAGAAAAATTGGAGAAAGAAACTTTTTGAAGAGATAGATTAATACAATTAAAAAAAAAAAAAAGAATTACTCATGCCAAGGCTTATTCAACAGCACCTCCCAAATCCACGACCTCCACCACCTACAAGGCACAAGTCAGGAATACTCTCCACTTGCCTGGATGAGTGCAGCTCCAACAACACTCGAAGCTCGACACCATCCAGGACTAAGCAGTCCGCTTGATCGGCACCCCAACCACTAACTTAAACAGCAAGGCTACTGGGAAAGAGCAGGGGGAGTGGGACTAATTGGAGAGCTCTTTCAAGACCCAGCATAGGCATGATGGGCCAAATGGCCTCCTTCTGTGCTCTATGAATCCTGCTAGGAAGGTGTTGGGGAGGGGAAGAGTATCCTTGTGGCAAGAATTAATATCTGACTTGTATGGTAAAAGCATCTTGAATTATTTTCGATGACATATCTTGGTATTTAAGTTGATCTATTTTCATTATCTCTTTTTAAACAGAGTCCTTTGGACAGAACTACCCAGAGGTAGGATTGAAACACCTGTTTTATTTTTCTGTGTGTTCTTTTGTATGTCAAGTTAGTAACCATCCCAGCAATGTAAACACTTTCTAGAATGTAAAAGTAATGAGGTATAATACACTGCAGTAAATTTGTTGCAGAAGCACTGACCTTTCACCTCTGGGGTCTGGGTTTGGTTCCAGTCATGGAATGAAAGGCCCTCCTACATAAGAACTTAAGAATTAGGAGCAGGAGTGGGCCAAACGGCCCCTCGAGCCTGCTCCGCCATTCAATAAGATCTTGGCTGATCTTCTACCTCAACTCCACTTTCCTGCCTGATCTCTATATCCTTCGATTCCCCTAGAGTCCAAAAATCTGTCTATCTCAGCCTTGAATATACTCAACGATTCAGCATCCACAGCACTTGGTGGAGAATTCCAAAGAATCATAGCCCTCTAAGTGAAGAAATTCCTCCTCATCTCAGTCCTAAATGGCCGACCACTTATCCTGAGACTATACCCCCTCGTTCTAGACTCTCCAGCCAGGGGAAACAAACCTCTCCGCATCTACCCCGTTAAGAGTTAGATATATTTCTTAAGGCTAAAGAGATCAAGGGATATGGGGAGAAAGCAGGGACAGGGTATTGAATTTGGATGATCAGCCATGATCTCATTAAATGGTGGAACAGGCTCGAGGGGCCGAATGGCCTACTCCTCCTATCTTCTATGTTTCTATGTAATCCTCCCTCGGAATCGGATATGTTTCAGTGAGATCACCTCTCATTCTTCTAAACTCCAGAGAGTATAGGCCCATTCTACACAATCTCTCATCATAGGACAACCCTCTCATCCCGGGAATCAATCTAGTGAACCTTCATTCCACTGCCTCTAAAGCAAGTATATCCTTCTCGTCAGATGGCAGTTAATAAAATTGCATCAGTCTGGACTTGGTTCTTGGTAATCAAAAGTTGGGAGCACAGAACCGCCTGTGGCTTGGCTCTATGGGAGCTCGGGTCAAGGAATCAGCCTTGGTGTCATAGTTCTATCTCTGAAATTATACCGTAATCTTGGCTGGCACTCTGATGCAGTAGTGCTGGACTGTTAGCACTGCTGTCTTTCAGATGAAATGAAAATCCGAGGCCCCTTCACCCTGTTCAGCTGGAGGTAAATGATCCCATAGAAATGTTTGAAGTTAAATGGGGAGCCCTGGTTCCTGGCCAGCAATCCTCCCTAACCTAGGAGTTGCTCGACAAAAAAAGACCCAATGTCCATCTAGTTTGCCAGTTACCATCCTGGTAGTCCCATGATACAATGTTAATGGAGTTGCTGACCAATTGCAGCAATCCATCTCTATCAACGAGTCTACAACAGACCCAGACATGAGGCGAGGAAAACCCCCAGTGTTGTAGAGCTTTGGGAGCCATAGCTTCAAAGTCACCTGTTCCTCCTAAGCACGCCGCACTCACCACATGTCATGCCCCTAAATCAACACCACCAAAAGAAAACTTGTCATTCAGCTCACTTGCTGTCTGGGGCATTGCTTTATGCAAATTGGCTGCCACATACATCCTACATCAGTGACTACACTTCAGAGGTAATTCGCAGGGTGTGAAGGACCCTTGGTCTTTGACCTCCGCCACAACCGCCGCTCACTAGTCACCGATTCCATCCTCCTCCCTGGCCACTGTCTGAAGCTGAACCAGACTGTTTTCAATCTTGGCGTCCTGTTTGACCCTGAGCTGACCTACCGACATCATATTCCTCTCCATCACCAAGAATGCCAACTTCCACCTCCGTAATATCGCCCGGCTCCACCAATGTTTCCTTTCATTTTTTTTGGGTGCGCAGCTCATTCAAAATACCGCGCATGCGCGGTTTGTCCTATTTAAAAGCCGGTGTGCTGGAGCTGCAGAGCGCTGTGCGGTCGTGCAGCTTAAAGAGAACATTGGTCTCCACTCCTGCTCAGCCCATCTGCTTCTGAAACCCTCATCAATGCTTGTTACCTCTAGACTTTCCAATTCTCTTCTGGCCGGCTTCCCATCTTCCAACCTCCACAAACGCGAGCTCATCCAAAGCTCTGCTGCCCGTGTCCTAACTCACACCCAGTCCCGTTCACCCATCGCCCCTGTGCTCACTGCCCCGTGTCCTAACTCACACCCAGTCCCGTTCACCCATCGCCCCTGTGCTCACTGCCCCGTGTCCTAACTCACACCCAGTCCTGTTCACCCATCACCCCCTGTGCTCACTGCCCCGTGTCCTAACTCACACCCAGTCCCGTTCACCCATCGCCCCTGTGCTCACTGCCCCGTGTCCTAACTCTCACCCAGTCCCGTTCACCCATCACCCCCTGTGCTCACTGCCCTGTGTCCTAACTCACACCCAGTCCCGTTCACCCATCACCCCCTGTGCTCACTGCCCCGTGTCCTAACTCGCACCAAGTCCCGTTCACCCATCACCCCCTGTGCTCACTGCCCCGTGTCCTAACTCACACCCAGTCCCATTCACCCATCGCCCCTGTGCTCACTGCCCCGTGTCCTAACTCTCACCCAGTCCCGTTCACCCATCACCCCCTGTGCTCACTGCCCTGTGTCCTAACTCACACCCAGTCCCGTTCACCCATCACCCCCTGTGCTCACTGCCCCGTGTCCTAACTCACACCCAGTCCCGTTCACCCATCGCCCCTGTGCTCACTGCCCCGTGTCCTAACTCTCACCCAGTCCCGTTCACCCGTCACCCCCTGTGCTCACTGCCCCGTGTCCTAACTCACACCCAGTCCCGTTCACCCATCACCCCCTGTGCTTACTGCCCCGTGTCCTAACTCGCACCAACTGCCATTCACCCATCGCCCCCTGTGCTCACTGCCCCGTGTCCTAACTCGCACCAAGTGCCGTTCACCCGTCACCCCCTGTGCTCACTGCCCCGTGTCCTAACTCTCACCCAGTCCCGTTCACCCTTCACCCCCTGTGCTCACTGCCCCGTGTCCTAACTCACACCCAGTCCCGTTCACCCGTCACCCCCTGTGCTCACTGCCCCGTGTCCTAACTCACACCCAGTCCCGTTCACCCATCACCCCCTGTGCTTACTGCCCCGTGTCCTAACTCGCACCAAGTGCCGTTCACCCATCGCCCCTGTGCTCACTGCCCCGTGTCCTAACTCACACCCAGTCCCGTTCACCCGTCACCCCCTGTGCTCACTGCCCCGTGTCCTAACTCACACCCAGTCCCGTTCACCCATCACCCCCTGTGCTTACTGCCCCGTGTCCTAACTCGCACCAAGTGCCATTCACCCATCACCCCCTGTGCTCACTGCCCCGTGTCCTAACTCGCACCAAGTGCCGTTCACCCGTCACCCCCTGTGCTCACTGCCCCGTGTCCTAACTCTCACCCAGTCCCGTTCACCCTTCACCCCCTGTGCTCACTGCCCCGTGTCCTAACTCACACCCAGTCCCGTTCACCCGTCACCCCCTGTGCTCACTGCCCCGTGTCCTAACTCACACCCAGTCCCGTTCACCCATCACCCCCTGTGCTCACTGCCCCGTGTCCTAACTCGCACCAAGTGCCATTCACCCATCGCCCCCTGTGCTCACTGCCCCGTGTCCTAACTCACACCCAGTCCCGTTCACCCGTCACCCCCTGTGCTCACTGCCCCGTGTCCTAACTTGCACCAAGTGCCGTTCACCCATCGCCCCTGTGCTCACTGACCTACATTGGCTCCTGGTCTGGCAGTGCCTCGATTTTAAAATTCTCATCCATGTTTTCAAATCCCTCCATTCTGTTGCCCCTCCCTATCTTGGTAACCTCCGCCAGCCCTACAACCTGCTGAGAACTCTGCAATCCAATTCTCACCTCACGCATCCCCAATTTCCTTCGCCCCACCATTGGCGGCCGTGCCTTCAACTGCCTGGGCCCTAAGCTCTGGAATTCCCTCCCAAAACCTCTCCTCCTCCTCTCTCCTTTTTAAGATGCTCCTTAAAACCTGCCTCAAACTTTTGTTCATCTGTCCTAATATCTGTAAGTGCCTCGGTGTAAAAATTTGACTGATTATTCTCCTTGGGAAGTCATTACTACGCTAAAGGCGCTATATAAATGCAAGTTGTTGTAACATAGAAACATAGAAGATAGGAGCAGGAGTAGGCCATTCGGCCCCTCGAGCCTGCTCCGCCATTTAATGAGATCATGGCTGATCATCCAAACTCAGTACCCTGTCCCTGCCTTCTCCCCATATCTCCCGATCCCTTCAGCCCCAAGAAATATATCTAACTCCCTCCTGAACACATTCAACGAATTGTGTATAAATGCAAGCTTGCTCTTCTCAGTGATATGACTTGGTGTAATTTTGTTTTGTGTGTAGGAGGCGGATGGAACCCTGGACTGTATTAGCATGGCCCTCACCTGTACCTTTAACAGGTGGGGCACGTTGCTCGCTGTGGGGTGCAACGACGGGCGCATCGTCATTTGGGACTTCCTGACGAGGGGTATCGCCAAAATCATCAGCGCGCACATACATCCAGTTTGCTCTCTCTGGTAATTTATCATTTGTGTGTGCATGTGTGTCTCTGTATTTAAAAAAAAAAAAAACCCACACTTCGCAAACCCCTTGACATGAATCAGTCATTCATGAGACAGACTTATGAAATAATACTGAGCGGCCTGCGGGTGGCGCTGTCCAGGGAGAGTATAAATACTCGGGCACGGGCCCAGCTTGTGCAGGACATTCTTTAACAGGAACCAGTGAAGGACACAACTAGACCTCCATGTTGCAAAACAGTTGATTAAAGCTTTGTTTAACGCTTAGACCAAGTGCCTAGTAGTTTTCTTACATCACCCTTCACCAACAATTTTGTTTTGACCCCGTGTTCCACAAGTGCCGTCTGTTGCCTTTCCCAAGTGGCCTCTCTCTGCGAATGCGTTCAGACACTGTGTGGTGGCAGGCTGTTTGAATGTTGGGGAGAAGCCGCTGTCTGTCAGCATACTTTCCAGCAGGGAATTCTGAATAAGGAAGCCAATTTTTCCCTCCCCAGCCTGGGGCAGGATCTCTGAGCCAAATTCTAGTGCCGCTACTGCCACTTTGGCTGAGATTGGTTAACTCCGCACAAATTGGGAATCAAAACTTCTGGTTTTTATGACTCTGCTACATGCCAACTTTTACCCAATGAGCCAGCAGTGAGCAAAAAAAGAAACCAATTTCACACTTGCATTATTGAAATGTGATTTAATTGCATGTTTCTATCCATTATTGGGGACTTTTTGTCATTCCGAATCCTGGCCTGTGGTTCTCGAGCACTTCCCGTCATTCAGCGTTTGATAGCGTTAAATCTTTGACAGAGATGTTAATCTATCTGGGTTGTTCCCGTACCTTTCACTGTTCTTGAACATCTCTAAGATGACAGCGAGGCCTGGGAGGGGGTCACTCTGCCTTTCCACTCTGGTCTGATCTCCATCAGCGAGCGTTCTGTGCAGCTGGTGGTGGGGGAGTGGAAATTTAAACATTGGTTTGTAAGCTTGTAACTAGCCCTGCACAGCAGAGTATTGCATCTCCCTTGGATTTAGTGTTTTGCAGGGGGTTAGGTGACTTCAAGTGCCCCTGGAGGAATCGCTGGCAGTGTGTCCACAGATAAAGATTAAAAACTAAAACGTTGGAAATCTGAAATGGAAACAGAAAATTCTGCAAATGCAAAGCAGACTGATTAGCATCTGAAGGAGAAAAGATAGGTTCATGTTTCAGCCCCCCTGATCAGAAGGGAGCTGTAGCTAAATCACCATTGCTTGACAACTAGTCTTGTATAAATGTCTTGTAGCCTGTCAAATAGAGCTCTTGATGCAGTCAATATTTAATGACACGTACTCTTAAGAGCATCAGAAAAAGACATTCAGCCTATCGAGCTTGTTGTGCTCGTGTTTCAGTACACCCAATCTAGCATCCCGCGGCAATCTTGCCAGGCAGATCATCCCAAACACTTATCCCCCAGTGAGTAAAGAAGTTATTTTTAAGATCTGTTCTAAACTGTGACTTTTCATTAATTTAAATGAATTTCCTCTCGTTCTACTGGCTTGACTAACCATAATACAATATTCTGAGTTCACCTTATCAATGCTTTCTATACCTCAGTGAGGTGTCTCTACCTTCTTTCTGGACTTCTACCACAACAACTTGTATTTATACAGCGCCTTTAACATGGTAAAACGCCCCAAGATGCGTCACAGGAGCGTTATAAAACAAAATTTGACACCGAGCCACATAAGGAAATATTGAGGCAGATGACCAAAGAGTTAGGTTTTAAAGAGCGTCTTAAAGGAGGAAAGAGAGGTGGAGAGGTTTAGGGAGGGAATTCCAGAGCTTAGGGCCTTGGCAGCTGAAGGCACGGCCACCAATGGTGGAGCGATTTAATATCGGGGATGTTCAAGAGGCCAGAATTAGAGGAGCGCAGATATCTCGGAGGGTTGTGGGCAACATTCCCGCTAAGCTGCGCAGCTCCCTGCCGGTCCCGCACAGCCCAGAACCGGCTTTTTCAATGTTAAGTTTCACACATGTGCGAAACTGTGAATGGGCCGCGCATCCAAAACAAAATTAGGGGAACATTGGTTGTGGGCTGTCGAAGATTGCAGAGCTAGGGAGGGGTGAGGCCAATGAGGGATTTGAAAACAAGGATGAGAATTTTAAAATCAAGGTGTTGCTTAACTGGGAGCCAATGTAGGTCAGCGAGCACAGGGGTGATGGGTGAACGGGACATAGTGCGAGTTGGAACACGGGCAGCAGAGTTTTGGATGACCCGGTAGAACGTGGGAGGCTGGCCAGGGGTGCGTTAGAGCTTAACCTTCTCTGACCGGTTTTGTAGCTCATCACCATTTACATTTGGGACATTCCTGTTGCTTTCTGCGCACTTTGCAATGCACATCTGCCCCCTTTGATGTGAAATGACAGACTTGCACACAGTATTCCAAGTAAGGCCTGACCAGCGCATTATTGAGCTTCATCATGACCTCTCTACACTTGTACTGCACTATTCCAGCTAATCCAGCATCTATTTGCCTTGTAAATCACTTTTTTGTATTGTCTTGATACTGAAAGTAATGGGTCTATTATCACACCCTTTCAAAGTTTCTTAGTGCTAATTCTGTTGTCTTGAGTGTACATCTTTGCTCGCTCACTCTTTATAAAATGCAATACTCTGCATTTGTCAGAGTTTAAATTTCATTTTATCATTTGTTTGCCCAATTACACAACTGATCTAAATCATGCTGTGAAACTTGAGCTGCGTGCCCTGGCCCCACTGCATGCCCTGGCCCCACTGCATGCCCTGGCCCTACTGCAGTCCCTAATTGGTGTACTCAACAACTTGACCTTGCAATTGGTTTTTGCATTCAGGTCATTTATGTAGAAAAGAAACAACAGGTCTGAGCACTGACCCATGAGGTTCTCACTCAGAACCTCCCCCCTCTCCAGGTCTGATGCTGCACCTCGCGAGTATACGCTATTTCCTATTTTTCTTTTTAACCAATTTCTTAAACAATTGCGCAGTGTGCCATGAATTTTAGTTTGGCAGTCTTTCATGTGAGACCTTGCCAAAGGCCTTCCGGAATTGATTAAAGTAAATATTAAGGACTTTTATGGGATGTGGGCATCACTGGCAAGGCCAGCATTTACTGCCTATCCCTAATTGCCCCTTGAGAAGGTGGTGGTGGAGCCGCCGCCTTGCACTGCTGCAGTCCGTGTGGTGAAGGTTCTCCCACGGTGCTGTTGGTTAGGGAGTTCCAGGATTTTGACCCAACGACAATGAAGAATTGGCGATATAGTTCTGCGTCAGGATGGTGTGTGACTTGCAGGGGAACTTGGAGGCGGTGGTGTTCCCATGCTCCTGCGGCCCTTGTCCTTCTAGGTGGAAGAGGTCGCAGGTTTGGGAGGTGCTGCTGAAGAAGCCTTGGCGAGTTGCTGCAGTGCATCTTGTAAATGGTACACACTGCAGCCACGGTGCGCCGGTGGTGGAGAGAGTGAATGTTTAAGGTGGTGGATGGGGTGCCAGTCAAGCAGTTTCTATCTTATTTGCTACATGCTCAATGAAGCCCCCTCTTCCCCCCCCCCCTTTCACCCGTTGAAAGTGGTCTTATTTGCTCTCGCACATTGCTTCCTGAGATGCATAAAAGTCCTGATTGAGAGTGCCAGCACTACCCTCCACCAACCAGAAGGTGGAAGAGCAACACCATAGTTCCATTTTTCCCTTGTCCATTCTCAAAAGTGCAGTTCCATCGCACAGATCAGTAATATTCCAAGAGTTTGGATTTATACTGAAATGACATCTGATCATCTCTTTTGTCTTCGCCCCCCCATCCCAAATTCTTGGTCTTTATTCAGCACTTCCAATTATCAGTGCAGTTGATTATCGGAACCCAGCAGGGTGGTGTATGATCTGCATTCTGTCACTTGGTAGAAGTGCCTCTTATCAGTGCTGCAATACACTGCATCGTCGACTCTCCTTCTCCCCTTTAACAGTAATTATTGTGCTCAGCAACTCAAACACTAGGTACAGAACACTAAAAGTAGCGAAATAACAACAGAAAATGCTGGAAAAACTCAGCAGGTCAGGCAACATCCGTGGACAGAAATTTGAGTTGACGTTTCGGGTCGAACCCTTCTTCAAAACTAAAAGTAGCGATGCAGGTTAATAAGGCCACTAATAAGCAAACCAAGCACTGGGGTTCATTTCTAGAGGGCTAGAATTGAAAAGCAGAGAAGTTATGTTAAACTTTTATAGAACCTTGGTTAGACCACACTTTGGCGTACTGTGAACAGTTCTGGTCTTCATGTTATAAAAGGATATAGAGGCACTGGAGAAGGTGGCAAAAAAGATTTACTAGAATGATGCCAGAACTGAGGTTATACCCATCAGGAAAGATTGAACAGGCTGGGGCTCTTTACTCTAGAAAAGAGAAGACTGAGGGCTGACCTGATGGAGGCCTTTATTATGAAAGGGTTTGATGGGATAGACGCAGAGAAGATGTTTCCACTTGTGGGCGAGACCTGAACTAGGGGCCATAAATATGAGTCACTAATGAATCCAATAGGGAATTCAGGAGAAATGTCTTTCCCCAAAGAATAGTCAGAATGTGGAACTCGCTACCACAAGGAGTAGTTGAGGTGTACAGCATAGAGGCATTCCAGGGGAATCTAGATAAGCACATGAGGGAGAAAGGAATAGAAGGCTATGTTGATGGGGTTTGATGAAGAGGGGTGGGAGGAGGCTCGTGTGGAGCATAAATACCAGCACGGACCATTGGGCCGAATGGCCAGTTTCTGTGCAGTAAATACTTTGTAATACTATTTTGGCTACTGTTAAATATGAAAATACTTTTGTTTCAATTTATATATTCACAATTTTTATCTAAAAATATAGTAAAACTTTGTTACCACAGCGCATTGGGCACATGCGTCTCCCTGGGTCCGTTGCTATGGTTATGGCACTCATTATGTCGTGTCTCTGGGTCCATTGCTTTGGTTATGATACCGGGCAGAGCTGCATGTGGCTCCATTCAGTGAACCAAAAGTACTCCCTTTGACCTTCCTTTCCCCTTTAACTAATAGACAATTATTTTTGATGGATTTGTGCAAGTGTTTCAGCATTCCCCGTTGTGACTGCAATTTGTGAGGATACAATGGCAAACATAAAAATTATAATTAAAAGAAAAATTACCCATGTCTTACAAAATACTGGTTTTGTCGCCTTGATAGTTTACATATTCACTTATATTTCTTGTGTTTTACAGTTGGAGTCGAGACGGGCATAAACTAGTCAGCGCTTCCACTGATAACATAGTGTCGCTGTGGGACGTTCTGTCCGGAGACTGTGACCAAAGGTTCCGCTTTCCCTCACCCGTTCTCAAAGTGCAGTTCCATCCCAGAGATCAGTAAGTATTCCAAGAGTTTGGATGGATAGGCAAATTGCCAGGAAAGTAGAAAATTTCAAAGCTTTAGAGTACAGGACTTCCTTGGGACTATGAAAGTAAGATGGGTGAAACGGCTTTGTAATTCTTCTATTTTGTTCTTCTCCAAAATAGGAGCCTCTTTCCTATGTGACATGAGGTTGGACAATCTCAGTCCAGTTCCGGGTGGGTATGGGACCAATATGGCACTAATTGGCATTAAATTGACACATCTACTTGAGCCACAGAATGGATGGTGTGGGAAATGCCCCTTTAGTGCAGTAGGTGGCTGTCTTGTTGGGGCTGAATTGCTCTGTTGGCACAGACTACGGGAAGTTTAACGCTTCTGAGCGCTTGGTACTGGCACTGGAGGGTGTTTCATTCCCCGGGCCTAACAGCGATGAGCACAAATTATACAAAATAAAAGCTTTAAATGCCTTCCTTTTTTTGTCCTCTTGCAATTTTTTTTTTAAAAGAAGTTTACTTCCTGATTCTGACTTCTTCCCTGGGTGACGGTGAGTGGGACCTCTATCACTACTGCTCCGAGCTTGCTGCCACCCTGCGAGGAGGGGCATGGCTTCTCTTCAGCGTCTTCCTTGACATTATTGGAAACGTTGCAGTGCCAGGAATCTCAGAAACCAAACCTAACTGCTACGGGTCAAAGGCAAAATACTGCGGTTGCTGGAAATCTGAAATAAAAGCAGAAATTGCTGGAAACACTCAGCAAGTCAGGCAGCATCTGTGGCGAGAGAAACAGAGTTAACATTTCAAGTTTCATCAGATCTGGAAGAAGTTTGAGATTTAACAGGTTATAAGTAAGTATCGAGCCAGGAAAAAGGGGCGGAGGAAAGAACAAAGGGAAAAGTCCGATAGGGTGGAGGGCAGGAGTGATTAAATGACAAATGGGATGATGGTGTAAGGCAAAAGGGGAGGAATATAAAAAAATAGGAGCAAGAGTAGGCCATACAGCCCCTTGAGCCTGCTCCGCCATTCAATAAGATCATGGCTGATCTTTGACCTCAACTCCACTTTCCCGCCCGATCCCCATATCCATTGATTCCCCTAGAGTCCGAAAATCTATCTGTTTCAGCCTTGAATATACTCAACGACTCCACATTCACAGCCCTCTGGGGTAGAGAATTCCAAAGATTGACAACCCTCTGAGTGAAGAAATTCCTCCTCATCTCAGTCCTAAATGGCTGAGCCCTTATCCTGAGAACATGCCCCCCCCCCCCCCCCCGCCCTAGTTCTATATTCTCCAGCCAGGGGAATGGGACAAGTAAAGAAACAAAAGGTGGGTCCAGAGGAGCTGTAAATGGCAACAGCAGAACCACTGCCAGCACTTGCTGTCTGATTTAAAGGTGGTAATGATCTGAAGTTGTTGACGGGTCATCTGGAGTGCAAGCGGTTTATAATACCTGTGGTGTGAATATATATGGCATTGCTTTTAATAACTTCTGGTGTTGCGGGTGTCTCTTGGCTTCTGAGGGCCCATCGTGGGCTAGCTCTGTTTAATCAGGAAGGGCTTGTTGTGTGGTGCATTCGTTACTGATTTATATTTGCATTGTGTATCAACAGGAACAGGGTCCTCGTCTGCCCGATGAAGTGTGCGCCAGTGTTGCTAACCCTCACTGACTCTAAGCACGTGGTTCTACCTGTAGATGATGATTCAGATCTTAACGTCGTGGCATCTTTTGACCGACGAGGAGAGTATATTTACACAGGGAATGCCAAGGGAAAGGTGAGCTTGTTTATTTTTTCTGCTTCCATTTTTCCAGATTAGTGGCAGATGAAATGTGTCGATTGTGAATGTATTTGTATAGGTAAAACTTAATTTTTCCCAACATTAATCGCGTTTATTAAAAAAGACACTTTCTTTAAGGTCTATTTTTCTCTTTCTTCAATCCCTCCTAGTAAATCATATAGGAACTGACGTCCTAAAGATCCCATGTTTTGTCACTATTGGCTGTATCTGTTGGCGTACAGTGGTCTTCACCGCATTAAGGAGCGAGATTTATCGTTTCGGTGACATCAAATCCAACTCTTTCCCTATTGCTGCCCCCTTACCCTTCTTCTGGAGGCTGAGGTACCGTTCTACAGATGCCAGAAGCCCTCCAGTGACTTGCCCTAGTAACATCCTTCTGTGAGGCCAAACCATGAACAATGGCTGCCAATGCATGAGGTGGAAGAGGATAGGCGATAGAGCGATACAGCAGACACGCCCCTCATCCTGTCCTCGTACATTTCCAAGCAAGTGCCAATGGTGGTCAGGATTGGAAACCCTGGATAGTGGTATTTATTTTTAGCTCCCTACCCCATGGACACTGAGGCTAGCTGTGATGTCCTTACTGTTGACCTGGAATAGGTTGGCTAAATTGGCAGGGACCAAGGATCAATTTTTAACGTTTGGCTCCTGATCTAGCTTTTCCTTTCAGAGAAGTTCACCAGATTAATGTTTTGGGTATAGACCTTTTGTCTGAACCGAGTTATTCCGTCTTTTGCCTTCACAGTGGGCTGACGTGCTGTGTATTTGCAGTTTTTTCTATTGATCACTGGCGAAGTTACCTGCTGAGACAACGGGGCGGAGAGAGCTATGACACTGTCACAGGGCACTTTATCCTCACGCCGAATCCTGCATCTTTACTCTGATTTGTCTCATTCCTGTTGGTAATGCTAAAATGTGCCTTGCGTTTTCAGATCTTGGTTCTAAAGACCGATACACAAGAGCTGGTAGCTTCATTCCGAGTCACTACGGGCACCAGCAACACCACTGCTATTAAATCTATCGAATTTGCAAGGAAAGGGAGGTGAGGCATTCACTGTTTCTCAGATTTCACGGGTGGTTTAGAACAGGCTTTACTTTCCATGTTTGTGTGGATCTGGTACAGAACCTCTGTGTATTCAATGGTTGGCCAGTGATCAGAATGCGAGCTCCAGAGAGGAGCCACAACATGTAACTCTACTTACAAGTGCACTGTTTTGCAGCATTCTCAGTTACCTGTTTTTATTTCCTCCTTTTAATGCCAGCTCTCTCTCTCTCTGCTCATCTCCCGAAGTGAATTGATTCCTTACTTGAGCACACGCCATTGCCACGAACCCTCTGGCACCTTGCCAAAGTGGCTGCTGTCCCTGTGAACCTGAACGATGTTTTCGCAGCCAGTTTGGCTCCATAGAAGTGGCAGCAAGCCCAGTTACGCTCTCATTTTTAAAAATTTGTTCCTGGGGTGTGGGCGTCGCTGGCAAGGTCAGCATTTATTGCCCATCCCTAATTGCCCTTGAGAAGGTGGTGGTGAGCCTCCTTCTTGAGCCACTGCAGTCCGTGTGGTGAAGGTACTCCCACAGTGCTGTTGGGGAGGGAGTTCCAGGATTTTTGATCCAGCGACGATGAAGGAACGGCCGATATATTTCAAGTCAGGATGGTGTGTGACTTGGAGGGGAACCTGGAGGTGGTGGTGTTCCCATGCGCCTGCTGCCCTTGTCCTTCTAGGTGGAAGAGGTCGCGGGTTTGGGAAGTGCTGTTGATACTATCCTATGGGATAGTACGTACGCGGATGTCTACACATGTACTATCCCATAAGGTTTTCTGGATAGTAATCGGGAGCGGGAGCCCTGATGCCTCTTTTCCTCCACCCCCCCCCCCCCCCCCCCCTAAAATCCAGGGGTCCTGAGGCAAATTCTACCCACATTATCATTGCCCCCGCTGAGCTCATTAAACTCAGTACAGACCGGGAATTGAACCTAATCAGTACAGCTCGGATAAAGATTCCACCTTTATATTTAATGGGATCGGTCTTCTTTTTAATAGAATCATAGACTAGTACAGCACAGAAAGAGGCCATTCGGCCCATCGAGTCTGCGCCGGCGCTTTCGAAGAGCAATCCAGTTAGTCCCACTGCCCCCACTCTTTCCCCATATCTCTGCAATTTTTTCTCCTTCAAGTATTTATCCAATTCCCTTTTGAAGGCTACTATTGAATCTGTATTCACCACCCTATCAGGCAGTGCATTCCAAATCCTAACCACTCGTTGTGAAAAAAGTTTTTCCTCATGTCGCTTCTGGTTCTTTTGCCAATCACCTTAAATCTGTGCCCTTGTTATCGACCCTTCAGCCACTGGAAACAGTTTCTCTTTATTTACTCTATCTAAACCCTTCATGATTTTAAACACCTCTATCAAACCTCCTCTTAGCCTTCACTTGAGAAGTTGAGAAGCAGATTGCATGTTGAATCTACAGGGGACTGGGTGGTATATTAGGTTACCACACATCCCTGCACCTCTGGAACCTGGGTTTTAGCTATCCCAGACTGACCGAGTTAAGGTCTCTCCTGACAGTGCTGAGTGTAAAAGTGTAACGCTAATTGACTTTGGGCAGAAGAACTGGTGGGCATGAGACAGCAGCACAAAATTGCTCATGGTTTGTGACACATTGGAGGCTGGCGTGGGAGATAGAAACGCAGCACTAATGCGGTCGAACAGAGGGCACGATAACCTCCGTGTAATGGACACTTGGGGATGATTGATACAGGTAGACTACCCTTTATCCGGACTTCCGAAAACCGAAACCCTCTAAAAACCGAAGGTTTTTTCGTTCAGCGTAAGTCGTGCGTACGAACGAAAAAACCTTCGGTTTTTAGAGGGTTCCGGTTTCGGAAGTTCGGATAAAGGGTAAGTCGTGCGCACGACCCCCCGCCGACCCCCCCGCCGGCCCCGACAACCGCGGACCCCGCCGGCGCCGACCCCGACAACCGCCGACGACCCCGCCGGCCCCGACAACCGCCGACCCCCCCCGCGGACCCCGCCGGCCCCGACAACCGCCGACCCCGCCAGCCCCGACAACCGCCGACCCCCCCGCGGACCCCGCCGGCCCCGACAACCGCCAGCCCCGACAACCGCCGACCCCCCCGCGGACCCCGCCTCCCCAACCCCCGCCGACCCCGACTGACTTACGCTGAGCGTCAGCGTAAGTCGTGCGCACGACCCCCCCGCCGACCCCCCCGCGGACCCCCGCCGACCCACCTTCCGAAATCCGAAATTCTCCTTTATCCGAAACTCGGCTGGTCCCGAGGTTTTCGGATAAAGGATAGTCTACCTGTACTAACACTTGGTGCAAGAAAAGGTGGATGAATGATCCATAGAGTTATGTTTATTCTTCAGCTTCATAAACACCAGTCATTATTCTCCCCCCCCCCCCCTCCTTCCCAAATGTTTTTCAGTTTAAAAAAAAAATGCAGAAATACAAAATGATTGTCAAATTTATTCCTTAGTTAAATTACAATGAAGTTTGGAAAATATAATTCAATCTGGGCTATTGAATGGAGTAAAATTGATTAACACCCCCCCCCCCCACCAAATATTCAATTAGCTGCTTTTATGATTCCTCTTTTCTCCCCTGGCTTGCAGCCACATGAAGTAAGTGTTAGACTTCATCCTCAAGCACTTATTGTGCACAGTTTAATTTGATTTTAACGCTTCATACTAACCAGCAATCATTAGATAGATCTCGCTGCATTTTATTCCTGCGCTTGTGTGGGCCAGTGATTTAATTCTTCTCTGCCTCAGTGTACCCGTGTATTATCTTTCTCTTAAACTATTCTCTCTATCTCGGCAGTTGTTTCCTAATAAACACAGCGGACAGAATCATTCGAGTGTACGATGGCCGGGAAATTTTAACATGTGGGCGCGATGGGGAGCCCGAACCGATGCAGAAGCTGCAGGACTTGGTGAACAGGTAATACTCGATAACTGGAGATACCGTTTCTAAACAGCCGATTGCAGAGCAATATAATACAGGAAACTCTCGATTTACCGGCACCTAAATAACCGGAAATCTCTGTTAACCGGCAAAATTCAGGAGTAGGTTCAGGTAAGTTTTACTTCATATTAGTGGCTGTTCCTGGATCTGTGGCTGTGTAACTGGGGTTCCTGCACCTGTTGCTAAGCAACAGGGACGCCTGGATCTTGTGGTCGGGGTTCCTGCACCTGTTGCTAAGCAACAGGGAAGCCTGGATTTGTTGCTGTGTACGGAGCTCTCGTACCTTTTACTATACCTCTCTGTAATCCGGACTTTTTGATAAACCGGCACCACGCCGGTCCCGTCGGTGCCGGATAAAAAAGAGTTTCCTGTAACCCCACGTTTGGTATAGACACAGCAGTGCCATTAACGGGTTCATCAGCGGTGTTTTTTTTTTTAGACCTGACCACTTTAACAATGCTGGGGCTGAGGAGACTGACTCGAATGTCTGAGGGTGCCAGATCTTCAGATTCATTTGTTTAATTTGGTTGATTAACTTGATCGTGAAGTTCATCTTAATGATTATTGGAAGAATGCTTGTTTTTCTCAAATGACTTGCTATTGTTGTCAGATATGCCACCTTTCAAAGCTGCTTGTTTTGCTAATGGTTGTTTAATTATGGAAAAAAAACCCCGAGATGCTCTTTTTCTTCAATGAGTTGAATCTTTTTGCATACAGAAATCACAAGGTACAATGAACGTTGATGCATAATCTGCAACTTCCTGCAGGTTTTTGTCTTTAACGTGTACGCCAGAATGACCGATAAAGTGGTTCTTTCCATTTTTGTGTTGAGGCGGTTTCTCTTTTATATAAATGACCTGGTTGTTTATCTCCCTCTCAGGACACCCTGGAAGAAGTGTTGTTTCTCTGGTGATGGGGAGTACATCTGCGCTGGTTCAGCACGGCAACATGCACTTTACATCTGGGAGAAGAGCATAGGGAACCTGGTGAAGATTCTGCACGGCACACGGGGAGAGCTATTGCTGGATGTGGCGGTAAGTGACCATTTGTGGCCATCTTAATTGCTTGCAGGCTTCAAATTACTGAGTTGCTGCCAGAACATCCTCTTCTGATTCTAGATGAGTAACCCTATGGGCTCTCCCACACTTAAGAACATAAGAAATAGGAGCAGGCGTAGGCCATATGACCCCTCTAGCCTGCTCTGTCATTCAATAGATCATGGCTGATCTTTTATTTCAACGCCACTTTTCTACCATATCCCCATATCCCTTAATTCCTTTAGTGTCCAGAAATTGTCCGTCAAATCTTTCTAACTTGACTTTATTTATGTAAGAACATAAGTAATAGGAACAGGAGTAGGCGCTTCGAGCTTGCTCTGCCATTCAATAATGATCTTCTACCTCATCTCCACCTTCCCTCACTATCCAGTCCTCCTTGGTTAAATTTTACATTTGAGGGTGGGGGATTCTGGCCATTCAATGTGGGGTTATTTTGGCTATTTGTGTCAGCCGTGGCTCAGTTGGCAGCACTCTCTGCCTGAGTCAGAAAGTTGTGGGTTCAAGTCCCACTCCAGAGACTTGAGCCCAAAAATCTAGGCTGACACTCCCAGTGCAGTACTGAGGGAGTGCTGCACTGTCGGAGGTGCCGTCTTTTGGATGAGACATTAAACCAAGGCCCTGTCTGCTCTCTCAGGTGGATGTAAAAGATCCCATGGCACTATTTCAAAGAAGAGCAGAGGAGTTATCCCCGGTGTTCTAGCCAAAATTTATCCCTCAATCTACATCACTAAAACATTATCACATTGCTGTTTGTGGGACCTTGCTGTGCACAATTTGGCTGCTGCATTTCCTACATTACAACAGTGACTGCTCTCAAAGTAATTCAGTGGCTGTAAAGCACTTTGGGACATCTGAAAGGCGCTATGGAAATGCAAGTCTTTGTTTTTGTTGTCGGCCCCTGTATTGTCCTTCCCTCAAACCTAGAACAGCTGTGCCATCTCTGATCTTTTTTTCATGTGTGTATGAAGCCTCGTGCACAGCTTTCTGGTTGTCTCTGTTGCAGAAAACTGGGAATCGATCAGACTATGGTGGGGTGGGGGGAACCGGAAATTTAGCTTTTTGTTGGCCACATGCACATGCCAGCAAACCTAGAAAGAGGCAAATTGTAACTTAACTAACAATTGTCAGCAAGTTCCTGACACCAGCAGCACTAAAGGCTTAACCTGTTCCTTGCGCCACTTAAAAGTTACCTCACATGTCTCAGCTCTTGGCTGCTACTCGCTCTTCCCCCACCGCCAGCTCCAGTCCTACCTCCCAAACGTCTGCACCTCACCGAGCCTCGGTCCTAGGCAGTCTCGCGTTCCCTACTCTAACTCGGCCCCAGCCTCTGCTTCTCTGAGCTTCAGACTTTGCTGCTTGCCCATCCACTGCCTTCTTGGTCATGACCAATCCCCGAGTCCTCGGCAAGCCTTGGCCATCCATTTCCTCTCTGCCCTACCACATTCACGCCCACCCACTTGCTCCTGGGGCTAGGTACTTCTGCCCGCCAGCAGTGCCATGGGACATGTACCTGTTTAGACAGAAAACGGGTATTGAAGTTTTGAATTTAGAAATGTCTTGGACTTGCATAGAATTTACAGCACAGAAACAGGCCATTCGGCCCATCTGGTCCATGCCAGTGTTCATGCTCCACACGAGCCTCCTCCCACCCTACTTCATCTCACCCCATCGCTTAGTGGGAGTAAAGCTAGAGATTTTTATATTGGTTAAGTATACGTCACCTTTTAGAGGAGCTAACTCTGATTCTGAAAAGTAGGTTAAGAGAGCTGTTGCTTCAGAGCTGAGGGCACTTGCTCCAGTCAAATTCCCTATGTTTTTCAACAGTGGTACAAGATGCAATGTTAATCAAAGTCATTTTTTTTTCTTCCCCTTTTTAAAATTTCTGTTTTAGTGGCACCCTGTCCGACCGATCATAGCGTCGATATCCAGTGGAGTCGTGTCCATTTGGGCTCAGAATCAAGTGGTAAGTGCCGGGATAACTTTAGCTTCTTCGAGCAAGGATCTGTAGGGTGATCCATCCAAATGACCATTGCCAGATGACAGCCACAGCTCGGGGGTGGGGGGGGGTTCCCATTCCTGACCGCTGACCCATACTTGAAAGTGTGCATGCGTCGGGTGAAGAGTGGTTGTACGCAACTGTGCAGTACGCTGTAGTTGAATGACCCGCCCACATTTGGTGTCTGGACTCCCATGCGTGGAATGGCCTTTGGGGGTGAGGTACAAGAGGATGCCTCGTGGCTGCAGAACCCTAGCATGAGTCAGTGTTTTCAGCAGAGGGGGAGCGTTTAAAAAGCAATTGTGCCAATTATTTAAGTTTATATATAAAAAATAAGTGTTGTTCCACCAGGCCCCTTGTTGGCTCACTCTGGCATGCATCATTCTTTGGCTGATTGGCCAGGAAAATAACCAAATCTCAGGCTGCAGCCAATTCCAACCACTAGGGAGTGTCTGAAAGTGGCTTGTTGGGGATGTCATAGCCTCTGATTCTTGTTTTATTCCTTCCCAGTGAGGAACATCGAAGATCAATTTTACAGTTGGATAAATTTATAACTCTACAGCCTTCCCATCTGTTCACTGTTTCCCTCGACAGTCTTGACTGAGATTGGGGGCTGGGGCGAGGAAATGGGCGAGCCAGTAGCTATAAACTATAGGTTCCCCTGCTGGGGAACCCCTGCATTCTTAGTAGAAACAGAAAATGCTGGAAATACTCAGCAAGTCAGGCAGCATCTGTGGAGAGAGAAACAGAGTTAACGTTTCAGGTCGATGACCTCTCGATGACAAAAGGTCATTGACCTGAATCGTTAACTCTGTTTCTCTCTCCACAGATGCTGCCTGACCTGAGTATTCCCAGCATTTTCTGTATTTATTTCAGATTTCCAGCATCCGCAGTATTTTGATCCTGCATTCTTAGTCCTAGTTAAAGCTGTAAAAGGAGTGAGGAGAGAGATTCCTTCCTTCCAACTAAAGCATGTGTCTGCTGGCAGGCTGATTAAGGACCGACAGTCTGGCCTGTGTTTGGGAGCTGTCTGCTGGACTAGACTGTCCTGCACTGGTGACCAGTGAAAATGGTTTGAATTGGGAATGGGGTGAATCTATCCCACAATTAAAAGACTGGCATGCCCAACTATGAAGAGGATGTTTCCTTCTCCCTCTTTCCCTTCCTCCCTCCCTTCTATTTTTCCCAGATGCAGATGTCAATCTTCCTTTACGCTCCCAAGCAAATAAGCCTTCATTTCAGTATTCAGGAGTTCGGTAAGTGGAGCCTTGTTTGACTAATGTGGTTGCTTCTCTCTCAGGAAAACTGGAGTGCCTTTGCTCCAGACTTCAAAGAGTTAGACGAGAATGTTGAATATGAAGAGAGAGAATCCGAGTTTGATATTGAAGATGAAGATAAGAGCGAACCAGAGCAGACTGGTAAGAAATGCCTGTCTATTTTAGTCTTGGCGCGTGGGTATTACTGACCGCACTGCTGGTCCAGCTGAGACTGTTAATGCTGTTTGTCTGCTTTACTAGTACAGTAGCCAGGAGTAGCTGCTTCCAGATCTCTGCTAATGTTGTTCTTGAGCAAATTGCTAGTAAGTTAATGTGAAGTTGAATGTAGTATTGGTTGAGATGGTCTCGAGGCATGGAAAGAAAGACTTGCATTTATATAGTGCCTCTCTCAACCTCCGTACATCCCAAAACCCTTTACAACCAACAGAGTACTTTTGAAGTTCAGTTGTAATGTAGGAAGCATAGCACCCAAGTTGCGCACAGCAAGGTCCCACGAGCAGCAATGAGATAATGAGCTTTGGTGATTGGCTGAGGGATAAATATTGGTCTAACACCCCTGCTCTTCTTTGAATAATGTCATGGGATCTTTTATGTCCACCTGTGAGAACAGGCGAGGTCTCAGTTTGACGTCTCTTCCAAAAGACGGCACCTCCAATAGTGCAGCACTCCCTCAGTACTGCACTACGGTCCTCAAGTCTTTAGAGTAGGACTTGAACCCACAACCTTCTGACTCCGAGGTGGAGTGCTACCCACTGCGCCAAGGCTGACCCCTTGGGTGGGTAAGAGATGTATAATGTAGGATAGAAGATTTGATTGCTCTGGAATTTTTCTTGATTTGCATTTGGGGGCTTGGGAGAAACTTTAACCGTTTGTTTGGCTCAGTTGGTAGAATTCTCGCCTCCCTGAGGCAGAAGGTTTTGGGTTGAAGCTGCACTCCAGAACTTGAGCACGTAATCTAGGCTGACAGCTCAGTGTAGTACTGGGGGAGTGCTGCATTGTCTTTCAGTTGTGATGTTAAACTTGAGGCCCTGTCTGTTTAGGCGGCACTATTTGAAAAGGAGCAGGGAGCTCTCCTGGTGCCTTGGCCAGCACGCCTCCTTCAAGCAAGAGTCACAAACAGATAAACTCGTCATCCATCTCATTTACGTTTTCTGGGATCTTGCTGTGCAAAACTTGGCTGCTGTTTTCCTACGTAACAGGAGCTGCATTTCAAAAGTAATTAATTGGCCGTGAAATGCTTTGAGACATCGTGAAGACATAATTTAAGTGCAATTAAAGATTTTGGCCCAGGCACATGAAATCCTGAAAGGAAGAGCCTAGCATATTCTCTGATCACACGGCTTAGACAAAAAATGCAATTATTCGAGGAGTTGTCCATGTGATCCCACCTCTTGCCACTCGATGGTACAGTTATAATTCAAGCTCTATATCCTGTTTTTGTGATGTTGGCTGAGGGAATAAATATAGGCCAGGACACCGGGGAGACATCCCCTGCTCCTCCTGCAAATAGTGGCATGGGATCTTTTACGTCCACCTGAGAGAGCAGATGAGGTCTTGGTTTAACGTCTCATCCGAAAGACGGCACCTCCGACAGTGCAGCACTCCCTAAGTACTGCACTGGGCGTGTCGGCCTAGATTGTTGTGCTCAAGTCTTGTTGTCTGCTCTTGTTGTCAACTTGGCTTCAAGGACAGTCTTGAGTGTCTGATGTGAGTCTTCAGCTTGCACGCATTTAACTTCTCAAATACATGAGGGAATTGCTAATGCAATTATGAATATATGCAACACCGTTCAGGAAACAATTTGGACTAGATAGTCTCCATAGAAATATAGATACCTCTAGGAAATATTCATGTATTTTCTTTCTTAAAAGACAAAGCAACGCTCTTAATAAAGCTCATTGAAGACCATTTTAAGTTCTTAATATTTTGCCAGCCCATAAAAGATATAATATGGATCGTACTGTTTTGGGCCATTAAGGGCTCTGCTTCCTTCATGTGCTACCATACTGATGGAAGTGCTTCCCTGCACTGCCTCATCCCCATGTATACTTAAAGTGCACTGATTTTTTTTAATTTAAAAACAAACTTTTTGACCTATTTCTGTATGAAATACTTTTAGGTGGAGATGCGGCAGAGGATGAAGAGGTTGATGTCACGTCCGTGGACCCTATCGCTGCTTTCTGTAGCAGGTAGATAACTGCAACCTAATATCAGCTGTTCATTGGAGAAGTAGGTCAGCTTTGATGCCAAGGACGAGGAAATTCCTCTGAGCTGCTGCGTTACTTCACTAGAAGCGTGCCAGAAACCCCATTTCAACTTTGAATTGCCCTCTTCCTCCCTCCTGACATTTTGATAGAATATTTTTTTTAATTCATTCTCGGGATGTGGGTGTCGCTGGCAAGGCTGGCATTTGTTGCCCATCCCTAGTTGCCCTGAGAAGGTTGTGGTGAGCCTTCTACTTGAACCACTGCAGTCCGTGTGGTGAAGCTGCTCCCACAGTGCTGTAAGTTAGGGAGTTCCAGGATGTTCACAAAAAAAGTGAATGCTTCTCCAGTACAGAAGTACTGTTCTGTCATTATTGCACTATTAAACTCTTGTGACTGGGTGCACTTCGAGATTATGCACCATGCTAGCAAATGTGAATGCACTACATTGTGAAATAGATATTAAGACTAGAAAATCTCGGGTTCAGATTAGATTATCAGAGGGTGGCAACGGGGACTGGAACTGGCCTCATCACCTTGGGCTAGAGAGGAAGAATGAACAAGAATTCTCACTCCTGATTGTTAGCCAGTGACTTCTGCTAGAAAGTGAGAGGTTGAGTACTGGATTGGTCTCTGGTCTAATGCCTTCCATGGTCCTATAGTCCACCAACATTAGGGTGAGGAGCTTGAGGGCGGCTGCTGCTGCCCGTTGATAGTGTACCGCAGCAAGAATTGGTGCCTTGAAGCGTGTTTTAAAAAAAAAAAAAAAAAGTATATTTATCTTCAAACCTTCCTAGGGACAAGGAATCTGCAGTTGAATTCAGACTGGAATGCGCTGATCCATTGATTAGCCACACAGACTCGGTCACTGTTCCATTGGCCTTAAGCAAGGCAGGATTCAGCTCAGCCTGTGTCTCCAGCGCGTCCTATGGAAGCACAGCTGGAGAGAGCTGCTTTCTCCACTTGTGAATACAGCAGCTAATAACTTGGGGCGATGTCCGTGGTTTCAGGGGCTGTATTCTTTGTCCTACTGCAGCGATGAAGAGTTTGAAGACTGCAAAGCCCTGCTCTACCTCCCAATATCTCCGGAAGTGGAAGACCCCGAAGAGAATCCTTATGGACCTCCCCCTGAAGCAGTACAGGTGAGATTGGGAATAACACCATAACTCAATGGTTTGAAGGGGTGGGTAATGTTTCCTGCAAGGCGCGCGGCCACACAGCGCTCCAGGGAAACCCGTGCAGGTGGCTTTTCAGTGTAAAAACCGTGGATGCGTGGTATTTTGAATGGAACGTTGGTGGTTTGGTGGGGGGGGGCAGGGAAAGTGGAACGAATTGTTATTCAATAAGTGAAGTCTATGTCGTCATATAGCTACTTTGTTGATGGTAGCGAGCAGTTTCAGTAACCCGAGTTGTAGTGGTGCTTGGGAGGGGGGGGGGGGTACCATGTAAGTAGGTTTCCAACATGTACGCAGTGTTAAACATTGTCTTACAATGTTTTGGGATACTGTATCTGAGTAATTTTGAGACATGACGTGTGGTGAGTGTAGCGTGCCCGGGAGGAACAGGTGACTTTGGACCTCTTCCTTGCCTCATGTCTGGATCTGTTGTAGACTAACGGAGATTGATGGCCATGATTAGTGAACAACTCCATTGTTGTTGTATCGTGCAGCTACCAGGCTGGCAGAAGGTGAACTAGATGGAACTTGGTCTTTTTTCGTCCAGCAATTCTCTTTCGCCCCCTGCTCCCCCACACCACAACAATCCATGGATTAATTTTTTTTGTTTAAAGTCTCTTGGATGAGATGTTAAACTGAGCCCTCCATCTGCCCCCTCAGCTAGACCTAAATGCACGCACGGCATTATTGGAAGAAGAGCGGGGGAGTTCTCCCCGCTATCCTGGCCAATATTGATCTCGCAACCAACACCTAAAACAGATGATACGGCCATTGTCGCATTGTTGTTTGTGGGAGTGTGCTGTGTGCAAACTAGCTGCTGCATTTCCCACAGTGACTAGACTTCAAAATGTACTTAATTGGCTGTAATGCGCTTCGAGACATCCTGAAGTTGTGAAAGGCGCTATATAAATGCTAGTCTTTCTTTAAATCTTATATTTATATGGTGCCTTTAATGTAGCAAAATATCTCTAGACATTTCACTGGCATAATTAGGAAAGAAACTCCGAATATTTTGTTTGGTCATAATTTATTAATAGTAAACGGGGAAGGATCGAATATTTGATCTGAATAATTGGGGAGGGGTGGATGCTCGATCTAGGCTTGAGTTTGTGCTATGATAATCAGAGTAATCACTAACCCTGGCAGGGCTTTGTGAACGAGACTGGATAACCAAACGTACACAACGCAGGAGGGCGAGTGAAATTGTACGCTGTATCTTGAGGCTTTTTAATCACTTCTGTGTCTTGACAGAACTCCGGAACTGACGACTTGAGCAACCCAGAGAAAAAGCGGCAGGCATCCACTGATGGATCGCAGCCACCAAAGAAGAAACCCAAGATGACCAATATTGAGCTACAAGGAGTACCGTCTGATGGTAATTGCTTTACTTACTCAGCAGACCAATTATCTCAAGCATTTTGCTTTTTATATTGATATCTCTCTGCTTCCCCCATGCTGCACCAAATTTCTTCTCTTTTTGTTGACCTCATAATCGGTGATGACACTTCAAATGTAATTTATTGGCTGTGAGGTGCATTGGGATGTCCGGAGGATGTAAAAAGCGCTATAGAAATGCAAGTTTGTTTTCCCTTCCCTCTCCTGAAGGCACTGACTCCTACTGGAGTGTGATTCCATGGGTGCCAGCCCTGCTCCGGTACCTCATCCAAGTAGCTATTAATGGGGGCGCGCCAGCAGGATGTTCACCTGTGGAGGGCATTGCGACTGAACCCGATACACTCCTTACCCCGGCGTTCTCTATTAGGGTGCAATTCCTGCAGGAGTCACTGGTTAGTGATCACCAGTGGGAAGCTGACTGAGTCTCGCCGCTCCCCCCTCATCCAAGGGTTCCGAGGTGTTGATACCAATTGTAGTCCTACAATGATAGAGCTAATCTAACAGAGACCAGGGATTGACCTGGGACTTTATTTGTACAGTTCAGTGCCACATTGGGCAGGACATTAACAGACTGAGCTTTTAAGCAGAGCTTTTTTTTTAATGTTATACGTACTGCCTGAAAGGGTGGTGGAAGCAGATTCAATCATAATTTAGTTTATAATAAATTGTTTTCAAAAGGGAATTAGATATATACTTGAAAAGGAAAAAAATTGCAGGGCTATGGGGAGTGGGACTAATTGGACAGCTCTTTCAAAGAGCTGGCATGATGGGCTGAATGGCCTCCGTCCACGCTGTAAGATTGTGTGTGTGTGTGTGTGTGTGTGTGTGTGTGTGTGTGTGTCTAATATATTAGAAGTCTTATAACTGCATGTATTGCCTCTCTGTTTGAATGGTCCCCCTCAACAGTACTTGGACTGCAGTCTCCCTGTGGGGTCAGGCTTTGGGCCTAGTATTGGGGCTGACCCACCGGCCCATTTCTGGCTGCCACAAAGCCGCCTCTTTATAGGCACTTAAACTCATTAGACTGTACAAATATATATTATTGATTGAAGTGCACTAGAAGGCTTTTTAACTCCAATATTTAAGACTCTTGAACAATTTTTTAACTTGCCTTTCATGGCGTGGTGAAGGGTGCAATGAAATCTGCCGGGGGTGAGGGGAGAGCCATGTGATTAGTGATTTTTATACTGTACTGTTAACTAACTACCTTAGCAAGGTGAGAGTTTTTTTATTAGTTGTAAAGCACTTTTGGATGCCCTGAGGTCACTGACTTTTGTTTCTCCGCCATGCCCCTTTTCAATCCTTTTCTGTTTCTTGCTGGGCCAGAACCCGTAATGCAAAAAAAAAGGTTCCTCCGTGACAGTAACCGCCACATTTATTTTCTCCTGCAGAAGTTCACCCATTGCTGGGTGTGAAGGGCGATGGCAAGTCGAAGAAAAAGCAAGCGGGCCGGCCAAAAGGAACGAAAGGTAAAGAGAAAGATTTCATTAAGTCGAAAACCTTCAAAGGGGACAGAGGTCAGCCTTTGGAAGGAGCAGTGAAGGGCAAGGAGCTGGCGGAAGTGGCCGAGCCACCCGCAGGTAAGGCCCATGGTGGGAGCTCCTGCAGCTTGCCTGGTACCTGTGCTTTCCCTCTCCCTGCCCCGTCCACTCCCTCTAGTTTCTGGTCCTGCTTTTGCATGAGGTTGGGAGGGAATGAGTTAACTATTCAAGTCAAACTTGCCCTTTTAGAATTTACAGCACAGAAACAGACCATTCGACCCAACTAGTCCATGCATGTGTTTATGTTCTAACACACGAGCCTCCTCCCATGCCTCTTCATCTCACCCTATCAGCATATTCTATTCCTTTCTCCCTCATGTGCTTATCTTGCTCCCCTTCAAAGCATCCATGCTATTTGCCTCAACTACTCCCTATGTATCTATGATACAGCACAGAAGGCCATTCGGCACATCGGGCCTGTGTGCCGGCTCTTTGAAAGACCTATCCAATTAGCCCCAATATTCTGCTCTTCCCCATAGCCCTGTATTTTTTTCCCCTGCAAGTATTTATCCAATTCCCTTTTGAAAATTACTATTAAATTTGCTTCCATTGCCCTATCGGGCAGTGCATTCCAGATCGTAATGCTGCATTTATTTTTTTTTAAAAGTTTCCTCTGGTTCTTTTGCCAATCACTTTAAATCTGTGTCCTCTGGTTACCGACCCTTCTGCCACTGGAAACCGCTTCTCCTTATTTACTCTATCAAAACCCTTCGTTATTGCTAGTACCCTCTCCTAGTTACTGGTGCCCTCCCCCAAGTCCCCCAGTTACATTCTTTTTGCAATTCACATTTACTGGTGCCCTCCTCTAATTCTCCCATTTACTGGTTATATTATATGTGACTGGTGGATGTGCCTAGAATAGCTGTTGAGGTCAAGCAAGACTGTGCACTGGTTGCCTTAGGCTCTCTGCACTGGCTGCCTTAGGCTCTCTGCACAGGCCAGCGAGGATTAAGCATTCCACTTAACCCGCACAAAGCGGGATAAACCAGAACAACACACAACAGCAGAGCGATGATCAGTCCAGTTGAAAGATCTGGAGGCTCTGATCTGGAGTTTTCATCGGCCACAGCATCAAAATAAAACGCTGCGCCAGCAGCACTTGGTATCTGTGGATGAAGAAATCCGATCTGCCAATCAAGCTCCCACCGCCTGCGTCGGCCTCCGTTTGCCTCCTTAGCTCTAGGTCCGAGCCAGCAGCAGGCTCAGCGCAGTGAAGTGCAAGAAACAGTGAAGATGTTCAAGTGTTGGAGGCAGTGCAAGAGGAGCCACGAGACTGATCCAGAGGGTTCAAGAGTCATGGAAGACAGAAGAAACTTGGGCCTTTTACCTTAGAATGGAGGCATCCGAGAGGTGATCTGTTAGAAGTATGTAGGGTTCAAAATTATGGGTTTGCGGGAAAAGAAATTACTTTAAATTAAATTGCGGGAGTAAAACAAATGGATACAGGTTCAAAAAAGTAAACACTAATCTTACAATTGATGACACAAAATTCTTCCCACACAGTCTATTCCACATGTTCCGTACACGTGGAATAGACTGCCAGATAGAAGTGTGAAGGCAAAAGAATGCAGTGTAGGGACTTTATCATTTTTTATTTGGATGGATTAATTAAGATGGGTTGAATGGCCTTCCTCACCGGTAATTACTTTGTCACGCCATGTGAGTTACAACCTGATGCTCGCCAGTAAATTGGTGTTTAGCTTCTACTGTTAATCTACAAGAATGTTAAAGTGACGGTGCTTTCTAATCACCGGACCTATCGCCACTTTTGGCATGTTAGATAATCCGCTGATTCGACAGGAGGGTGTGAACCATGGAAAGTTTTGGCGATAGGCAATGCTAGTCTCTGGGGAGAACCCATGGCAAAAACAGTTGATCCTCCTGACTGGTACTCAGTGTGTCGATTGGTTGGTTGACGGGACACCATGTGATGTAGAGTTTCTGTTGACCGACTCGATCAAAGAACCTGATGTATATTCATACAGATACAAGACTTTTAATGATAATGGATTAACATCCGGAGTTCAAAACCTCCTCTGTGTTTCTGTAACTTAGAGCAAGTTCAGTCCCCATGATGGCATAGTGGTTAGCACTGTTGCCTCACAGCGCCAGGGACCCGGGTTCGAATCCGGCCTCGGGTGACTGTCTGTGTGGAGTTTGCACATTCTCCCCGTGTTTGCGTGGGTTTCCTCCGGGTGCTCCGGTTTCCTCCCACAGTCTAAAGATGTGCAGGTTAGGTTGATTGGCTATGATAAATTGACCCTTCGTGTTAGGGGGATTAAAATGTGTGGGGTTACAGAGATAGGGTGGGATATGTGTTGGTGTAGGGGTTACGGGGATCGGGTGGGATATGTGTTGGTGCAGGCTCGATGGGCCGAAATGGCCCCTATCTGCACTGTGGGGTTTCTGTGATTCTGTGATGGTGCAAGCTGAGTTGGAATTTCTGATAGCAAATCCATGATCAGTTCACGTGTTTTACTGAAATACGCCTTCTGACTTTCAAAGAGCTGGATTGTGTTTGATGAGTTTATTATTTGACTGAAGAGCCATGGAAGTGAGTTCTTGAGATCTGACAAACTACACACACCATTGAGAGTCCTACGACAATATTCAGAATCCACCATCAGTTGCATGTTGCAATTCTCCCAGTTTCCAAACCCCCCCGTTCGTTGATATAGTTTCAGATGGCGCTCGTGAGAGATGTGTCCGAGCCGTTTGCTCCTTTGCCTCTTGCTCTTCCTCCAAGGAGTTCTGCTCCCATACCCTAAACTAACCCTGACCTCACGTACCCCTATTTGAAAACCACAGCCACATTAAGACCAGTATTGGTAAATGAGCAAGTTATTTTTGTGTTGTCCCCTTTGGGGCTGGGATTAGAATAATATACTCATTCTGACAACTTGACTACGTTTTTGCCATCCGCTTCCATGAGATGCCTCAGTTTTAATCTCTCTCTGTTATCTGGGTTTTCAGGAGGAGGCGTAATTTCAGACCTGCTGTGAACATGGGTGAAGATGATACTTCATCCCTGCAATTGTTGCGCTGCCTTCGTACTGTAGTAGTATGATGCAGCCCCTAGAAAGAGTATGGCTCTTGGTCAGTTTGCAGACCGACACGTAACGGGACCTTCGTGAACCAGGAACGCGTGTTCCCTTCATCCCTCCTCGAGAACTATGGGCATTGAAAAATCAGCCAACCGAAGATCTTGGGCAATTCACCAGGAACGCCAAGCTGAAGTATAATTTCTGCCTTCACACGTCGTGAAGCGCCGATGCTTTTCGTATGGAGCCATAACAAAAGGCACCCACGGCTGAAACGCGTACAAGGTACAGCAGAGTGCCCAACACTTATATATATTTTTGGTTTCTTTTACCCTCTTGCAATTTTGCATTTGAAGTAATTATCGCTGGGTGTGACTTTTGGACCCTGGAAGATTACCGACCTCGCAAGACTGACTGGTCAGTTGCACTATAAAGACCCACGACGTCCGGTTATGAAGGCTGAAACTCTTCCTACTCCACCACTCACTTTTTCAAAAAAATAACTATTGGTGGGAATTCCTTTATGCCTGAGTGTTTATATTCTAATTGGATGAATATCTTTTGTATTGTTGGTCAGTTGACCTGCCAGCTGATGGTGAAAAATGTTGTAGATTTTGTTTTTTTTCTCCTTTTAGTGCATGAACTGGCCTGGTAATACTGTTTTGGACTGCAATTGATGCCTTTATTGAACTGAAGTGGAGTTGTGTTTTGAGTATTTTTCTCTTCCGCCGCCGCCGCCTCCCTCCACGTCTAGCGCATCCGCTCGGCAGCTGCGCAATGTCCTCTGCCGCTTGCTGCAGAAACACCTGCCATCTTCCCAGTCCTACCGATCTGTACCAACGTGGACAGGCTGCACCTAACCAGTGGACTGTCGCAGCTCCGCCCCCCCCTTCCCTTGTTGAGATCTCCCGGGGACTTGGAAATTCTCCCGGGTTTCCGCTGGTGTAACTGCGGAGGGAGACCGGCAGATTCGCAAATGGAGGAGATGCAGTTACACTTTATCTCCAAATAGGGACCTGGTGTAGGAGTGGCCAGCCAGTACACCCAGTGAAGTGAGGTGTACCAGCCTCCAAGAGGGCGCGTGCTGCTCCCACCGGTGGGACTCAAGCCTGGCAAGTTGCCTAAATCCCCTAAAGGAATTAGAAGAGTTTTTTTTCTTTTAAAATTCCAGCAAATCAGCTCCCTAACTCTGGGTGGGGGTCAATTGGACCATCTCTAGGGTGGGTGGAAGGGAGCCTTTGCCCCCTTCCTTTCTCTCTTTCCCCCCCCGCCCCCCCACCCCAGACTGCAAAGGAGGAATAAGGCCAGAGATGTGTCCATGCTAATGAGGGGCCCTCCCACTGTCCTTGCAAACTTTGGGAGGGAGGGTCAATGCCGGAGGGCAGCATCAGGGTTACAAACCTGAGCAACTTCCGGGTCTGGGTGTCCAAATGGAAATGTGTTCCCTTTCCCTATAATTCCATTGCTCATCGTGTAGAGAACAAGAAAACTCACCCGAAATACAGATTCAAGAAATGGGGACGAGGCCTGACGGTAAAACTGCAATTTCATTTTTTTGATGTCCAAAAAACATTTTTTTAAGCTTCTCCTTAATTGATTCTTGCACTGATTATCATTTGTTCACCTTCGCGAATGGAAGAATGAGGAACTGGGGATTGTTACTGTTGCAAAGTCCCGCGCCGCTATACAAAACTACAAATTCAGATGGCATGGTCAGATCTACGTGTCACAGCTTACGAGTAGGTTGCATGTGTTTACACACACGTGAGATGCCGCCACTTCCCCATCCCATACACACGCACGCAATCCAAAGATCCCCACATACACAATATCGTAACCTGGCCCCCTACATGCGCATTCAAATGCCATGCTCCCTAAAATGGGAGCCTCCCTACGCACACAAAATGTGAGCCTCCCCATACACAAACAATCCGTACATCGCCTAGCACAGGAAATCAAAGTCCGACCCTATGCACTAAAGTGAAACCCACCATATGCAAAAATCCAAAGCTCCCGTGCAAGCAGAGATGATGCTTGCTGTTCAGGTCACTGGATGGTTTTTTGCGATATTCTTGTGTTTATAGCGTTTTCTCCCTGGCACACCTGTTTCCCCCTCTCTCATGTTACCCTGCTTCGGTCTTTTACTTTTGGTAATACTGATTAGTGGTTTAAAACCTCTTGGCCCTAGAGGATCCACTCATTGTAAAAAGTCGAAAGTGCAATTTACTCCACGCCGTGGCCCCATACGTTGCATCTTCAGGTTCCCCGAGGCCCCAAAAAAACTTAGTGAAAGTATGACTTACGCAGAATTTTGCATCATGTGGGATGATTCTAAAAGCTACAATCTTCTCCACGTCGAGACACCCAAGGAATGAACCGTGGTTTTGTGATTCCATTTCCGCGATGCGTTATCCCTGTGATGCTGCTTCAAAACTTCAATCCTCAACTCCTCCTCCGAGTGGTTATTGCGGTAGTGAGGAATTTGTTTCTTTTCACCTCCACTGAATGCCACCGCCAGGGAGCAAACAAGATCGAACTTAGCAATCATTTATTTTTTAATTTAAAAAAAATGAATAGTTGCAATTAAACACATGGGCCTAGAAATTCAGTTAGGGGCGCCCAGCTCGCCTGGGCGCCGGAATTACCGCTGCGCGCGGAGCCACTTGCGCCATCGGGATATTCAGTTTCAGCGCCCCAAGTGGAAGCCGGCCGCTAAACAAGGGTTTCGGCGCCCCGCTTGGTGCGCTGAAACTGAATATCGGTGTGCAAAGTGCCGCAGCGCCACCCGCTGCGGCACGGCAGCCTGCGGTACTGCAGGCCTTCCTCCCAGTGTTAAGGGGGAGGTGCCTGCAACAGCGCGATCCCCGCTCGCGAGTGCCAGCAAATGAGCCCGGCACCAAGGAGAAGTGCCGGGCTCTCTGGAAACAGCTGGCAATGCCGCGGGGGGGTGCGGGCAGGCGGCCGCCGAAAAAGCGGCCGGCCGCACCTCCACCTTAACTCGCCCCACTACCGGCACAGGTAGGCCCCGTGTACCGGTCGCTGTTTGCGGCCGGCGCGGGGGAGGCGGCAGCAACCAAATATGGCCAGCGGGGCGCTGCGCACACCGATGACGTCATCGGTGGCGGCGCAGCGCTAATGGCTAACGCCGCCATTAGCGCCCCGCTAAATATCGCGGTAGGTTTGCACAGTGGCGCAAAAGCCCTCTTTGGGCGCAAACTGGTGGCGCAGGCCACTGAATTTCTAGGCCATGCTCTTTAATTCTAAATAGATTTAGATACACAGTATTTACAGCACAGAAATGGGCCATTCGGCCCAACAGGCCCATGCTGGTGTTTATGCTCCATATGAGCCTCCTCCCACCCCTCTTCACCTCACCCCATCAACATATCCTCCTGTTCCTTTCTCACTCGCGTGTCTATCTAGCTTCCCCTTAAATGAATCCATGCTAGTCGCCTCAACCACTCCTCGTGGTAGCGAGTTCCACATTCTGACCACTTTGTTTCTTTTCATTCTATCATTTAACACTATCCCCGTTTCTGCAAACCTGTTTTCCTCCTGCTTTAATGGTGAGATCTAGAGGCAGGGGCTAGAATAATGTGGCAGAACAGTCTGGGATGGAGCCCAGTTAGCTGTTCCTTCTACAGTGCGTAGCAGTAGGCACGTTCGAGGGTATCTCGTCATTTGCAGTGTGGCAAGCCAGTTGCTTGCTTTGCAATTTGTATAATTTCTTTTTTTAAATGGTCCCTCTCCTGAATTGTGTCCTAAAAACCTGAGGGTTTCTGTTTGACCCAAGAGGAAGTTAAACTAGTAGGTCTTGGTGTGGGGGAAAAGAGAATAAAGTGTTACAGCTCTGAAATAAAACTGACGGTACCAAAATCCATGGCACTGGGTACTTTCAGATGTGAGTTGTGTTCTGTTATGAGCCTTTTGATGACTTCTTCAGAGAAGGGTCAGCTGTAGTTCCAGATCTGTCCTGTAACGCTATCGGTTCATGGCTGGACAGCTTCTTTCCCTTCTCTTGGCATGCAGCAGTCTGGTGCTACTGGTGCACGGCCCTTGTGCTGGTAAGAAATGCCTTCTGCGTTAGAGCCAACCGTCGCTGGTCTTGTGAATAGCTGTTGTCGTTGAACCGCCTCCTCCATTTGGGTCGGGCTGTTTTGTAATTATCCTTTTTTAAAATGTTGATAGAACAATACCCGCTCAAGCCGCTACTGCATTCAAATTGGACAGATCGCTAACACAGGCCATTTCTTTTCAAGGAAATGTGCTGACAACTCGAGCGTATTCAGGTGATGTGGTATTTGGTAACCAGTACAATTGTACAGAACGCAAATGCAAGGAAGGATGGTTTGAGCAACTGTATACAATTTTTTTTTTATTCCTGTAAATAATAAACATTAATCTGGTTTTAAGTGTGTTTGGTGCTTCTTTAAAAAAACAAAATCTGTCGGCGGTAAATTGGGATGGTGCGGTTATGAGCAGTCACAACTGGGCATGCTTACTGGACCATTTCCTAGTCCCAACGGTTCATTTGTTCTTGCCCAAGAAGCTGAGTGCTTTGAGCTTCAGCAGAATGTGAAGGTCAAATACACTTCATCGCTTTGAAACACCGTTACCCATTCAGTGCAAGGTATACATTCAGTGGAACTTCCTGTGAATAATGAGAATTTTCGCTGGGAAACACTGCCTTATTGCACAGCTGAACAACAACAACCTCTCGGCTTTAGAACATTTCAAATCATTTTTTGTTAAAATTCAGTGGCCTAGAAATTCGGTTGGTAGCGCCAGCGATTAGCGCCTAAAGAGCCCGAGAATTGGGGCGTTACCCAATTTTCGGGCGGGCGCTGTGAATATAGCGCCACCTCCCATATTGAGTATGATTTTAGCGCCAGTGCTAACTCTTTGTGCGCGCCTGCGGGCGCAGGCAGATCATGACGTCATTTCAGTGTGCAACGCCATTTTTGCGCCCCGGACCGGATATTCGGTGGTGCCCGCAACCTTTCCGCCTGGCGCTATTAGTGACAGTTGGATGGAGCATTCCCAGGCCCTTCTCGGACTCTGGGGGCGCTATTTAAAGGGGACAGCACTAGTATAAAAGCTGCAGCCATTTGGGCTGGCCATTCTGAGCGTTGCTGGAGAGAGTTGCTGACCTTCTGTTGGACAGTAATTTTCTCATTGAGCCTTCGGAGGCACTGGCACTGGCAGCTTGAGGGCCCGGCTCCCGAGCTGGTGATGCAGCATCTGAAAGCAGGGAGGTGGAAGAGTGGCTTTAGCAAAAGGACAGGTTCGCAGCAAGGGATGCCAGATTGCGGCAAGGCTATGACATGGGTCCACAGTGAGAAAGCATGCTGGCGGGGGGAACAAGTAGAAGGAGACAGTTGTAAGAGGTGAGAACCTTACCATCGCTGTCGACAATGGGGTCGGTAGCTGCAGTGGTTACAGGACCATTCAGACGTCCTCCAAGAATCTGGTGGACTCTCCTCGAGGTCCGTGAGAGTGACCACTTGTGGAGGTCCTCCACCGGTGCGAAGCTGGTCTTTGCCAATCCTCGCCAGCATGGACTGCAGGGGAAAGGAGGGGAAGTTATGTTACCTGATGCCCTGAGTGATCATCTCATGCCCCCCATGGTGCAAGAGCCCTTACATGACGCCCTGAGTCAAATGTGCATGTGTGTGCCCAGAAAGGGCCATGGGTGCTTGCTGGCAGATGGCTAATGGGGCACAGGCCACCCTGTAACCATAAAGTCAGGTGCAAATGAAGGGATGCAGAAGTTTGCAGGAACAACACCCACCCTCACGACCCGAGTGAGGTCATTGAATTTCTTTATGCATTGGACAGGGCTCCTGGTCACCATGCTGCTGGAGTTGACCCTCTGGCATACATCCCTCCAAGCTCGTCGGTAGTCCTTATGATTCGGCCTCCTGCCATTGTCTGGGTAGAGAACATCTCACCGGCGCTCCACTGCAGCCACCAATTGCTCCAGAGCCACATTGGTGAAGCGCTCTGCTCTCTCTCACCTCCTCCATCTGGTCCAAGTTTTTATCGCCAGAGAAGGGCCTGCGCCGATTCTGAGGCCTGCAAGGCGCAGAGTGTGGATGCTGAAGCTGACTGGCCCACCCCTTTAAGGGCTAGCCGGCGCCTGGAAGTCTCGTGGTCATCGGTAATTGAGAGCACCTGCGCTGAGCCCGTCCCCTCCGATATTGGGTTGCGCTGGAAGTTTAGCGCCTTAGGAGTCCCGTGTAACGCCTGAATTCGCGCCTCAATCCCCTTTAGGGGCGATGCAACCCAATATCGCGCCAGGCGGCGATAAGTTTCGTCTGGCTATAAACTTTGCGCAGCGCCAGTTCTAACGCCTCAAGCCGGGCTATACCCAATTTCTAGGCCAGTGTTATAGTTGTATTGTACTGGCCTTTGTTCCTGGTATTGGGGTGTTGCTGTACTGCACATGCCAGACAAACATTTTGGGACCTTTTTAATTATTCATCATTTTCCACTATCTGGGGGGAGTGGGGGGGAACACGGAAAGAATGGGAAGGGAAAGGAAGGTGTTCCATTATGGAGATTGCACCCTATATTAATCTAAGATGTGGTTTTGCTGTTTCTCTGGCGAAGAACCCTCCCTATCCCCTTAAAATCCCATAAATCACAACATCTCTTAAAGCTCTTTCCTTTAGTTTTATTTTCTTAAACTGCCCTTGTTAATGCTTGTATTATGATTTCTGGGTAACCCTGAAGTTTCCTGGACTATTGTTTCATTTCCCCCAGAAATAAAGTATGCATTTAGGCCTGATCACTATGGCAAAGCTAACAGCTCGATAGAAATATTTTCAAGTGAAGACTGATTGGATCACTCTGGTCACAAGCTAGTTATGGTTGCCTTAACCCTCACCCCCAGCAAGTAACAATTGCATCAATCAGGTGTGTTATACAGCAAGTGAATCTCCGATATTACGACGTTTATTTGTTTGACCATTCAAAATGTGCAATACTGTCTCAGCTTCTCCCATATTAAAACTCAGTCCCCTTTGTCTCTTGGACAATCTCAAGATTTACAACAACTTCCATTTATATAGCGCCTTTATTGTAGTAAAAATGTCCCAAGGCGCTTCACATGAGCATTATCCGATAAAATTTGACACCAAGCCACATAACGAGATGTTAGGACTGGTGACCAAAAGGTTGGTTAAAGGGGTTGGGTTTAAGGAGCGTCTTAAAGGAGGAGAGAGAGGCGGAGAGGTTCAGGGAGGGAATTCCAGAGCTTAGGGCCCAGGCAGCTGAAGGCACGTCTGCCAATGTTGGAGCGATTAATATCGGGGATGCGCAAGTGTCCAGAATTGGAGGAACGCAGAGATCTTGGACGGTGGGGGTGGGGGTTGTAAGCCTGGAGGAGGTTTCAGAGATAAGGAGGGGCGAGGCCATGGAGGGACTTGAAAACAAGGATGAGAATTTTAAAATCGAGGCATTGCCAGACCGGCAGGGGCCAATGTAGGTCAGCGAGCACAGGGTGATGAGTGAATGGGACTTGGTGTGAGTTAGGATAGGGCAGCAGAGTCTGGATCTTGCCAAGTGACACAAACTAGGAAAGTTGCTGCCTTATGTACATTACTTTTTCCTGTACCAAGAATCACATACTCAACTCTTACAAGAACATAAGAAATAAGAGCAGGAGTCGGCCATTTGGCCCCTTGAGCCTGCTCCACCATTCAATAAAATCATAGCTCATCTTGTACCTCAACTCCACTTTCCTGCACTATCCCCATATCCCTTGATTCCCTTAATATCCACAGATCTATCGATCTCTGTCTTGAATATACTCGACGACTGAGCCTCCACAGCCCTCTGGGGTAGAGAATTCCAAAGATTCACCACCCTCTGAGTGAAGAAATTTCTCCTCATCTCAGTCCTAAATGGCCGACCCCTTAGTCTGAGACTGTCACCCCTGGTTCTAGACTCCCCAGCCAGGGGAAACATCCTCTCTGCATCTACCCTGTCAAGCCCTGTAAGAATTTTGTATGTTTCAATGAGATCATTGTTGGAGCTGTGGTTCAGTGGATAAAGAATTACACGGATGCTGTACATAAACAAACAACAGGTCTTTACTGGAGGAGGGTCCTCTCTAGACTGGAGTACAGAGGCATGCGCACAGCTTATATACCGGTGTGGTTACTGCCGGTACTACAGTATACAGGAGCTGTAAAAAGTAGTTCTGACTTAAGCACATACACTACAATTCCTCCCTTTTTAGATTAATAATACCCCCATAATATTCAAATAACAATTACATTTTTACATGTACATTCAATAACAAAAAGTCCATTTATAGATTCAGTCTTTGGGGCGGCTTCCTGACCCTTTCGGGATAGCGCCTTTCCGGAGGTTCTTGTTCTTGGTGCAGAGGCGATTCTGACCCCTTTTCATTGGGTTCCACTGCTACTGGGTCTGAAGTAGATGCTACCGGTATGTCGGGTTCATCCCCAGGTACTCGAGACATGGGGTTGACGCCTTCCTGTGACGCTAAGATCTGATCGACGTGGCATCTCACAATGTTCTCCCCGACATCCACTGTGTACATTAATGGCCCCTGCCTTGTACATATCGTTCCGGGTTGCCACTTCTCTGTTCGATAGTCACGGGCCAAGACTGGTTGCCCTACATCGAAGCTCCTTGTCGGCTTCTCGTTGATGTGCTGGAATTGTTTGTCCTCAACATTTCTTCGCACATTTGGTCTGAGCAAGTCCAGACGAGATCTCAACCTTCGGTTAAAGAACATCATGGCCGGGGTCTGGTTGGTAACTGCATGTGTTGTGTTTTGGTAGGCTAATAAGAAATTGTCCATCTTATGCTGTAGTGGAATTTCCTCGTCGCACATGGCCTTTATCGCCTTCTTAAAGGTTTGTATGAACCTCTCAGCCAATCCATTGGTGGCTGGATGATATGGGGCGGATGTGTAATGCCTTACCCCATTCCTTTTCATGAATTTTTGGAACTCGTCGGACACAAACTGTGGTCCATTATCAGAGCAGATCTGCTCTGGCAACCCGTTTCTGGCAAATATGGTCCGTAGGACTGCAATCGTTTTCTCTATAGTGGTTGAAGACATCTTTATCACCTCAGGCCACTTTGAATGAGCATCCACTGCTGTTAAGAACATTGAGTCCATGAATGGACCAGCGAAATCAATGTGCACCCGTTGCCATGGAGAGGAGGGCCACTCCCATGGGTGTAGAGGGGCATGTGGTGGTGCATTTTGGACCTTCTGGCATCCTGAGCAGCCCTTAGTTAAGTCTTCGATTTGTTGATCGATTCCCGGCCACCACACATAAGCCCTAGCAAGGCTTTTCATTTTCACTCCCCCCAGATGACCTTCATGTAGCTCCTTTAGCACTCTCTCCCTTAACTTGGGTGGAATCACCACTCTGGATCCACACATCACTGTCCCCTGGCATACTGACAGCTGTTCTCTTCTGGATGAGAATGCTGGCAACAGTGAGTCGCCATGTGTTGGCCATCCCCTCACCGTCAATTCATATACCCGTGACAGCGTCGGATCATTGCGGGTCTCCTTCTCTATATCCGCATTTGTTACTGGCAATCGTTCAATTATCGACGAATAAAATATCTCGATAGGTTCCACTGCTGGTGCTTCCTCCACCGTAGGCAGTGGCAGGCGCGATAGCCCATCAGCGTTCCCATCCTGTTTCGTGCTTTTATATTCTATTTCATATTGATTCGCCCCTAGAAACAGGGATCATCTTTGTAACCGCTGTGCAGTCATTACTGGCACGCCCTTCTTAGGATTAAAGATGGAGACAAGTGGTTGGTGGTCAGTCAGCAAGGTGAACTTCTGCCCATGCAGATAATGGTTGAATTTTTTTACTCCCCATACTAGGCTGAGGGCCTCCCTGTCAATCTGGGCATAGTTGCGCTCGGCTGAGGTTAGTGACCGAGACGCAAAGGCCACTGGCTTCTCCAACCCGTCTGGGAATTTGTGCGACAGCACCGCTCCAATGCCGTAGGGTGATGCATCACATGCCAAACGAATTGGTAGTGCTGGGTTGAAATGGGCCAACACCTCTTTTGATGTGATCAATTCTTTACACTTCTGGAAAGCTCGTCTACGTTCGTCATCCCACTTCCATGGTACCCCTGTTTGCAGTAGGGTGTTCAGCGGGTGTAGTACCATAGACAAATTTGGTAAGAACTTGTGGTAATAGTTTACCAGCCCGAGGAACGACCTCAGTTGTGACACATTTTCTGGTGCTGGAGCCTTGACTACTACCTCAATCTTGTCGGGGGACTTATGTAACCCCTCTTCATCGATGACGTGGCCGCAATACGAGATCTGTTTCTGGAAAAACTCGCACTTGTGGCGATTAGCTCGTAGCCCATATTCCTTTAATCTGGCGAGCACCTTCTCCAAGTTAGCGAGGTGATCACCGTCATTTTCGCCCGTGACCAAGATGTCGTCCAAATAACACTGGGTCCCTGGAATCCCTTGCAGGACCTGATCCATCGCCCTTTGCCAGATGGCCGGAGCCGAGGCTACTCCAAACACCAGCCAGTTGTATTGATAGAGACCTTTATGGGTGTTGATCGTAAGGTAATGTTTCGAAGCTTCTTCTACCTCCATTTGCAAGTACACCTGGGCTAGATCAATTTTGGTGAAGCGTTTACCACCAGATAGCGAGGCGAAAATATCCTCAATTCGTGGAAGCGGATATTGCACCGTGTGAAGGACTGGGTTCACTGTCACCTTAAAATCCCCACAGATGCGGATCTTCTTTGGTTCCCCAGGCATATTACTCAATGACCTCTTCATTACAGGGATGATGGGTGTAGCCCACTCGCTCCAGTCCACTTTGGACAGTACTCCTGAACGTTCCAACCCTTCCAGCTCTGCTTCAACCGCTGGTCTGATCGCATAAGGCACTGGTCTGGCCTTCAGAAACTTTGGGCTTGCATTATCCTCTATTTTAATTGTTGCTATTATTCCTTTTAGTGTTCCTAGTCCCTCCTGGAACACTTCTTTTGCGTCAGTTAGCATTTTTGACAGTCGTCCAGGTGTGACGTCGTCATCCTTTTTGGCCTCCACCTTCAGTGCCTGTATGGAATGCCAATCTAAATGTATCTTCCGGATCCACTCACGTCCTAGCAGTGGTGGTCCTCCATTTGGCAATACATATATATCCATTTTAGGTATTTCCTGACCTTTATATGTCACTTTCACCCTTATTTTTCCTTTGGGGTAGACTTTTTGCCCCGTATACGTCTTCAAGACAATCTCTGCAGCTTTCAAGGGTATGTGTGAAAATAGCCGCTTGTAGTCTCTTTGATTTATGACTGTTAGAGCTGGCCCTGTGTCCAATTCCATTTCCACTTGGACTCCGTCTATCTTGAGTGTAACCCAGATAGTCTGGTGATCCTCTATTTCGGTTACATTATGTAGTTTCAGACAACCCAGCTCCTTGCTTCCGGAGTCTGTGTCACTTTTCTGTTCGTCTGAACCACTGTCCATCACCTGGTGTACCTTTTTGTACTTCTCCTGTGGAGATTTCTTACTGTTGGTTTTCTTCCCAGACCTGCAGACTCTTGCTATGTGTCCTGCTTTCCCACACTGTCTGCACACTTGGTCCTTGAACCAACAATCTTTCTGGTCATGTGTTGTTCTGCCGCAGCGATAGCACTTCCCTGTTCCATAGGTCATTTCGTTGGTGCCGTATTCTTGCGGTCTCCGTTGTATCTCTGCAGCGCCCCTTGCGGCTGCTTCGTGTGATACTGCCATATTGAAAGCTTTGTCCAGCGTAAGGTCCTTTTCTGATAGAAGCCGTTTCTGGGTTCCTTCACTTTGTAGCCCACACACAAACTTGTCCCTTAACGTGTCTGCTAGTCCCGCTCCAAACTGGCAGTATTTCGATAGCTTGCACAGTTCCGTTAGGTACTCAGCATTGCTTTCGTCTTTGTGTTGGTTCCTTTTATGGAACTTAAATCGTTCTGCTATCAGCAGCGGTGTGGGGCTTAAGTGGTCCTGTAGGATTTCTACTATGCTTCCAAAATCCTTGTTTACTGGCTTCTCTGGGGTTATTAGATTTCGCAGTAACCCATAAGTTTTTGCACCCATGGAGTTTAACAGAACCAGTGCTTTATTAGCATCTGGCACTTCATTCGCCCTGCAGTACACCTCAATACGTTCCACATATGTCGCCCAATCTTCGACTTCATTGTCGAACGTAGAGATACTGCCACTCTTCGGCATCCTTGGTTGTGCGTTAACTATCCCCAATGGCGCCTCCCGCGCTTCCCCTTCTTCTCCGCTGGCACAAAATGGCGTCTCCCGCGCTTTCCTTCCTTGCTGCGCTCGCCCGTCTTCTCCGCTGCGGCTTCGCAAAATGGCATCTCCCGCGCTCTTCCTTCTTCTCCGCGGCTCAATGGCGCCTCCCGCGCTCTCCCTGCTTCTCCGCGGCTCAATGGCGTCTCCCCTTGCTCCGCCCATCGGACCTTGATCAGCCCGTGATCCCTACTGTGCTCTGCGCGTTCTTCTCTTGATATTTGTCGACGCCGCTCAGTCTAGAACCCGGATGTTTCTTACCCTCTCTCTCTCCGGTTTGCAGTATTTTTCCTCGACGCCGCTCGGTGACCAATCCCTGGCTGCGCCCTGCTCTCTTCACCCTCTTTCTTACCCCGTCGACGCTGCCCGGCTCTCTCTCTCTGCCGTCGGTCGGCTCCAGCCGCCGCTGCTCGGGAAGGGTCTGCTCAGGACCTGTCGTCGGTCTCTTACTGCTCGTTGTGGCTGGGGAACCAAGCCCGGCTCTCCACAGCCTCCCCAGCGAAGTTGGACCTCTGCCTGACTGCTGGGCGGTTGCTCACGGTCGACGCCCGTGTTCCTGGACTCGACTATTTTTTTTGTTTTGTTTAATGTTGCAGGTAGATTCGCATCAACACTCGTCGCTACTGTTGGATCCGTGGTTCAGTGGATAAAGAATTACACGGATGCTGTACATAAACAAACAACAGGTCTTTACTGGAGGAGGGTCATCTCTAGACTGGAGTACAGAGGCATGCGCACAGCTTATATACCGGTGTGGTTACTGCCGGTACTACAGTATACAGGAGCTGTAAAAAGTAGTTCTGACTTAAGCACGTACACTACAATCATCTCTCATTCTTCTAAACTCCAGAGAATATAGGTCTAGTCTACTCAATCTCTCCTCATAGGACAATCCCCCCCATCCCAGGAATCAGTCTGGTGAACCTTCATCGCACTCCCTCTATGGCAAGTATATCCTTCCTTAGGTAAGGAGACCAAAACTGTACACAATTCTCCAGGTGTGGTCTCACCAGGGCCCTATATAATTGCAGTAAGACGTCTTTACTCTTATACTCAAATCCTCTTGTAATAAAGGCCAGCATACCATTTGCTTTCTTAATTGCTTGCTGTACCTGCATGTTAACTTTCAGTGATTCGTGTACAAGGACACCCAGGTCCCTCTGAACTCCAACATTTCCCAATCTCTCACCATTTAAAAAATACTCTGCTTTTCTATTTTTCCTGCCAAAGTGGATAACTTCACTTTTCTCCACATGATATTCCATTTGCCGTGTTCTTGCCCACTCTCTTGGCTTGTCTATATCCCTTTGAAGCCTCTTTGAATCCTCCTCGCAACTTACATTCCCACCCAGCTTTGTATCATCAGCAAACTTGGATATATTACATTTGGTCCCCTCATCCAAATCATTGATGTAGATTGTGAATAGCTGAGGCCCAAGCACTGATCCTTGTGGCACTCCACTAGTTACAGCCTGCCAACCCGAAAATTACCCGTTTATTCCTACTCTCTGTTTTCTGTCCGTTAACCAATCCTCAATCCATGCTAGTATATTACCCCCAATCCTATCGGCCCTAATTTTGTTTAATAACCTCGTGTGGCGCCTTATCAAATGCCTTCTGAAAATCCAAATACACGACATCCACTGGTTCCCCCTTATCTATTCTAGTAGTTGCAACCTCAAAAAACTCAACAGATTTGTCAAACATGATTTCCCTTTCATAAATCCATGATTTGACTCTACCCAATCCTATTATTATTTACCACGTCCTTAATAATAGATTCTAGCATTTTCCCTACTACTGATGTCAGGCTAACTGGTTTGTAGTTCCCCATCTTCTCTCTCCCTCCTTTCTTAAATAGTGGGGTTACATTTGCTCCCTTCCAATCTGCGGGAACCGTTCTAGAATTCATGGAATTTTGGAAAATGACAACCAATGCATCCACTATCTCTATAGCCACCTCTTTCAAAACCCTAGGATGTAGGCCATCAGGTCCAGGGGATTTTATTAGCTTTCAGTCCCACTAATTTCTCCAGTACTACTTTTTTACGAATACTCATTTCTTTCAGTTCCTCATTCTCCACTATTTCCGGAAAGTTTTTTACGTCTTCTTCCGTGAAGACAGACACAAAGTATTTGTTTAATTTCTCTGCCATTTCCTTATTCCCCGTTATAATTTCTCCTGTCTCAGCCTGTAAGGGACCCACATTTACTTTCGCTAATCTTTTCCCTTTTACATACCTATAGAAGCTTTTTACAGTCTGTTTTTATGTCTCTCGCTAGTTTACTCTCATTCTATTTTCCCTTTATCAATTTCTTGGTCGAGCTCCTTTGCTGAATTCTAAAATTCTCCCAATCCTTAGGCTTACTATTTTTGGCAACATTATAAGCCTCTTCCTTTGATCTAATATCTGCGCTCCTCTAATTCTGCTCTCTTGGGCATCCCTGATTATAATCGCTCAACCTTTGGTGGCCGTGCCTTCTGTTGCCTGGGCCCTAAGCTCTGGAATTCCCTGCCTAAACCTCTCCACCTCTCTACCTCTCTTTCCTCCTTTAAGACGTTCCTTAAAACCTACCTCTTTGACCAAGCTTTTGGTCATCTGCCCTAATTTATTCTTTTGTGGATCGGTGTGAAATTTTTTGTCTTAAAATACTCCTGTGCAGCGCCTTGGGACGTTTTACTACGTTAAAGGTGCTATATAAATACAAGTTGTTGTTGTAATACTATCTTTATTTAACTACTTATCTTGGTGTTTTTGTCATTGGGTCAAATTTTGCTGTAGGAGTGAATCTAACGGTGCCTGCCGTTAGTTAGACCTGCCCTTGCACCTTTAGGTTTTTTAATTATTTGTGGGGCAAGTTGCTGAAAGTGAGCTGATAATGTCGCAGCGAGGGATTCGGGGCTTCTGGGACTGGAGTGAACAGGGCAAGCGACTGGGTATCTCCCTAACCAATCAGATTGAAAGAATTGTGAAATTAACAGCGCATGGACTGAGACGGGAGCGTAAATTAGAGCGGGTGAATTCAATGTCAAATCAGAAGGAGAGATACAGAGGGAAAGAAAGATTGGATTAAGAGAGAGAAAGACAGAAAGCAAAAGTTAAAAAAAATTAAATTAAAAGTTTTAAATCTTCAACAATTAAAACCTGAAGGAATGAGACTCCACACATGTAATAGTTCATTTTCAGTGCCAGAGCGGTTGTTTGGCAGTAATTAACACCTAACGTTATTAAAAAATTAATTCGACTGAAATGAACAAGACTTAACTCTGTGGCGAGTTTAGTTTGTATCTACCGTGCACACACAGCAACTTCACGCCATTCACTGCATTTCAATGGTGAAGCAGTCGGCGAGATGCTGTTTTCGCAAAGCTAACGGCGGAGCGGCGCAACTCGGACGACTTGGATATCCGTGTTTCGCCGCGCATTTGCCCCTCGCCTGAAGTTGCTGTACCATTTGCGCATAAGTAACGGGGAGTGCCCATTAGCCTCATCGCTATTTTGAGAGCAGATTCTGGCCCATTATAGAGTCATAACGGCACAGAAGGAGGCCGTTCGGCCCATCGAGCCCGTGCCAGCTCTCTGCAGGGCAATCCAGTCAGTCTCCCATTCCCCCGCTCTATCCTCGTAGCCCTGCAAGTTTATTTCCCTCAAGTGCCTATCCAGTCTCCCCTGGGAAACATTGAGTGTCTCCGCTTCCACCACTTCCATTGGCCGCAAATTCCAGGTCCTCACCACTTGCTGCGTATAAAAGTTTTTCCTCACACCCCCATGTATCTCTTAAATCTGTGTCCCCTAGTCCTTGTACCATCAACTAGTGGGAACAGCCTTTTCCCGTCTAGCCTATCCAAACCCGTCATAATCTTGTACATCTGGAGCCTTACCAATGTTGTCATGGTGTAACCTTAGCCCCAAATTGTTCCCAATGCTCCATTGTGCTGATGGTTGATGTAATAAAGACCTGTTATAATTGGGTGATCTACAGCCTTGAATCCCCTCTCCCCCCTCCCCTCCCCTAAAGAAATGCTGCTCCCTTATGCAGGTATCTACCTTGTCCTCGTCTCTTTTACTTTCCTGCTCCATCTGGTCGTCTGCCAAGAGGACTTTAACACCCTGCCACCTGACTTGGAGAAGGTCACAGTTACTGGACACTTGCTGGTGAGCGCGAACCCCTGCAGCAAGAGCTGTGGGCTGGGCTGGAGGTCCGAGTATTACTGCAAAATGGACAAAGCGGGGAAGAAGAGTAAATGCGTGGTGAAGAACAACTTGTGTCTGGTCAACCAGGACTGCGGTCTGATCGCCAAAACCACCATCGTGGGCGCCACTTTGAGCATTAGCTGCTTGGATGAGACCATCAGCACTCTAGGGGCGTCCGATTTCATCTTCGTGTGGAAGATTGCGAGAGGAATTGTGACCACAGATAAATACCTCTTCAAAATGTTTCCATTAAGAGATACAAAAACACCGTGGATGATGATTATAAATGTGAGTATCAATTTGCTTTATTAATAAGACTTTTATTTTCAAACCTAATTAATAAAATATGATAGAATTGGCTAGCTAGCCAGCCAGAAATTCATAGAATCATAGAATAGTACAGCACAGAAGGAGGCCATTCGGCCCATCGAGCCTGCGCAATCCGAGCAATCCAATCAGTCTCACTCCCCCGCCCTTCCCCCATATCCCTGCAATTTTTTCTCCTTCAAGTATTTATCCAATTCCCTTTTGAAGGCTACTGTGGAATCTATATCCACCGCCCTATCAGGCAGCGCATTCCAAATCCTAACCACTCGTGCAAAAAAGTTTTCCCTCATGTCGCCTCTGGTTCTTTTGCCAATCACCTTAAATCTGGGCCCTCTGGCTATCGACCCTTCAGTCAGTGGGAACAGATTCTCTTTATTTACTCTATCTAAACCCTTCATGATTTTAAACGCCTCTATCTAATCTCCTCTTAGCCTTCTCAAAAGGAAAATTATGGAAGATTTTCTATAGTGTACGCGGGAATCAGCAAAGGCCAGTTGTAGAATATACCATTCCGCACCCCCCCCCCTCCCCGGTGGAATTGTGTGTGCCTTGTACCAGTGACAACTTGGTGTAACATTATAGGCCAGGCGGTAGAGAAGCTCCTGATCTCCCAGCATTTTGTGGTGGTGTCGGCTTTGGTTGACTGCAGATTTGAAACTTGCCGGTTTTGCCATATGTTGTGCCATCCTCTGGGCTATTTGAAGTCAACCATTGAAAGACATGGAGATTCTCTCAAAGTATGGTTTAAGACCTTGCAAAAGGTAGCAAACCTGTGCAACAATGTGGAACAAGCATTGGTGGTTCAGTTCTGATTCCAGTAGCTGCTGTTTATTAACTCACCATTCCCTCATAATTTCTCTTTCCCTTTGGCCCCCACAACACTATAGTTCCCTTGTCTGTTCCCATTTTCCCTTATAACCTTTACTTCCACGCTTGTCCAATTCCTGACAGTGGTGACTCCGAGTTGACCGACTATCCCCTCCTACCTCACCCCGTATTAGAGTTTGGACAGCCAGTGCTCTTGGGCTATTTCACTGTCGCTATCCACAGTTGCAGTAGGAATTGTTGGCACTTGGCACAGGGCTTTCCCCTCTCCTGGGGTGACCTGCTTCGAGGCACAGACACTAACGTGGCGTGCCCTTACTACTGCCCTGCCTGAGCTTGGCCGACTCAGCACAAAATATGAATTCAACCCAAGACCTTCCTGGCCAGCCTAGCTCAGTGCCACAGAGGAGCTAGAATCCATCCTCTTGTCATCTTCTCCTTGATTCAAGCTATTGGCCCAGAAATTCGGGTCTCAACGGGTGAGTAGGCGCTGGGTACTCACCCGTAGGCCCAATGGATGTGCATGCGCGGGAAACTGGAACTTCCGTTCCCTTGAAAGAAGGGGTTCAGAGGTGGAACGCATACGCCGGAGAGGCAGCGCGTGCGCATTGAACCTACGTTTTTTTTCCAGGCTTTTCCGGGTGGGTAAGTCTCCAGGAGTTACACATATAAAAAGCAGGTGCAAGGCCTGCTTTTAACAAGGTAAGTGGTGAATTAATTAAAATTAAAACATATTTTCCACAGGTTTATTATTTTTAAATACTTTAAAGAAAGGTAAGTTTATTTATAGCCCCGTTAGAAAATGTAATTAATTTTTTCAAAAATTTAAATTATTGTTTGAAATAGTTATTTTATATAATTTATAATTATTTTAAAAATGCGAAGTTTAAAAAAAAAATTATTTGAAGTTTTAGTGATGTTTTGGGGCTTATAGTATTTATGGTTTTGACAGCTCTTCCTGTCAATTTTATGAATGGGCATTCCCTGCTACCATTGGCTCTCCATGGCCCATGTGATCCCAGGGGACGCTTCGAACTAACTGCGCCCCTGGGATACGCAAGCACTGCGCGCCGGCAGTTGGAGCAGGCCCAGGATCGGAATCCCACGTGGGCCCACAACACAACGGCCGGCGCGCTAGGTAAGTGCAGATCGGAGGCTTGCACCCACGGGAAGCCTCCGACCCGAATTTCTGGGCCAATGTCCTGAAATTGGTCCAGTCCCTTAAAGTTTCTAGACTCGAAGATCACTGCACTCAGAGGATGCATAATCCATACTTTAAGAGCCCTGTGTGTGAAGCTGATCCTTCTCAACTCATGTTAACCAAAGGCATTACAGTTCAAAGACTTATCCTCTAACAACAATAACTTGCATTTATGTAGCGCCTTTAATGTAGTAAAAATATCCGAGGTGCATTATCAGACAAGATTTGACACTGAGGCACATGAGATATTAGGACCCCAAATGATTTTAAATATATAGACAATGACCATGTGTGTTTGTATTTATATTTAAATACATTTACATGGAATTACAGAGAATATCCAGCACAGAAACAGACCATTCGGCCCAACCAGTCTCTGCTGGTGTTTATGCTCCACACCAGTCTCCTCCCATTCCATCTACCTCATCTCAGCCTTTCAGCATATCTTTCCATTCCCTCTTCTCTCATGTACTCGTCTAGTTTCCTTCTGAAAGCATCTAAACTATTCGCCTCAACCACTTCCTGTGGTAGCGAGTTCCACATTCTAACCACTTCAGTAAAGAAATTTCTCCTTATTTCCCTGTTGGATTTATTAGCAACTATCTTGTATTTATGGCCCCTTGTTTTGGATTCTCCCACAAGTGGAAACATTCTCGCCACATCGACCCTGTCCAACCCATTCATCATTTTAAAGACCTCGACCAGGTCACCTCAAAGCCTTCTCTTTTCTAAAGAAAAAAGCCGCAACCTGTTCAATCTTTCTCGATGCTGTAATCTCTCAGTTCTGATACCACCTTTGTAAATCTTCTTTGCACTTTCTCCCGTGCTTCTACGTCCTTTTTTTAGTATGGAGACCAGCACTGTGCACCGTACTCTCAGTGAAGGTCTGACCAGAGTCCTATACAAGTTTCACATAACTTCACTACTTTTGAATTCTATAACCACTAGAAATAAATCCCAGTGCTTTGTTAGCATTTTGAATTGCTTTGCTGACCTGCGATGCTGCTTTTTTTAATGATTTGTGCACCTGTATCCCTAGATCCCTTTGCTCTTCTACCCCATTCAGTTTCTTATTCTCCAAACTGCAGGCGATATTTCTGTTTTTCCTACCAAAGTGCATCGCCTCACATTTATCGATGGTAAAGTTCATTTGCCGCTTAACTGCCCAGTCTGCAGGTTTTTCCAATGTCTTTTTGTATTACGTTGCATTCTTCCTCAGTGTTAGCTGCACCCCCTAGTTTGGTATCATCTGCAAATTTTGCTGTTGAGTTACTTATTCCTAAGTCTAAATCATTAATGTAAATTATGAATAACAGTGGTCGCAGCGCTGAGCCTTGTGGACCGCGCTTTCTACCTTCCTCCAATCTGAATGACTACCCTTTTGAATCACTCAGACCTTTTATGAAAGTGATTTTCTTTGTGGCGCATTTTGCTCCACAATGTAAGTTTGTGATGGGGAATGGAAGCCTGTTCCACTTTTGTCACCAGCATCAACATCAAGCTCTCCCGGGTCAGGCACAACCTTGTTAGATGCAGAGTAAAGCTCCTTCTACTCTGTTCTCAAAAATGTACCTTAACCCCAGTCTTAGAATAACATCATGAAGTGCTCAAACAGCGGGGTTACTCGTGGTTGAAAAAAGTAAGGTGGAAAGATCAATGCGATCACTTGAACTGGTTTTGATTGCCTGAGGGGGTCGGAGAGGAATTTTCCTTTATTGGCCCTGGGTTGTTTTTGCAACCCCCCCCCCCCATGGAAATTACATGGCCTCGGGGGTAGGAAGTGTCTCGTCCTGAGGCTGCAGGCGTCATGAATGTGAAGCAGGTTTGATGGACCAGCTGGTCTTTCCCTACCTTACATTTCTGAACGCAAGGAGTGGTGGTCAGGTCCTCCCGTTATCATAAAACCCTTTCATTCTGACTAAATTGAGATAACCCAGCAGCAGGAATGGTTGGTTAGAATCATAGAATGATACAGTACAGAAAGAGGCCATTCGGCCCAGCGTGCCTGTGCTGACTCTCTGGGAGAGCTATCCAGTTAATCCTAGTCTCCTGCTCTTTTCCCATAGACCTGTCATTTTTTTCCCTTCAAGTATTTTGTTCTTTCAAGTTTGGCACGTAAACCTGCTGTGCTTATTAATATAGCCCAGATTGACAGGTGACCACACAACAATGTGGGCTACGGTACGAGGAACATTTTAAGTTAGGATTAGATCTCCTGTACTTACAAGAACTGATGCAAGTTGGAAAATTGTGTCCGAATATTCGGTTGCCCTCTATTAGAAACCAATTATGGCCTACAGGGATTGTTGTGAGTAATTATAAGCTACACCTCGTACTCGCTTTCCATCCAGATAATTATTCACCTCCATCTTTAATGTGATGGCAACATCCCATTTCTACTCCAATGATCATATGTGCAAGTATAACCGATGATGTCAGAACGTTCCATCACTATGGTTTCAGTAATTGTTTATTTTCACACATTCAGTGATGTCATAACTTTGGTCACTAATAATTAGTGAGCATGAAAGTGACAACTTTGCACGTTAACATATGGTTCATGGCTTCCTTAGCTTATATGCCTGCCAAAATTATTTGCACCTTATCCAGCACAAAAGGACTCCCCCACAGCAACAGACTTCTCTGCATCTTCAGTATTGAAATCAGGATTAAACCTGACCATTCTTTACTGGGACCTCATTTGAAATGTCTTGTCATCCATTCCCGCAACCTACAGGCTTGTAAAAGCCAAGCTTGGACTTGCCCAACCCCTATTACTTCCTGATCTACCTGACCTTCTCTCCTACTTTCTCCAGCCTTGATTGTGTCCTGCACTATGGACTTTGGCTAGGAACACGGGAACAGGAGGAGGCCATTCAGCCCTCCTGCCTGTTCCGCCATTTGTTTAGATCATGGCTGATCTGCATCTTAACTCCATCTACCTGCCTTGGTTCTGTAATCCTTAATACCCTTGCCTAACAAAAATCTATCAATCTCAGTTTTGAAATTCTTCAATTGACCCCCACCCAGCCTCAACAGCTTTTTGATGGAGGGAGTTCCAGATTTCCACATTAGAGTTCTCAATGTTAAAAAAAAACGTTTCCTCTATCTCCATCCTCTCTTCTAATGTTATAATTGAGTTGAGACATTCACAAATGAAATGAAGAGGCTTGGCATCAAGCCAGGAAGGAGACGAGACTAGTCTGAACATATCCCAAATAACAGAGCAGGCTAGATAATGGAAGGAAAGGACTATTAAGATTTTAAACTAACTTCAGGATTTCAATTACCTCATAACATAAACAGCCAACCTTAGGAAAGAATAATGTTTTTATGTCCATTACACAAATCCTGGATTAGATTATAGCCTTGAAAATTGTATATTGCACATTTTAAATTGCCATTAAGATTGTTAGTCTTGCCAATTCCATTTAGAGCTCCTTACAGAGAACCTGTAGAACTGATTTCAAACAGCACAAACTCGCTGCATTGATCCCCACAAATAGTCTTTGGACTTTGACGAGAACATGAGCCAACAGGATGTTGGGCATAGGTTTACCACATTCTGTGCCAAATGAGGAAAATATAATGTATGGCTTGGGAGCATCGTAAGTGTCCATTACTCATAGCGAAAACTTAAGTCAATCAGAATAGTACAGGAAACTAAATTTTATAGCCATAAGAGAGAGAAAAAGAAGAGGTAGTGTCCATTTTTTGTTGTTCTGGATGACGGGAAAAGCTTATAACGGGATGTCTCGTTTGGCTCTCCATTCGACAGCCTCCTGAGATGCCGAGTGGAGAAACGAGGTGCCTCCCGCAACAGATCTCAGTGGGCAGGTTGATGTGATGTGTTCCATGGTCTGGGACTCATGGCCACAGTCGCACTTCGGGTCGTCCCTCATCTTCCACTTTCATCCACGGCCTGTGCGGATTGGGTTGAGCGCCATCCACTGTCTCCAAGGGAGGTTGGAGCCAGGGACCTCTGCTGCTCGGTCAGTGATGAGGCGTTGGTTCTTTATGTTGCCTGCGTCCCACGACTCCATCCATCTGGATAGCGGGTCGATACCAGCTGCACGAATATTAGGGAGTGAAGGGTTATGGGGAGCGGGCGGGGAAGTGGCTTTGAGCCCAAGATCAGCCATGATCTTATTGAATGGCGGAGCAGGCTCGAGGGGCCAAGTGGCCTATTCCTGCTCCTATTTCTTATGTTCTTATGGCTTCTGTTTCCCAGAATGGCCGGCATGATTTTTAAGCGCTTTCGTGATGGGTTTTTCAAGTCTTTGTGAATGGCAAGGTCGACGTTGCTAATGATTTTTTCCATCTCACGAACACAGTGGCATCACGGCGAATGTCAGGTGGAGCGATGTGGGACATCACCGGGAGTCACTCAGTTGGAGCGGACTTCAGTGTTCCCTGACACCATCCTCATGGCAGCCTTTAGCTGCATGCCCACAATCTTTGTGTGGCGGCTGCAGGACGACGAGGCAGAGCAGGATTCTGCAGCAGAGTAGACTAGGACCACTGTTGTGGTGCAAAGTGTTCTGGAAGTGCTCCCCATGATGTTCTGGTAGAAATTTAATGTCTTGGATGCAACTAGTTAGCCTAAATAAGGGCTTGTGCCTTCATTACAGAATGACATAGAAACATAGAAACATAGAAGAATAGGAGCAGGAGTAGGCCATTCGGCCCCTCGAGCCTGCCTGTTCCACTATTTAATGAGATCATGGCTGATCATCCAAATTCAGTACCCTGTCCCTGCTTTCTCCCCATATCCCTTGATCCCTTTAGCCTTAAGAAATATATCTAACTCCTTCTTGAATATATTTAATAAGTTGGCCTCAACTGCCTTCTGTGGTAGAGAGTTCCACAGGTTCACCACTCTCTGGGTGAAGAAATTCCTCCTCATCTCAGTCCTAAATGGCTTACCCCTTATCCTTAGACTGTGACCCCTGGTTCTGGACTCCCCCGCTATCGGGACCATCCTTCCTGCACCTAGTCTGTCTGTCTAGTCCTGTTAGAATTTTATAAGTTTCAATGAGATCCCCTCTCATTCTTCTAAACTCTAGCGAATATAAGCCTAATCGACCCAATTTCTCCTCATACGTCATTCCTGCCATCCCAGGTATCAGTCTGGTGAATCTTCACTGCACTCCCTCCATGGCAAGAACATCCTTCCTCAGATAAGATAAGGCACTGTGTAATGATCTAGGCTGATGGATTTAACCTGCCTAAAGATTAACAATATCATTGCATCATCACAGAAATTTTTACTCAAAACAGTTGTACTTTTTTTGGACTTGAATTATTTCATTTTTAACCACTCCTTTACCCAGTCACTTTTCTTTTGAGCTGTTTATGCTGGGTTGCAATTTACTGCATCGATTGCAGAAAGCCCTTCTCTGTTACAGATGGGTTAGGCGTTTAGGATCAGGAGGAGGCTATTCAGTCCCTCAAGTCCTATTCCGCCATTCAACGAGCTCACGGCCGATCTGTATCCTAACTCCATCCACTGCTTTGGCTCCATCTCCATTTAAAAACCTTGGCTAGCAAAAATCATTCGATCTCCGATTTAAAATTATTAATCGATCTCGGATCTACTGCTTTTTGTGGGAGAGAGTTCCGCACTTCTACCACCCTTTGCCTGAAGAAGTGTTTCCTAACTTCTCTCCTGAGTAAAAACAGAAAATGCTGGGAATACTTACAGGTCAAACACTATCTGTGGAGAGAGAAACAACAACAACAACGTGTATTTATATAGCGCCTTTGCTCTGGCCAATATTTATCCCTCAACCAACATAACAAAAAACAGATTATCTGGTCATTATCACATTGCTGTTTGTGGGAGCTTGCTGTGCGCAAAATGGCTGCCGCGTTTCCCACATTACAACAGTGACTACACTTCAAAAGTACTTCATTGGCTGTAAAGTCCGTAGCCTTGCAGGTTACGGGGCTTCAAGTGCATATCCAAGTACTTTTTAAATGCGATGAGGGTTTCTGCCTCTACCACCCTTTCAGGCAGAGAATTCCAGACCCCCACCACCCTCTGGGTGAAAAATGTCTTCTCAAATCCCCTCTAAACCTCCGACCAATTACTTTCAATCTAAGGTCACCAATCTGGGTGCAACCTGCCAACCCTATTGCCCTTTTCTCACTCTGCCTGCCTTATTTGTAACTTAAGTTATACTTCCTGTTAACCCCTAATCGATCCCACCCTGTTATTTTCTCAACGTTTTGAAGCTAAAAAGAATGATTTTTTGCGCGGGGGGGGGGGGGGGTGTGGGTGGGAGCAAGTTGGAAATCTTTTTTTTAATTGCTTGTAAACCTGCTTAAGAGGTGATTCATTGTAACCCAGACGCTGAAGGTTGACCTGGTCACATCAGTGACGTGCCTTTTTATCTAGGACGCGACTGCTGCCAGCGAAGTTGAAGCAGTTTCACGCGCGCAGTTTCAGTGTTTTTTCGGTTGTTCGCTAACTGAAAAGAACATAAGAAATAGGAGCAGGAGGAGGCCATTTGGCTGATCTGATCTTGGTCTCAACGCCACTTTCCCGCCCGCTCCCCATAACCCTTGACTCCCCTGTAGCTCAAATATCTATCTATCTTGGCCTTGAATATATTCAATTTTTGGGCCAGAAATTCGGGTCCCCACGGGTGAGTACGCGCTGGGTACTCATGTGTAGGGCCAATGAAAGTGCTGGTTTCGTGCATGCACTGCGCATGCGCGGGAAACCGGAACTTCCGTTCCCCTGAAAGAAGGGGTTCACAGGTTGAACGCATGCGCCGGAGAGGCAGCGCGTACGCCTGGAACTTCCAGTTTTTTTTGCAGGTTTCTCCGGGAGGGTAAGTCTCCAGCGGCTACGCTTTTAAAAAGCAATCGCAAGGCCTGCTTTTAACAAGGTAAGTGGTGAATTAAGTAAAATTAAAACATTATTTCTACAGGTTTATTATTTTTAAATACTTTAAAGAAAGGTAAGTTTATTTTTAGCCCTGTTAAAAATTGTAATTAATTTTTTCAAAAATTTTAATTATTGTTTAAAATAGTTATTTTATGTAATTTATAGTTATTTTTAAAATGTGATGTTTTTAAAAAATGTATTTGAAGTTTTAGTTATGTTTTGGGGCCGAACTGTATTCATAGATTTGACAGCTCTTCCTGTCAAATCTATGAATACAGATCCCCTGCTACCATTGGCTCTCCATGGCCCACGTGATCCCAGGGGACGCTTCGAACTAACTGCGCCCCTGGGATACGCAAGCACTGCGCGCCGGCAGTTGGAGCAGACCCAGGATCGGAATCCCATGAGGGCCCACAGCTCAACGGCCAGCGCGCTAGGTAAGTGCAGGTCGGGGGCTTGCACCCGTGGGAAGCCTCCGACCCGAATTTCTGGCCCATAGACTCAGCCTCCACAGCTCTCTGGGGTAGAGAATTCCACAGATTTATGACCCTCTGAGAGAAGAAATTCCTCCTCACCTCTGTTTTAAAAGGGCGACCCCTTATTCTGAAACTATGCCCCCTAGTTCTGGATTCCCCCACGAGGGGAAACATCCTCTCAGCATCTACCCTGTCAATCCCCCTCAGAATCTTATATGTTTCAGTAAGATCACCTCTCATTCTTCTAAACTGCAATGAGTATAGGCCCAACCTGCTCAACCTTTCCTCATAAGACAACCCCTCCATCTCAGGAATCAACCTCGTGAACCTCCTCTGAACTGCCTCCAATGTAAGTATATCCTCCCTAAAATAAGGGGACCAAAACTGTACGCAGTACTCCAGGTGAGGTCTCACCAACGCCCTGTACAGTTGTAGCAAGACTTCCCTGCTTTTATACTCCATCCCCCTTGCAATAAGGGCCAACATTACATTTGCCTTCCTAATTACTTGCTGTACCCGCATGCTAACTTTTTGTTTTTCATGTACGAGGAGAAAATATTGTCACCATTACAAAGAAAACACTTCCAGAGAGAAAGGTGGGGAGGGAGGGGGTGGTGGAAAGAGATTGCTACAGCCAAACAGAGCCACGTCAGGAAAAGAGAACCTGTGCCAGCAAAACTCAGCAAACCTCCATTTTTATTAATTTTCTTCTCCTTTCCCTTCACATGGAGCTTGCGCACCGTACAAATAAATCTCCACAAAACACCCCCCGCGAAAATATCATAAATTAATACTTAAACCAACCCGCGCTATTATTATACATTATAGGAACATAAGAATATAAGACATAGGAGCAGGAGTCGGCCATTTGGCCCCTCGAGCCTGCTCCGCCATTCAATAAGGTCATGGCCGATCTGATCTTGGCCTCAACTCCACTTTCCCGCCCGTTCCCCATAACCTTTAAATATATTCACTGACTCCGCCTCCACAGCTCTCTGGGGTAAAGAATTCCAAAGATTCACGACCCTCTAGAGAAGAAATTCCTCCCCATCTCCGTCTTAAATGGACGACTCCTTATTCTGAAACTATGCCCCCTAGTTCTAGATTGTAAATAGTTGAGGCCCCAGCACTGATCCTGTGGCACCCCACTAGTTACAGTTTGCCAACCTGAAAATGACCCATTTATCCCGACTCTCTGTTTTCTGTTAGTTAGCCAATCCTCTATCCATGCTAATATATTACCCCCAACCCTGTGAGCTCTTATCTCGTGCAGTAACATTTTATGTGGCACCTTATCGAATGCCTTTTGGAATTATTAAACCAACCCATAGCTCCATAGATTTCGGCATGCGACATGACTATATTTTTTATACATTCAGGCTTATGTGCAGAATGCTTCTGCCCAGCTTCCGGTCATTGGCAGCAGTCACTCGGTTTTATCTATGACGAGCTGGAGTGCCTGGCGGTGCCGAGGGTTTTTTGAGGGCATGTTGTTATGAAAAAAGTAGAAATAATTTTTATATATATATAAATGAGTTTGTCTGTCTGTCTGTGTGGGAAGGAGAGAGAGAGAGAGGGAAAGAGAGAGGGGGAAGGAGAGAGAGAGAAAGGGAAGGAGAGAGAGAGAGAGGGAAGGAGAGAGAGAGAGAGACTGGGGGGGGGAGAGAGAGAGAGAGAGAGAGACTGGGGGGAGAGAGAGAGAGAGAGACGAGAGGGGGAGAGAGAGAGAGACGAGGGGGGGAGAGAGAGAGAGAGAGAGACGGGGGAGAGAGAGAGAGAGAGAGACGGGGGGGAGAGAGAGACGAGGGGGAGAGAGAGAGAGAGAGAGAGAGACTGGGGAGAAGAGAGAGAGAGAGACTGGGGGGAGAAGAGAGAGAGAGAGACTGAGGGGGAGAGAGAGAGAGAGAGAGATGAGGGGGAGAGAGACTGGGGGGAGAAGAGAGCGAGAGACTGGGGGGGGGGGGAGAGAGGCCCGGGGATCGAGAGAGAGACTGGGGGGAGAAGAGAGAGACGGGGGGGAGAGAGAGACTGGGGGTAGAGAGGGACTGGGGGAAAGAGAGGGAGAGAGAGACTGGGGGGGAGAGAGAGACTGGGGGGAAGAGAGAGAGAGAGACTGGGGGTAGAGAGGGACTGGGGGGAAGAGAGAGAGAGAGAGACTGGGGGGAGAGAGAGACTGGGGGGGAGAGAGAGAGAGAGAGACTGGGGGGAGAAGAGACGCGGGGGAGAGAGAGAGAGATGGGGAGAGAGAGAGACTGGGGGGAGAGAGAGAGAGAGACTGGGGAGAGAGAGAGAGAGACTGGGGGGGAGAGAGAGACGGGGGGAGAGAGAGACTGGGGGGAAGAGAGAGAGACTGGGGGGAAGAGAGAGAGAGAGAGACTGTGGGGAGAAGAGATGTGGGGGAGAGAGAGAGAGAGAGACGGGGGGAGAGAGAGAGAGAGAGAGACGGGGGGGAGAGAGAGAGAGAGAGACTGGGGGAAAAGAGAGAGAGACGGGGGAGCGAGAGAGAGAGAGAGAGACTGGGGGGAAGAGAGAGAGAGAGACGGGGGAGAGAGAGAGAGAGACTGGGGGAAGAGAGAGAGAGAGAGAGACTGGGGGGAAGAGAGAGAGAGACGGGGGAGCGAGAGAGAGAGACTGGGGGGAAGAGAGAGAGAGAGACGGGGGAGAGAGAGAGAGAGACTGGGGGAAGAGAGAGAGAGAGAGAGACTGGGGGGAGAAGAGAGAGACGGGGGGGAGAGAGAGAGACGGGGGGGAGAGAGAGACTGGGGGGAGAGAGGGACTGGGGGGGAAGAGAGAGAGAGAGAGACTGGGGGGAAGAGAGAGAGAGAGACTGGAGGGAAGGAGCGCCTCAGGCCCGGCTGGATGGACCCCTGCCGCTCCGGTGAACCGGAGCCCCTGCGTGCAGTGTATCGTCTCAGGCCCGGCCCGAGTGAGTCCTGATGAGCTCCCGCTGCTGTCAGTTGTTGATGTGGTTTTATGGAAGATGGCTGTCGTGCAGGAGACCGAGTCAGCAACTCCCAGGTGCCCAAGCAGGGTAAAGAGGATGCTGAAGGGAAAAGAAGGAGGTTGCTGTATTCATTCACAAATAATCTCCCAAATTTTCCGTTGTACAGTCAAACCAGGTTGTGGTAAAAGACATTTGCAGACCCATTATGAAAGACTGGCTGAAACTTGTGTTGGAGGAACAGGAGCCTCAATAAAACGAACCACTGGTGAGAAGCAGTAATCTTATGGCCCTGTGAGTTTGCAATAATGAGGACAGATCGTCTCTCAACGGAGGAGCCGAGGTCACCAATTCTTATTAGGTGCCATTTAAAACCAGTACGAGGTTTAACTGACTGGTTTTGGTCTAGACAGTGCATTTTACTGAGTGGCAGCCTATACATTTCTCAAATGTAACCCAGAGTTCAAAAATCTATTTGTTTTTTTTTAAATTTGCCCCCTCCCCTCCCCTCCAAACTTCCGTGGCCATGATGTGGTGTAACTATTGTAGTACGTCCTTTGGATACATATTCATGACCAGCAAAGCAAATCTCAGAACTCCAGCCATGATTCCTCCACCCCCGCCATCCTTTAAAAAAAATTCATTCACAGGACATGGGTGTCACTGGCAATGTCGGCATTTATTGCCCATCCCTCATTTGTCCTTTTGATACAACTGAGTGACTCCCTGGGCCATTTAAGAGGGCACTTAGTTAAGAGTCAACCACATTGCTGTGGGTCTGGGTCTGGAGTCACATATAGGCCAGATCAGGTAAGGATGGCAGATTTCCTTCCCTAAAGGACATTAGTGAACCAGATGGGTATTTACAACAATCTACCAGTTTCATGGTCACCATTACAAATACTAGCTTTTTTTTTTAAGTTCCAGATTTATTTATTTCAGATTTATATTAATTAACTGAATTTAAATTTCCCAGCTGTTGTGGTGGGATTTGAGCTCATGTCCCCCAGGTCATTAGTTCAGGCCTACTGGATTGCTAGTCCAGTAACATAACCACTATGCTACCGTATGCTGCTTTCTGTGCATTTTTATATTTAGTAGAAAATGGCCGTCCTATGTGACACTTTTTCTTTCTCTCTCATTCAGCAGATGACCCTCCTGTTTTTCTTAGCTGCCATACAGTAATGTTTCTAAATTATATCTCTGTAATTGGATTGTTCTTTATTATGTCTAATATTGACCACATGGCCGCCCATTCTCTTCCCCCCTTTCCCTCCTTTTCCCCAGTGTCAGCCGTGGCTCAGAGGCTAGCACACTCGCCTCTGAGTCAGGAGGTTGTGGGTTCAAGTCCTACTGCTAAGAGACTTGAGCACAAAAATCCAGGCTGACACTCCAGTGCAGTGCTGAAGGAACGCTGCACTGTCGGAGGTGCCGTCTTTCGGATGAGATGTTAAACGGAGGCCCTGTCTGCTCTCTCAAGTGGACGTAAAAGATCCCCTGGCCACTATTTCGAAGAAGAGTAGGGGAGTTATCCCCGGTGTCCTGGGGCCAATATTTATCCCTCAATCAATATAACAAAACACAGATGATCTGGCCATTATCACATTGCTGTTTGTGGGAGCTTGCTGTGTGCAAATTGGCTGCTGCATTTCCCACATTACAACAGTGACCACACTCCAAAAGTACTTAATTGGCTGTAAAGCGCTTTGAGACATCTGGTGGTCATGAAAGGCCCTATATAAATGCAAGTCTTTCTTTCTTTCTGCCAATAAAGGCTATTGAAGAGAAGAATGCTGGGACGTACATGTGCCAAGTACAAAACTCAAAAACAATGCAAGTTGTCAAGCGAGTACTTATTGCAGTCAGAGTGATTCCCGAGGACTTGGTGCAGCTGGACTATTACAAAGTCCTGTCTCCGGAGCAGAAGGAGGAGATGGATATCCTCGAAGGAAATCCAGTGAAGAAGAAGGAGGCCAAATCATTCTGGGAAAAAATAAAGGCTCTCTTTAAAAGTACTAACATGGCCGTTCGAGTGATCGTCACCGGCTTGGCAATAGGAGGAGGGTTGGGTATAGTTTTAGGAACAATATTTTTATGTATGTCAAGTACGAAATGAAGTGAATGTTTAATTAAAAAAAATTCGATTTTTATTGACATCAGTTTAACGACACTTGCAGCAGCAGAGCATTGGGGCACTGTGGAGCGACGAGGTGCAAACTTTGCCCTCAACCCACCTCCCTGTAGTTTTGACACGGAGGAGTTGTTGGGAGGAAGGTGGAAGGCATTATGCGGAGAAATCAGAAGTCACGTATGAGATGTCATTCCCTCCTGCGACCTTGTGGAGCCTTGGAAATGGAAATAGCTGGGAAATTATTTTGCTTTTGCAAATATCCAAGGCCTGGAAACACTTGGAAAACAGTCTCTTTTTGAGTCAAAAGCAAAATACTGCGGATGCTGGAAATCTGAAATAAAAACAGAAACTGCTGGAAATGCTCAGCAGGTCAGGCAGCATCTGTGGAGAGAGAAACAGAGTTAACGTTTCAGGTCGATGACCCTTCGTCAGAACTGGAAAAAGTTGGAGCTGGAACAGGTTTTTAAGCAAGTGTAGGGGCAGGGAAAGGGGGGAGGGGAGGAAAGAACAAAAGGGAAGGTCTGTGATAGGCTGGAAGGCAGGAGAGATTAAGAGACAAAAGGGATGATGGTGCAAGGCGAAAGGAGATGGTAATGGGGCAAGTAAAAAACAAAAGCTGGCTCTAGATGAAGTGTAAATGGGAATGGCAGAATGATCGACAGCTGCCATGTGGAAAAATAGGGCAGAGGTTATGGTCTGAAATTGTTGAACTCGATGTTGATTCCAGAAGACTGTAAAGTGCCTAATCGAAAGATAAGGTGCTGTTCCTCGAGCTTACATTGAGCTTCTTTGGAACAGTGCAAGAGGCCGAGGACGGAGAGGTCCGAGTGGGAGTGGAGCAGAGAATTAAAGTGACAGGCGACCGGAAGCTCGGGGTCCCCCTTACGGACTGAACGGTGGTGTTCTGCAAAGCGGTCACCCAATCTGCGTTTGGTCTCCCTAATGTAGAGGAGACCGCATCGTGAGCAGCGAATACAGTATACTAAATTGCAAGAAGTACAAGTAAATCGCTGTTTTACCTGGAAGGAGTGTTTAGGGCCCTGGACAGTGGGAAGGGAGGAGGTAAAAGGGTAGGTGTTGCATCTCGTGTGCTTGCACGGGAAAGTGCTGTGGGAAGGAGTGTTGGGGTTGACAGAGGAGTGGACCAGGGTGTCTCGGAGGGAACGTTCCCTTCGGAATTCTGAAAGGGGAGGGGAAGATATGTTTGGTGGTGGGATCATGCTGGAGGTGGCAGAAATGGCGGAGGATGATCCATTGAATGTGGAGGCTGGTGGGGTGAAAGATGAGGACAAGGGGAACCCTATCGTGGTTCTGGGAGGGAGGGGAAGGGGTGAGAGCAGAAGTGCGGGAAATAGAATGGACACGGTCAAGGGCCGTGTCAACCACAGTAGAGGGGAATCCTCGGTTGAGGAAAAAGGAAGACATGTCGGAAACACTAGCATGAAAAGTGGCATCGTCGGAACAGATGCGGTGGAGATGGAGAAACTGGGAGAATGGAATAGAGTCCTTACAGGGAGCGGGGTGGGAGGAAGTGTAGTCCAGGTAGCTGTAGGAGTCAGTGGGCTTATAGTGAATATTTGTCAATAGCCTATCCCCAGAAATGGAGACAAGAGAAGTCGAGGAATGGAAGGGAAGAGTCGGAGATGGACCATGTGAAGGTAAGGGAGGGGTGAAAATTGGAAGCAAAGTGAATGAAATTGTCTAGTTCAGAGCGAGAGCAGGAAACGGCACCGATACAGTCATCAATGTACCGGAAAAAGAGGTCAGGGAGGGGACCTGAGTAGGATTGGAACAAAGAATGTTTCACATATCTCACAAAAAGGCAGGCATAGCTAGGACCCATGCGGGTTCCCATAGCAACACCTTTAATTTGCAGAAAGTGAGTGGAGTCAAAGGAGAAGTTGTTCAATGTGAGAACAAGTTCAGCCAGGCGGAGGAGGGTGGTGGTGGAAGGGGACTGGTTGGGCCTCTGTTCAAGGGAGAAGCGGAGCGCCCTCAAACCATCCTGGTGGGGGATGGAGGTGTACAGGGATTGGATGTCCATAGTGAAAAGGAGACGGTTGGGGCCAGGAAACTGGAAACTGTTAAAGTGGTGGGGGGCGTCGAAAGAGTCGTGGGTATAGGTGGGAAGAGACTGGACAAGGGGAGAAAAAATAGAGTCGCGATAGGAAGAGATGAGATCCGTGGGGCAAGAACAGGCTGAAACAATGGGTCTACCAGGGCAGACCTGTTTGTGGATCTTGGGGAGGAGGTAGAAGCGGGGTTGGGGAACTATGAGGTTGGTGGCTGTGGAGGGAAGATCTCCAGAGGAGATGAGGTCAGTGACAGCCTTGGAAACGGTGGCTTGATGTTCGGTAGTGGGGTCATGGTCTAGGTGGAGGTAGGAGGAGGTGTCAGAGAGTTGACATTCAGCCTCCGCTAGGTAGAGGTCGGTTCACCAAACAATAACAGCACCACCCTTGTCAGCAGGTTTAATGACAATGTTGGGGTTGGATCTGAGAGAAAGGAGTGCTGCAAGTTCAGAGGGAGGTAGGTTGGATTGGGTGAGGGGAACAGAGAAATTGAGACGGCCGATGTCATGCCAGCAGTTTGCAATGAAAAGATCTAGAGAGGTTAAGAGGCCAGAGGGAGGGGTCCAGGTAGCGAGAATTCTGAAAACGGGAGAAAGGGTCAACTGTGCGGGGGGAAGACTCCTGGCCAAAGAAGTGGGCATGGAAACGAAGGCGAGGGAAAAAGAGCTCAGCATCGTGCCGAGCTCGAAATTCATTGAGGTGGGGGCGTAAGGGGATGAAGCTCAGGCCTTTGCTGAGGACTGATCGTTCAGGGTCAGAGAGGGGGAAGGTCAGAGGGGATAGTGAAAACACGACGGGGTGAGATTGGAAGATGGGATGGGGTCAGAGGAAAGTGAAGGGGAAGAAGGAGGGGCATTGGTGTCCAAGAGTTGTTGAAGCTTACGATCCTTGACACCTGAAAGGAAGAAAAAAAGTTTTTGTTAAAGTGTCGGATGAGGCGAAGGATGAAATGGAACTGCGGACCAGGACAGCTTTGAGATAGAGTGAGTCTGTGCTGCTGAAGAGAGAGGCGGAGAGCGTTCATGTGGCAGCGCATGGTGTTCAGTGTGGATACGGCGAGAGCAGTGGTTTGAGGAACGCTGAATATCTCTGAGATATCTGTAATCCTGGGTGGATCCAAAACATGAAGGGTGGAATTTCAGTTGGAATCCATGTGGAATAAGTCTGAGTCGGAGACAGTTGCTGAGGAAAGAGATGTGGCTGTGGAAGCGAGTTTTGGTAGATACCTGATCAAACACGAGAAATGACGATGAACAGGCTAAAAGAGGCAAATGGAAATCGCGTCGGAGAGAAGAGCAGAACTTCTTCAAGGTGGGCATTCCTAGAAGAGACGTGACAGTGAATTAAACACTAATACAAAAGCAAAATACTGCAGATGCTGGAAATCTGAAATAAAAACAGAAAATGCTGGAAATACTCAGCAGGTCAGGCAGCATCTGTAGAGAGAGAAACAGAGTTAATGTTTTAGGTCGATGACCCTTCATCAGAACTGGAAAAAGTTGGAGATGTAACAGATTTTTAAGCAAGTGTTGGGGCAGGGACAGGGATGAGGGGAGGAAAGAACAAAAGGGAAGGTCTGTGATAGGCTGGAAGACAGGAGAGATTAAAAGACAAAAGGAACAATGGTACAAGGCAAAAGGGGGTGATAATGGGACAAGTTAAGAAACAAAAGATGATTCTAGATGAGGTGTAAATGGCAATGGCAGAATCATCAACAGCTGCCTTTTGAGTCACTGTTGTAATGTGGGAAATACAGCAGCCAATTTGCACACAGCAAGCTCCCACAGACAGCAATGTGATAACGAGCAGAGCATTTGCTTTATTTTTAGTAATGTTTGGTCGGGGGATAAATATTGAACAGGACACCGGGGATAACTCCCCCCTTGCTCTTCTTCGAAATAGTGGCCTGTGGGATCTTTTACATCCACCTGAGAGGGCAAACGGTGCCTCGGTCTAACGATTCATCTGAAAGACGGCACCTCCGACAGTGCAGTGCTCCCTCATTGCTTCGCTGCAGTTAATTAAGGGATGCATTCTGGCCAGCACAGAAGAGGGATGGAGTTCGGGACACATAGTTAGGGGCAGCGTGGACAGCGTTTCACTCTGCATAAAACCCGTGCTCTTCCTAACCTGGGAGCGCCTGGAACTAATCGGGGCTGCCCAAAGTGGGACAATGTCACGTTCTCCAGAACTGATATCCCTCACTTAACGAGTACCAACACTCATCAGAAAAAGTTTATATTATAAAAATTGGAAGAAATAAAGATAGAACCAGCAATGTCATTTCCTTGGGATGCAATTAAGGAAACAACAATATTTTCTGTCTTTTATTAATTTTGTCCTGAATTCCTTTCATTTTAGTCTCATACAGAAATCACACCTACAACTTGTGACCACTTTACCAATAGATAGAAAAATAAAATATTTTATCAGTGAGTGAAAAGTTAGAGAGCAACAGAATACGTATTCTCTACAAATGATTAAGTGAATATCTTCTGTATTGTACTGTACCTGCCAAGGATGATAACACTAGCTTGCTATCTAATTTTTGTACAATGGTGGAGGATTTTGAAGTCAGTCTGGTAGCGACACTTACTAAGTTAAAAGGACTTAAGCCTAACGCCTTCTTTGAACCGTTAATAATTACATATAATCCTCAGGATGAAATTTGCGGGGCTTTACCTGCTTTCAATGCGGCACCATCACTTGTGACTGATGAGGTTCTGTCGAACACAAGAGAGCAAACCTTCTTCTTCTTCTTCTTAGGCAGTCCCTCGGAACCGAGGATGACTTGCTTCCACATTAAAAATGAGTGCTCAGGTGACTGATGAGTCCAATGCGGGACCTACAGTCTCTGTCATAGGTGGGGCAGACGGTGGTTGAAGGGGTGGGTGGGTGGGGTGCTTGGGTTGATGTGTGCCCCTTCCGCTGTTTGCGCTTGGTTTCTGCTTGCTCCCGGCGAAGAGACTCGAGGTGTTCGGCGCCTTCCCGGATGCTTCTTCTCCAACTTGTGCGGTCTTGGGCCAGGGATTCCCAGGTGTCGGTGGGGATAGAAACATAGAAACATAGAAGATAGGAGCAGGAGTAGGCCATTCGGCCCTTCGAGCCTGCTCCGCCATTCAACGAGATCATGGCTGATCATCCAAACCCTAACACCCGGTCCCTACACCGACAGCCATCCCACCCAAGCCCTATCCCTGTAACCCCGTAACCCCACGTATTTAATCCCCCCTAACACTAAGGGTCAATTAAAAATTTTTTTTTTTTTTATCATGGCCAATCAACCTAACCCGCACATCTTTGGACTGTGGGAGGAAACCGGAGCACCCGGAGGAAACCCACACAAACGCGGGGAGAATGTGCAAACTCCACACAGACAGTCACCCGAGGCCGGATTTGAACCGTGCCGGAGCTCCGAGTAGAGCGCTTGTTTTGGGAGTCTCGTATCGGGCATGCGGACAATGTGACCCGTCCATCAGAGCTGATCAAGCGTGGTCAAAGCTTCGATGCTGGGAATGTTGGCCTGAGCAAGAACACTGACATTGATGCGTCTATCCTGCCACTGGATTTGCAGGATCTTGCAGAGGCAGCGTTGGTGGTACCTCTCCAGTGCTTTGAGGTGCCTGCTGTACATGGTCCATGTCTCAGAGGCATACAGCAGGGCGGGTATCACTGCTGCTCTGTAGACCATGAGCTTAGTGCCTGGTTTGAGGTCCTGGTCTTCAAACACTCTCTTCCTCAGGCGACCGAAGGCTGCACTGGCACACTGAAGGCGGTGTTGGACTTTGTCTTTGACATCTGCCCTTGTTGACAGTAGGCTCCCGAGGTATGGAAAGTGGTCCACGTTGTCCAAAGCCTTGTCATGGATTTTGATAATCGGGGGGCAGTACTGTGTGGCGGGGGCAGGTTGGTAGATGACCTTTGTCTTACAGATGTTTAGTGTAAGGCCCATGCTCTCGTACGCTTCGGTGAAGGTGTTGACGATGGTTTGGAGTTCGACCTCCGAGTGAGCGCAGAGTCAAGCGTCGTCTGCGTACTGTAATTTGACGACAGAGGATGGGATGACCTTGGATCTGGACTGGAGGCGACGGAGGTTGAACAGTCCTTAGAAGAGGGACAAATCTGACCCAGGTCAACAACAGAGGCATTAATGGAACGTGAACGACAGGTAACATAGTGGAAACTACAGCAACAACTTGTGTTTATATAGTGCCTTTAACATAGTAAATTGTCCCAAGGTGCTTCACAAGAGCGATTATCAAACAAAATTTGACACCAAGCCACATAGGGACAGGTGACCAAAAGCTTGGTCAAAAAGGTAGGTTTTAAGGAGCATCTTAAAGGAGGAGAGAGAGGGGTAGAGAGGTGGAGTTTTAAAGAGGGAATTCCAGAGCTTAGGGTCTTGGCAACTGAAGGCAATGGCGGAGAAAAGGAAATCAGGGATGCGCAAGAGGCCAGAATTGGTGGAGCGCAGAACTCTCGGAAGGTTGTAGGGCTGGAGGAGGTTACAGAGATAGGGAGGGGCGAGGACATGGAAAGATTTGAACACGAGGATGAGAATATTAAATTTGAGGCGCTGCTCTTCAGCTATTCATAGGGGAAGGCTGGACCAGTCCCTGTATCACAGTAAGGTAAAAAGAAATCGCCAACATGGGTTTACATTGTCTGTCAAACATTCTTGTATTATCTTCATCTTCCGATTAGGCACTTTACAGCCTTCGGACTCAATATCGAGTTCAACAATTTCAGATCATAACCTCGGCCCCTATCATATTTATATATATTTTTTATTCACACTTTTGGTTTGTGCATTTTTTTCCTTTTTTTCTCTCCCACATGGCAACTGTCTCTCATTCTGCCAGCGCATTCACACCTCATCTAGAGCCATCTTTTGTTTCTTAACCTGCCCCATTATCATCTCGTCTTGTCTTGAATATCTCTTAATGTCTCTTTACTTCTCTTGCCTTCCATCCTATCTCAGACCTTCCCTTTTGTTCTTTCATTCCCTCCCCCATTTCCCAGCCCCTAAACTTGCTTTTAAATCTGTTTCATTTCCTGCTTTTTTCTCAGTTCTGACGAAGGGTCTTCGACCTGAAACGTTAATTCTGTTTCTCTCTCCACGGATGTTGCCTGGCCTGCTGAGTGTTTCCAGCGTTTTCTGTTGTTATTTCAGATTTCCAGCATCCGCAGTATTTTTGCTATCATCTTCTTGTATCATTGTTGGTGTTGCAGATGGCGGAGCCCACTGTGATATACTTTACTTAGACTGCCAGAAAGCTTTTGACAAAGTTCAGCGTGTGCAGTTTTAATTGAATTGAAAGACAGCACCAAAGGACGAATAACATTAAAAAAATCACACCGAGTGACATGAATCAACTGAGCGTACTGCGGGTGGCGCTATCCAGGGAGAGTATAAATACTCGGGCACGGGCCCAGCTTGCTCAGGACATTCTTAACAGGAATTAGTGAAGGACACAACTAGACCTCCATGTTGTAAAACAGTCGATTAAAGCTTTGTTTAATGCTTAGACCAAGTGCCTAGTAGTTTTCTTACATCACCGAGCAAAACTGCGGAACTCACATCAGCATTACAGTCAAACGGATTTGAAAGTTTGTGCGAAGTAAACCGACCAGCAAGTTCTGGAAATTCACAACTCACGGCTTATCTCTTAGTCCCCTAAACGTGCTGGCTGATTTGCGCATTAATAATGATGTGAGTCGTTAACACGCCGATATTTATTTTTACCAGCAACTAACGGGCAGAGTTTACCTCATTAATGACCTAACTGTAACCGTAAGCAAACTGCAACCTGGGAATAGGCCTTTGTCCATTGCAAGGACTCAATGAGGAATTAAAGACGGATTTAGTGCCAGGTGTGGAAGAACTAATAAAGAATGTCCCTTGTATCATTGTTGGTGTTGCAGATGGCGGAGCTCACTCTGATATATTTTACTTATACGTCGTCTGCAAATCCATTGACAGGATAGGCGCACCAACGTCAGTGTTCTTGCTCAGGCCAACATTCCCAGCATCGGAGCTTTGACCACACTCGATCAGCTCCGATGGACGGGTCACATTGTCCGCATGCCCGATACGAGACTCCCAAAACAAGCGCTCTACTCGGAGCTCCGGCACGGCAAGAGAGCCCCAGGTGGGCAGAGGAAACGCTTCAAGGACACCCTCAAAGCCTCCTTGAAAAAGTGCAACATCCCCACCAACACCTGGGAATCCCTGGCCCAAGACCGCACAAAGTGGAGGAGAAGCATCCGGGAAGGCGCCGAACACCTCGAGTCTCTTCGCCGGGAGCAAGTGGAAGCCAAGCGCAGGCAGCGCAAGGAGCGCACGGCAACCCAAGCACCCCACCCACCCGCCCCTTCAACCACCGTCTGCCCCACCTGTGACAGAGACTGTAGGTCCCGCATTGGACTCATCAGTCACCTGCGAACTCATTTTTAATGTGGAAGCAAGTCATCCTCGGTTCCGAGGGACTGCCTAAGAAGAAGAGAAAAAGATACTTTACTTAGACCTTGAGAAAGCTTTTGACAAAGTTCAGCGTGTGAAGTTCTAACTGAAGTATCCCTTCCATCCGTTCTCTTAAACTATAACAGTTGTGCTTCTATACAGTAGTGACAGAGAGCAAGGGACTGTAGACCACCGTGCCATCAGCAGATCGTGAGCCATGTGCCAACAGTTCCTGAATGGTCACCCAGTTGTCGAAAACCTTTTTGTTTCTTTTTCTGCTCACTTTCCTCTGGCTCAGTTCAATAATGCTGGTTTCCGCTCTCCCGCTGTCCACCGCCTGCACGCTTTCCTTCACCATCTCCAGCCTGCTTTTCATCATCGCCGCTCTCCTCTGCCTCTTCTCTTTCGCCAGCATCCAGTGCTGGCGCCTCTCCACTTTGCTCCAATACCGTCCCATCTTTATCTCACTCAAGCTGTCGTCATCGGTGGTCGTGCCGTTGCGTTCCTCTCCGATCTTCACCGCGCGGTCTTTGAGGAGCCGGTCTCGCCGCTGTTTCTCGGTGGTGAAGCAGGTTCGGTCGCCTTCCAACCTTAACATTGAGCGAGGCATTTCTCCATCGCCTTCACCAGCATCTAAGAGGCTGTCACTGCACTGGACTGCACCTTTCTGTTGCACCAGCTGCATGTAGCTCTGATAGTGTCGTGCATGTTGCGGTATGTGGACGGATCCCCGACTTGAAGTCTGTGAGTCAGACTCATGGTTATATCTTCTGGCTGATGGCGATTCTTGTCCAGCTTTCTTCCCCTCAATGTTCTTCCCCTCAATGTTCTTCCCCTCAATGTTCTTCCCCTCAATGTTGTCCCCCTCAATGTTCTTCCCCTCAATGTTCTTCCCCTCAATGTTCTCCCCCATAAGGGTGCAGGTGGCTTCACTGTTGGTTGCGCCAGAATTTCGAGCAGGTAAAGACGGCTGAGCTTTGTTGGGACAACTTTTGAGGGGGACAACGCTATTGTTTTGTTGGAAGCTCCTTGATCTGTTTGCCGATGATGATGTCTCCCGGTGGTAGCAACTGTTGCTGGTAGAACAAGTTTGAAGCCTTTTGGGCTGGTCCATAACTGGAGGTCTTTCTGTCAAATCAGTGCGTTCCCCTGCACCATTATCACGGCCCTCCTGTGATCTATCAAGCTCATTTGTGGGATTGTTCTCCTGTCCGCTCTTAGCCTCCTCCTCTGCTGGTGCCTCTCCGCCCAACTCAGACTTGCTTCTGCTCGTGTACTGTCGACACTTCCTTTCCAGAGCCTTCTGAAACCTCTCATACTCTCCGGGGCTGATACTGTAAAAGCCAGAGTCGCTACATTCGTCTGAGGTAATGGAATCTCTGAGAGGGAGCTCATCGCCTGTGAGCAGGTCCCTGCGGCTACCCAGCCCCCACCGGCCGTCCTCCTCGGTCTCCTGCTCGGAAGCCGCGTCGTTCTGCGTGCTCCCGTCCACATGTCCCAGTCCGCTGTCTCGGTCTTGGAGGCTGGATGGCTCCGGCGTGGTATCTCGGTTTGCCTTGCTGTCATCGTCTGTCTAAAATACGAGAAATCAAAGATAACAACAGTATAACTGGTGTCAGCTAGTGCATGAATCGCAAAAGGTTAGTATGCAGGTACAGCAAGTAATTAGGAAAGCTAATAGAATGTTATTGTTTATTGTGAGGGGAATTGAATACAAAAGTAGGGAGGTTATGCTTCAGTTATACAGGGCATTGGTGAGACCACATCTGGAGTACTGTGTACAGTATTGGTCTCCTTATTTAAGGAAGGATGTAAATGCGTTGGAAGCAGTTCAGAGAAGGTTTAATAGACTAATACCTGGAATGGGCGGGTTGTCTTATGAGGAAAGGTTGGACAGGCTAGGCTTGTATCCGCTGGAGTTTAGAAGAGTAAGAGGTGACTTGATTGAAACATATAAGATCCTGAGGGGTCTGGACAGGGTGGATGTGGAGAGGATGTTTCCTCTTGTGGGAGAATCTAGAACTAGGGGGTCACTGTTTAAAAATAAGGGGTCGCCCATTTAAGACAGAGATGAGGAGAATTTTTTTCTCACAGAGGATCGTGAGTCTTTGGAACTCTCTTCCTCAGAGGGCGGTGGAAGCAGAGTCTTTGAATATTTTTAAGGCAGAGGTAGATAGATTCTTGGTAAGCAAGGGGGGGGGTGAAAAGTTATCGGGGGTAGGCGGGAATGTGGAGAAATCAGATCAGCCATGATCTTATTGAATGGCGGAGCAGGCTCGAGGGGCCGAGCGGCCGACTCCTGCTCCTAATTCCTATGTTCAGCTGTGGCTCAGTGGCAGCACTCTCGCCTTCCCCGTCAGGAAAGTTGTGGGTTCAAGTCCCTCGCTCCAGAGACTTGGAGCACAAAATCCAGGTTGACATTCCCAGTGCCCTCTTTCGAATGAGGCATTCAACTGAGGTTCCGTCTACCCTCTCAGATGGATGTAAAAGATCCCATGATACTATTTTCTTTCTTCCTTTTAAAATTTATTGGGCTTAATTCCAGATTTCTACTACCGTTTGTGTGAAAAGGTGCTTCTTAATTTCCCTCCTCAATGGCCTGGCTCTAATTTTATGTCCTCTTGTTCTTGAATCCCCCACCAGAGGAAATAGTTTCTATGAATCGACTCTGTCGAATCCTTTTAACATTTAAAGCAACTCAGTCAGATCATCCATTAATCTTCTACACGCGAGGAAATACAAGCCAAGTTTATGCAACCTGTCCTCATAACTTAACCCTTTTAGTCCCGATATCATTTTGGTGAATCTGCGCTGCAGTAAAGAAAGACTTGCATTTCTATAGCACCTTTCACAACCATCGGACATCTCAAAGTGCTTTACAGCCAATGAAGTACTTTTACTGTTGTAATGTGGGAAATGCAGCAGCCAATTTGCACACAGCAAGGTCCCACAAACAGCAATGTGATAATGACCAGATAATCTGTTTTTATTATGTTGATTGAGGGATAAATATTGCCCAGGACACCAGGGAGAACTCCCCTGCTCTTCTTTGAAATAGTGCCATGGAATCTTTTACTTCCACCCAAGCGGACAGACAAGGCCTTGCTTTAACATCTTAGCTGAAAAACAGCACCACTGACAGTGCAGCACTTCCTCAGCACTGCACTGGAGTGTCAGCCTAGCTTTATATGTGCAAGTCCCTGGGGCTGGGGGCTGGGGGGGGCGGGGGGGGGCAGTGTGGCAGACTTGAACTCACAACTTTCTGACTCAAGAGGCGAGTGTGGTGCCCACTGAGCCACAGCTGACACTCTTCAAGGACAATCTCTTCAAGACCAACCTATCTTTCCTGAGGTGCCGTGCTCAAAACTGAAGGAAGCGCCCCAGATGGGGTCTGACCAACACACTAGACCACTGAGCCATGATGGGCCTGAATTTGCAGTCGGAGGCTTCCCGCAGGCTGATGCCTCCGAACCGCAAGGAAAGTGCGAACCTACCTGACGGTCCTGGAGGTTCGGGCACTCGCGCTCCTGGGCCTCTACGCATACGCCTGCGTAAAGGCCCACGTATCCCGGGGGCGCAGGCGGTTTGCAAGCATCCCTGGGATCATGTGGGCCAGCCCAACCAATGAGAAAGGGGGATCCCCATCATGCTTATGGGGAATCCATTTACGTACGGAATCCCCATAAACAGGAATAGGAATCACCCAAAAAACACAATTACACACCAGTTAAATAAAAATAAATCATTACACGGTCAAAATTAATTAAAATACAGTGTAATTAAACATCTAAAACACAAATGTAATTTTTTGAAAAATAAATTTATTTTTAAAGGTCCAAAATAACCTGAACTAACTTTGATTTAAACATGTTATTTTAATATTTCTTTAAACTCTTACACTGGTAAAAAAGAAAGCCCTACGCCTGCTTTTACCAGGCCTCAGAGTTTCATGGGCATCCGCCGGGCAAATAGCCCGACTCTCCGCCCGCAAGTGTCCATTTCCCGGGGATGCGGCGGATCTGACGAGCTGAAACTTGACAGATCACAAGTTCTGGGTTTTTGCTCATGCGCGGCGCAGGCGGGAGCCCGGGACTTGCGGGGCACTAACGGCCGCGTACGCAGTCACAGGCCCCGGAAAATCTGGGCCTGTCTCTGCGGATAGACGGGGTAGGACAGCCTGAAAGACCTTCCCCGATCCACATCTACCCTGTGACCTTGTGTGTTCATTCTCACAAGAACTGGATCGGCACTGTCTCAATCTCATTTCACATTTGAACTTTACAGCGGGTCGAGAGGAAACTTTCATCTTGTTCATTTGGGTGGAGCCCGTGTGGTAGCTGGTGTGTGAATTCACGCACAGGCACCTTCCACCCTTTAAAATGAAGTTTGGGACTCATCAGCCACCTGAGAACTAATTTTTAATGTGGAAGCAAGTCATCCTTGGTTCCGAGGGACTGCCTAAGAGAGAGAGAGATCCAGGTTGCAGAGCTGTGGCAAGATTCCAACTGACAACACTAGCTGGTGCTCTTCAAAATTCAGCGCGGGCCGAGTAAAGTTTTGTTAAAGTGTTGGGATCGTAGGATGATCACCGAGATAAGGGAGGAAGGTCATAGGTTTCTATAGAAAGATGAGCTGGGTGGGACAGAAACCCTTCCTCATCGCAGCATCTAAAGACTTGTTGAATGACTCCTGTGTTTGCCTCCACGACGCTACCCGGCAGACCATTCCAGGGATTGATCACTTTCCTTGAAGAGTTAGGGCCAGAATTTCCTCAATCTGATTTACGCCGAAATTACGCCAGAAAATGCTCCTGTTTTTACGCCATAATTTCCTGAGAATCTCGGAGGACATACATGAACCTTAAGGATGTTCTACCTCCCCAGTGCTCCTTAAACATAATCTAGGTGGAAGTAATGCTTGGTGTTTGGGATGATTGTAGGTTTAGGCTTTATTCTGCTCAATTAGAGTCACATTGAACAGTGAGGTGCTGATCAAAGGTTGCAGCTCCTGCTATCAATGCGAGAGGGAGAGTCCGACTCCGCCCCTGCCTCAGCTCATCCACTGCTGAAACCCTCATCCATGCCTTTGTTAACCTCTAGACTTGACTATTCCAACTCACTCCTGGCTGGCCTCCCACATTCCACCCTCCATAAACTTGAGGTCATCCAAAACTCAGCTGCCCCGTGTCCTAACTCGCACTAAGCCCTGTTCACCCATCACCCGCTGTGCTTGCTGACCTACATTGGCTCCCGGTCCGGCAATGCCTCAAATTTAAAATTCTCATCCTCGTGTCCAAATTCCGCCCTGGCCTCACCCCCTCCTTATCTAATCTCCAGCCCTACAACCCTCCGAGATCTCTGCGCTCCTCCAATTCTGGCCTTTTGAGCAGCCTCGATTTTAATCGCTCCACCATTGGCGGCCGTGTCTTCAGCTGCCCAGGCCCTAAGCTCTGGAATTCCCTCCCTAAACCTCTACACCTCTCCCCCCTCTTTTAAGATGCTCCTTAAAATCTACCTCTTTGACCAAGCTTTTGGTCATCTGTCCTAATAGCTCCTTATGTGGCTTGGTGTCAAATTGTGTTCGATAACTTTCCTGTGAAGCGCCTTGGGACGTTTTACTACGTTAAAGGCGCTATATAAAAACAAGTTAATGTTGTTGTTGAAAGGAAATTAGAAGGGAAAGCTCTGCCTTGACGATCCTGATGGCTGGTGATAGAGGAGAAAATCGTGGTAGCCCAGAAGCAGACTTTACATCTAACCTCTTGGCCACAAATATCAACACACATTCCTACAATATGTACATGCAAGATATATCTGCACAAACTATGCCCCCCTTTCAATGACTCTTGGGGGAAGCCACACACATGGAGAAGTTCGTAGATCTGTCTATATCAAGCTGGTTGATAATAACCACTTACTTTATTGAGAGAGATACTTGGCTGTTCTTCATTGATGGTGTAGCAGCTACTTAAGCCCAGGCTCATCTCCTGATAGTATTTCAGTTTGAACACCTCCATCTCCTTTTAAGAGAGAAGGTAAAGCAGATTAGAACATGTCAGACTGGTGTCAACAGGTGGAACATTTGTTAGAAATTGAAGCTAATCGGAAGATGAGGGGCTGTTCCTCGATTAAGCACTTTACAGCCTTCTGGACTCAATATCGAGTTCAACAATTTCAGATCATAACCTCGGCCCCTATTACATTTTTATATATTTTTTATCCACACCTTTGGTTTGTGCCTTTTCCCTTTTTCTCTCCCACATGGCAGCTGTCTCTCATTCTGTCAGCGCATTTCACACTTCATCTAGAGCCATCCTTTGTTTCTTTACCTGTCCTATTACCATCTTGTCTCATCTTGAATATCTCTTAATGTCTCTTCACCTCTCAGACCTTCCCTTTTGTTCTTTCACCCCCTCCCCCATTTCCCAGCCCCCAAACTGGCCTTTTAATCTGTTTCATTTCCTGCCTTTTTTCTCAGTTCTGACGAAGGGTCTTCGACCTGAAACGTTAACTCTGTTTTTATCTCCACGGACGTTGCCTGGCCTGCTGAGTTTTTCCAGCGTTTTCTGTTGTTATTTCGGATTTCCAGCATCCGCAGTATTTTGCTATCGTATTTGGCTACTGGAGACTGGCTTGAGACAGTCACGTCGAATAGCATTTAGGGCTCATTGGTTGAGTAAGGTAGCGGGGCCTTTTAGCTCACCAGACTGGTCTGGATGAGAATCCTCATCCCAATGGATTTGGGTTGCCAACTCTGGTTGGGTGTATTCCTGGAGGTTTCATCACATGACCTCCCGCCTCCAACCGCCCCGCCCGGTTGAACAGCCTTTTTCCCCCCAACTCCAATAATTTAATGAAAAGTGTTCAAATAAACTGAGAGAAAACACAGAATTAATTTAATGATCTTTCTCCTGGGTCTTTGCTGGCGGCAGTGCTCTGGAGATTAATCTTTATTTCAGTGTCAGCTGTGGCTCAGTGGGTAGCACACTTGCCTCTGGGTCAGGAAGGTTGTGGGTTCATAGTCCCACTCTAGGAACTTGAGCACATAAAGCTAGGCTGACACTCCCAGTGCAGTGCTGAGGGAGTGCTGCACTGTCGGAGGTGCTGTCTTTCGGATGAGACGTTAAACCAGGGCCCCGTCTGCCCTCTCAGGTGGACGTAAAAGATCCCATGGCACTATTTCGAAGCAGAGTGGGGGAGTTCTCCCTGGTGTCCTGGCCAATATTTATCCCTCAATTAACATAACAAAAACAGATGATCTGGTCATTATCACATTGCTGTTTGTGGGAGCTTGCTGTGTGCAAATTGGCTGCCACATTACAACAGTGGCTCTGCTTCAAAAAGTACTTCATTGGCTGTAAAGCACTTTGGGACATCCGGAGGTTGTGAAAGGCGCTATAGAAATGCATGTCTTTTTTCATAGCCCTGTAAAATCTTTCTTTTTCAAGTATTTATCCAATTCCCTTTTGAAAGTTACTATTGAATCTGCCTCTACCGCCCTTTCAGGCAGCACATTCCAGATCACAACAACACACTGCGTAAAAAAAATGTCTCATCATCTCCCCCGCAGTTCCCTTGTCCACTGGAAGGGAAGGCGGCAGTGTTAACTGGCACCAACGTTCCCGCTAAGGTGAACGCGCGCAATCGCGCAGTAATCTGCAAGGACCCGCACAGGCCACTCACCGGCTTTCCCATTGTAAACACCGGGCATGCACAGAAATTTAAAGGGACTGCGCATTTAAAGAAACAGGTCGCGCAGAACACAGCGCCGCTCACGGGGAACATTGGCTGGCACTTGTTTTAATTCTGCGCATTAATCTCGCTGCCGACATCTCCCTGAAGGTGATGGCTCGGGATAGTTATGCAGTTGCGAGTTACCTCATACACTGGGTCGCATTCACTTTCCATCTCACGACAGGTGCGGGGAAGGTATTTGGTAGCGTTGTAGTGACGATCAGGTGCAGGTCTGTGCAGGAAACACCTGTCCAAGGTATAACAAAAACAGGCATCAGCTTTTCTTCCTCATCCTTCTTGATGAAATCTCCAGCATTGGCATGTGAAGGAATAAGCCATATTCAGAAAAATACACCATTCTATGAAATAATTCTGGCCTTTGTAACATGACAAACTGGGCTTGAAAATCTAAAAACCTAACTTGTATTGTTAACAGCATTCAGGCTATTGGGATAAGATAAGTTGTTGACACTGAATCAATAACCTTATTGAAACAGGAGGTTGGAGGCTCCTGAAGTCTGAAGCTTTGGAAAGAACACAATGGTACACCCTGTTAAGGTGTTCTAAATTACACTTTGGAAAGAAACACATAAAATTAAGAAACATATGCCTTTGTAAAAATGACATCAAATGAAACACAGGAGACACGAGTCTGTGTTGCAACCAGCTGAGGTAACTAAGAATTGCATAGATCACCCTGGTTGAGGTGTTTTAATTTACACGTCGTAAAAAGACACAAACAGAAGACCTTGGTAAGAATGACATCAAATAGATGCACCTGCTGTTACACCATTTTTTATGATAAGTTTCAAACACCTAAAGGAGATACACAAGTCTGCATTGCTACCAGCTGAACTGACTGTAAGAATAGCAGGGGTCAGCAGAAAAATGACTAGAGATAATTAGCTTACATCAGCAGAAAACTTCAAGGGAAATACCACTGAGAAAGGATATAAAGATTTAACTTTCAAATGGAATGATAGATTCGCTGTAAGGGGCAAAGCGATTCTCAGGCTTCAAAGGCAGGCTCTGTAAGTCTACAACTCTTTGTACCTCGGGGATCAAAGGTATCAAAGGTATTTGATTTTGGTAGATATCCTGGAATAAGACTAAGAACTGTAAAAATGTAGCGAAGTTAAGATTTGAGAATAAGGATCTCTGATAATAGAATTGTAAACTTTCTGTTTTTGGAACTGTTAATGTTGCGATTGAAACACCTACTGTAATTACATGTTGGTTCTTTAATAAATCTATATATTTTTAGAATTGTCTCACATAATACTTCTGTATCAAACTCGCAAACTCAACCTCTATACGCTCTTTGGTGAGGAGTTGCAGAATTCTGGGGGAGTTATCCGGACTCTCATAATATCCAGAACGTTACAGTTTAGCTAAACTTATTAAAAATGCTATCTGGAGGACGGTAACATCTTCAGGTTGTTCCTTTCCTTTAGGGAGAGATAGTCTGGACCTTTAGACCCAATTGAGCGTCTTTAGGATTCGGCTACCTCAAACTTTAGTTGAAAGTGAACGTCTTGAGAAATACGCCTGATCCGGGGTAGCCCTAAAAGGGCTAGGACTAATAATTATCCCTTCAGGCAGCTGTGCTGTCTGAGAGCACAGGCTAGTGACTGACATCTTGGGGAGTTAAGGGTTAATAATCGAACTTCCTTGTATCTTAGCACAATAGGCTTTCCAACAACAATAACAACTTGTGTTTATATAGCACCTTTAGTGTAGTAAAACATCCCAAGGCGCTTCACAGGAGTATTATAAGACAAAAAATTTGACACCGAGCCACATAAGGATAAATTCTGATAAAAGGTCATCGGCCTGAAATGTTAACTCTGTTTCTCCCTCCACAGATGCTGCCTGACCTGCTGAGTATTTCCAGCATTTTCTGTTTGATATTTCAGATTTCCAGCATCTGTAGTATTTATATTCTGTGCTATACGTACCTGTCTGAGACTGCAGTGGAGTGAAAGGCTGGGTACTCTACATCTGTGCAACTATCGGCCAGATCTGTCTGTGTACCAACATCTACCCTCGGGGCGTGTCCGTTGCACGCATTTTTCCACAGCACCTGTACGATGACCTGTTCTTCTTCACCCTGGAATATTTCTATCATCTCATCTTTCACGCCTTTAGAAATCTCCTTACCGTTGACCTGTTGGAATCAAAACAAAACACTTAACACAAGTTGCCGGGTTTCATTGCTGCGGTATCCTACATGCCTGAGTGCGTGAATGCTCCACCTGGAGCCAGACAGTTCAGTTGGTCCAAGGTTCAATGCTTAGTCTGCGCTGAGGTAGCGGAGACAGCAGAAGGGATAGCACAATTGGCTTCAGGGTCTCTGAGATCGATAGGTGGGGGAAAGCCCACTGGGGCGCTATCCAGTAACACCCGATATTTAGAGGTTGAGATCGATAGATTTTTGGAGACGAAAGGCTAGAAATTCGGCTCCTTTGTGCCTGTCGTTAGCATCTCCAGGGGGCACTAATGGGTCGTAAAGGGCTTATCGCCGGGGACGACAGAAAAAGCACCTCACGAGAAATTCGGCGGGGCGTTGCTGAGGCGCTACCCGATAGCGCCATGCCCCCTCCGGTAGCGCCCCAGGCTGCTGCGCCACCGCCGATGACGCCCTCGCCGTGCGCCGCAGCCCCTTACCGCCCTGTGAATTAATTCGGCTGCACCCCGCGAGGCTGCCACAGGCGATGTCAGCGCCAGCCTTGCAGGTCGCGAGCCGGGCTGACCTCCGCTGTCGGGGCGGTATTTAAAGGGGAGGAGCGGCCGCGACCCGCGCCGCCATTTTTTCTTTTTGGCCGACCTCCAGGTCGAGCCCCCTGTGGTGGGCCGCAGCCTTGTCCTGGCCGCCATCGCACAGCCCGGCACCGCGTCTCGGCGCCGGGCTGCTGCTGCGGCACCACGCCGCCTTGGTGGTCGAGTCGGGGCCATCGGCGGCCTTGTAGAGTGCGCAGTGGCCCCTCCCCTTTAACAGAAGGGAAGGGGCGTTGAAACGTGGAGCCTCCGTGGAGCGTTGCCGATTGCGCCCCAACATCGCCTCGATTACCGCCCCAGCAGGAAATGCGCTCCAATTCCTGTGCGCGGCGGTAAGCCGAATTTAGCAGAAGGGGTGGTACTTCCTCGCCGGGCACTAAATGTCCGGCCTTAACTCGGTTACCACCCCCAAACGGGGCACAGCTGAATTTCGTGCCCTGAGAGAATCAAGGGATATGCGGGAAAGTGGAGTTGAGGTAGAAGATCAGCCTTGATCGTATTGAATGGTGAAGCAGGCTCAAAGGGCTGAATGGCCCATTCTTGCTCCTATTTCTTATGTTCTTATTCCTTCAAGTGAGAGCTGAACCGGTTTCTGGTTGGAGCCAAGATTACCTCATACAATAGGTAGGTACTGTATGACATTAATCGGGGCCAGAGTGATCTCCAGGACTAGTTCTGATCGCATAAGGGGGAAGGAGAGGTTTTTCTCAGATTTTCTTTCCCGAATAGTCCTGTGCTTTTCATGTTTTTTCACCCCTCCCAGGAGATCACGGTTTTCGGGTGGGGTGGGAAGTGTTTGTATCGTGATGCACAAGGTATCGCAGTAGTATGGGACAGGCTGGATGGACCAGAGGGTATTTTCCTTTCCATCATTTATCAGCCATTTGTATGAAATGTGCACGTGTTGATATCAGATAAAGACAGGATTGGCCTCGTGAACCCTCCCTCCGCACCGCACCACCCTGTCCCTCCCCAACCCTCTCCTGCCCCGCCTACCGCACCCCTCGGCCCTGCCCCTGCCCCCCTCCACCACCCTCTGACCCGCTCTCCCCGCCCTCCTCCCCCAAACCCGCCCACCGCCCTCTGGCCCCGCACACCCTGCACCCACCCCCGCTTCTGCCCTCCGCCCTCCTTGCCCACCCCCAGCCTCTGGCCCCCTCCCCTACCCCTGCCTTGAACTCAAAATCTAGGCTGACACTCTCAGTGCAGCGCTGAGGGAGTGCTGCACTGTCGGAGGTGCCATCTTTCGGGTGAGATGTTATTTCGAAGAAGAGCAGGAGGAGATAGCCCCGGTGTCCTGGGGCCAATATTTATCCCTCAATCAACATAACATAAACAGATTATCTGGTCATTATCACATTGCTGTTTGTGGGAACTGGCTGTGCACAGATTGGCTGCCGCGTTTCCTACAACAGTGACTACACTTCAAAAAAAGTACTTAATTGGCTGTAAAGGGCTTTGGGACATCCTGGGGGTGTGAAAGGCGCTATAGAAATGCAAGTCTTTCTTTCTTTTGGAGTGTGTTGAACCAAAGAGGAAACCAAATTAAAATCAGCTCGAGATTCGTGACCCTTCGGCTGGGACCAACGCTCATTTCAGTTGAAAACGCTGTGGGCAAGTGGAGAGAGGATGTGAGCAGGCCGACACAATCTGCAGGGAGTCAGTTAATTCGATTACCGAGCATCTTGGTTAATGTAAAACACAGATGGGGGTGCACAAATAATGAAATGTAATTCTATAACTAGATTGAAGCACAGTGTAATGTAATCACTTGGGCTTTTAATTTTGTTCAGAAGCTGGATGAAATTTGACAACATTGAAGCCAGGCACAAATGGGTTGACAATGAAGCGAGGACTGAATTAATCCTGAGATACTCAGCAGAGTTGAGAACAGGGGTGGCGAGTGGGAGTAGGAAGAGACATATTCTAAGCTTGTTAGCAGATCTCAGACTGCGGCCTTCAAATAAGATTGTTTTTTTTAATATAATGCTGTAATCAGTTTGTTTCCCCCCCACCCGCCGTTTCCTCTCCGCAGCTTCTGAAGGTTGATCATCCCCTGCCTGGGGACAGCTCCGCAAATCCCAATAAAACAAAAGCAAAATACTGTGCATGCTGGAAATCGGAAATGAAAACAGGAAAACGCTGCAAAACACTCGGCAGGTCAGGCAGCATCCGCGGAGAAACAGACAGATTTTCGGCATACGCAGCATTTTGCCTTTGTTTTAGTGTCTAGTTCGCCGCCACTTCTCTTCCAGGAACGCCCATCCTGAAGATGTTCTGCTCTTCTCTCCGACGGGATTTGCGTTTGTCCCTTCTACCTCGTTCCAGTTCTGACGAAAGGTCATCAACCTGAAACGTTAACTCTGATCCTACCTCCAGCTCTGGCTCAGTCGGTAGCCCTCTTGCCTTTGAGGCAGAGGTGCTGTTTTTTGGATGAGACGTTAAACCGAGGCCCCATCTGCCCTTTCAGGTGGATGTAAAAGATCCCATGGCACTATTTGAAGAAGAGCAGGGGAGTTCTCCCCGGTGTCCTGGCCAATATTTTTCCCTCAATCAACATCAGTAAAAAACAGATTATCTGGGCATTATCACATTGCTGTTTGTGGGAGCTTGCTGTGCACAAATTGGCTGCTGCTTTTCCTACATTACAACAGTGACTACACTCCAAAAAGTACTTTTGAGCGCGTGAAAGGCACGATATAAATATAAATGCAAGTCTTCTTCCTTCCACAGACGCTGAGTGTTTCCTGCATTTTCTGTTTTTATTCTTGAGTTACCCTCCGGTTTCTCAGCATGTGCGAGCCTAGACAAGGAGTAGTGTCAGGCTGATGAAATCTGACCCTAACCACCACCCCCCCCGACATCGAGTGTAGGAGATTGAGGGGTGATCCGAGCGAGTTGTTTAAAATGTTACGCGGATTGGGTAGACAGAGAGAAACTATTTCCTCTGGTGTGGGGAATCCAGAACGAGGGGACATAATCTTAAAAAATTAAATTATGGAGGGAAATCTGGAAGCACTTTTTCACAGAAAGGGTGGTGGAAATCTGGAACTCTCTCCCCCAAAGGGCTGTGGATACTGGGGGTCAATTGAAGTTTTCAGGACTGAGGTGGATGGATTTTTGTTGGGTAAGGGTATTGAGGGATATGGTGTAAAGGCGGGCAAATAGAGTTGAGGTACAGATCAGCCATGACCCAATTGAATGGCGGAGCAGGCTCGAGGGGCTGAATGGCCTCCTCCTGCTCCTATGTTTCTATCAGTGCATAGAGGGGGAAGATGTGCCGGTGTCCTCACTCCCAATTGCCGTCCAGTAATCAGTTTTATCAGCGACCCCTACCTCGTCTATTTTAATTAAAACGAACCCCAGTCTCACTCTCCGTAACTAACAATGGACAACCCACTTACTCTGGCACTGCGCACTTTTAATGATTTTTACACTCATTCCGAGTGCCCTTTCGTCACCAGTACCAGAGGAGGCTGGTCCAGGGTCCCAGCTATTAGTAGAGCTCGATCATGTCCATATACGCTCGCACATTCAGCAGAGGGTCATTAGACAGTGACTAGGCACAGGAATCTCGACCAATCGCCTTTTCCCTAGCGCGAAGGGCTAATCTAGATGTAATATCTCCAAATTTGCAGATGACACAAAGCTGGGTGGGCATGTGTGATGTGAGGAGGATGCCGAGAAACTACAGGATGATTTGGATAGGTTGGGTAATTGGGCAGAAGCATGGCAGATGCAATATAACGTGGATAAATGTGAGGTTATCCACTTTGGTGGCAAAAACAGGAAGGCAGATTATTATCTGAATGGCAATAGATTGGGAGAAGGGGAAGTGCAACGAGACCTGGGCGTCCTTGTGTACCAGCTGCTGAAGGTAAGCATGCAGGTGCAGCAGATGGTTAAGAAGGCAAATGGTATGTTGGCCTTCGTAGCGAGAGGGTTCAAGTACAGGAATAAGGATGTCTTGCTGCAGTTGTACAGGGCCTTGGTGAGACCACACCTTGAGTATTGTGTGCAGTTTTGGTCGCCTTACCTGAGGAAGGATGTTCTTGCCATGGAAGGAGTTCAGCGAAGAATCACCAGGCTGATACCTGGGATGGCAGGAATGACATATGAGGAGAGATTGGGACGATTGGGCTTGTACTCGCTGGAGTTTAGAAGAATGAGAGGGGATCTCATTGAAACTTATAAAATTCTGACAGGACTGGACAGACTAGATGCAGGAAGGATGTTCCCGATGGTCGGGGAGTCCAGAACCAGGGGTCACAGGCTAAGGATAAGGGGTAGGCCATTTAGGACAGAAATGAGGAGGAATTTCTTCACCCAGAGAGTGGTGAACCTGTGGAATTCTCTACCACAGAAGGCAGTAGAGGCCAATACATTAAATATATTCAAGGAGTTGGATATATTTCTTAAGGCTAAAGGGATCAAGGGGTATGGGGAGAAAGCAGGGACCGGGTACTGAATTTGGATGATCAGCCATGATCGCATTGAATGGCGGAGCAGGCTCAAGGGGCCGAATGGCCTACTTCTGTTCCTATCTTCTATGTTTCTATGTATCTAATCATTCGCCCTGAACAGGGAGAAATAAACTGAAGTAGATTACAGTCACTAATAAATCAAGAAAGGACTTGCATTTCTATAGCGCCTTTCACGACCTCAGGACGTTCCAAAGCGCTTTACAGCCAATGAAGTACTTTTTTGAAGTGTAGGCGCTGTTGTAATGTAGGAAACGCAGCAGCCAATTTGTGCACAGCAAGATCCCACAAACAGCAACGACCAGATTATCTGTGTTTTTTTTAATAATGCTGATTGAACTACAACAACTTGCATTTATATAGTGCCTTTATTGTAGTGAAACGTCCCAAGGCGCTTCACAGGAGCGATTATCAAACACAATTTGACACCGATCCCCAGAAGGAGATATTAGGACAAGTGTCCAAAAGATTCAGGGATAAATATTGGCCAGAACAACTCCCCTGCCGTTCTTTGAAATAGTGCCGTGGCCCACCTGAGAGGGCAGACAGGGCCTCAGTTTAACGTCTCATCCAAAAGACGGCACCTCCGACAGTGCAGCACTCCCTCGAAAACGTCTGCCTAGATTTTGTGCTCAAGTCCCTGGAATGGGATTTGAATCCACAACCTTCTTATCATGAGCAGCGAGAGCGCTGCCCACTGAGCCATGGCTGACACACTAGATAACCCTTTAAACCTGACTGCGGTTATAATTCACGTGGACAGCACTAAGTGCGAACGCCCCACCGGGCTGCGATTACAGTCAAGGTGCCGTTTTAAAAATCAGATGCAAGAATTTAGACGTTTGCTTCTCCCGATTTAAGATTTTCATTGATTTTCGAAAGACGCAGCAGTTGTTCAGGCTCTGCCACATAGAGCTGACCAAGGTGCTTAGACAGCGGCCATCTCATCAACCCGCTCAGCTCGCTGCTGCAGACAGCTCCCTGCTCCTCTGCCTGTTCACGTCTCTTGCCACTAGGAGGCAGTAAAGGACCAGATGTGTCTTTGGATGAAACGTCCTGTTGGATAATTAATTGATTGTTGGGGATAATTAACACCCTCGGGTATCTGGATACAACATCAACAACTTGTATTTATACAGCGTCTTTATCGTGGTAACGCGTCCCAAGGCGCTTCACACGAGCGATTATCAAACACACACCGAGCCACAGAAGGAGATTTTAGGACAGCTTGGCCAAAGAGGTCGGTTTTAAGGAGTGCCTTAACGGAGGAGAGAGAGAGAGAGGTGGAGAGCCGGAGAGGTTTAGGGAGGGAAACGAGGGTGCAAGGCTCCACTTCGCGACTTGGCGAATTTGCCTGATACGTGTTGCGGAGCCAAATATCCACACTTTTGTTTGTGTCTGTTCTTCTCTCCCACAGGGCAGCTGTCTTCCATTCTGCCAGCGCAATTTACACTTCATCTAGAGCCATCCTTTGTTTCTTAACCTGTCCCATTACCATCTCGCCTCGCCTTGAATATCTCTTAATGTCTCTTAACCTCTCCTGCCTTCTATCCTATCACAGACCTTCCCTTTTGTTCTTTCCTCCCCTCCCCCCTTTCCCAGCCCCTACACTTGCTTAAAAATCTGTTCCCTTTCCTGCTTTTTTCCAGTTCTGACGAAGGGTCACCAGACCTGAAACGTTAACTCTGTTTCTCTCTTCACAGATGCTGCCTGACCTGCTGAGTACAGGAAACTCTTTTATATCCGGCACCGACGGGACCGGCGTGGTGCCAGTTTATCAAAAAGTCCGGATTACAGAGAGTTATAGTTAAAAGGTACGAGAGCTCCGTACACAGCAACAAATCCAGGCTTCCCTGTTGCTTAGCAACAGGTGCAGGAACTCCGGCCACAGACCAAGCGTCCCTGTTGCTTAGCAACAAGTGTAGGAGCCCCGGTTACACAGCCACAGATCCAGGAACGGCCACTAATAGGAAGTAAAACTTATCTGAACCTACTCCTGAATTTTGCCGGTTAATAGAGATTTCCGGTTATTTAGGTGCCGGTAAATCGAGAGTTTCCTGTATCTCCAGCATTTACTGTTTTTATTTTATAAACTATGAAGGTCCCAGGTTTGACTCCCAGACCGGTGGTGCTGCATTATTCGATCTCAGTTATGAGAGGCGGAGGGGGGGGCGGGGGACAAAGTTTCTGCTAAGTTGTGTGGCCACACGGCCCCCGCAGCAGCCTAGATGTCCCGCGCAGGCCGCTCACCGGCTTTTATATGTGAGAGAAACCGCGCATGCATGAAAACTTGAACGGGCAGCGCAGCCAGTTAAAGAGACCGCGCACCAAAACCAAAAAGAGGGAACATTGGCAGGAGGCCATGCAATTAGCCTCAGCACCTCTGGGCCAGAGAATGGAAAATTGGCCGGGGTTCCTGCTCCTGATCACAGTGTAACAACCCCTACTGGAAGCTCGCGTGTACCGAGTGAATCCAGGATCAGGCTTCGCTGTGATGCACCCTGCAGTAGAATAGCCTGCTAATGCTCGTCTTCAACACGAGCTGTGAACACTTGAGGGGGAGGTACCGGAGGACGGCTGGTGCCTGTGAAGAACGCTGCCCCAACAAGGAGGCAGTGCCTTCAGGTGAAAATTAACGAGAACTTTTAAAAATACAAAATTAATAGAGGAGGGAATGTGCAGCTTCGGGATTTCTCCGGCACGGTCGAAGAGCTTAATCCGTGACGGGAAGTGGGGCATTGACACAGCACAGGACGAGGCAGCCAGCAGGTCCTGCCCGCAGAGTGTGGAGAACGTGTGGGAGACAATGAATAATCCCAGTCAACGTGGAAATCAATTATTAACTCGAGAGAGAGAGCGAGAGAATGAGACAGACATAAACAGAGAGTGGGATAAAGAAAAGCATGAGAAAAGAAAGAGCGAGAGAGCGAGAGCTAGGGCATATTTATACTGTGGAGTCGGGCGTGGCCCTCCAGTGTGTTAAGGATTCTGGTGCTCTCGCTCTCTCTCTTTATAAGTGCAAGTCTTTCTATTTTCCTTTTGTCTGAACTGACGCTGTTTACATTGCAGGGGTGGATTCTGATCGCTGACAATTCAGGATCGCACCGACACTGCTGCTTAAACGTGGCGACTGTCACCGTACTCGTCCAGCGTGGATCTTCCCCCAACACTGAAAGTTATAACGATAGCAAAATAGTGCAGATGCTGGAAATCCAAAATAATAACAGAAAATGCTGGAAAAACACAGCAGGCCAGGCAACATCCGTGGAGAGAAATTAGAGTCGACGTTTCGGGTCGAAACCCTTCTTCAAAACTGGAAAGGAAATGAAATAGATCGAAAGGCAGGGCTGGGAGAGAACAAAAGAAGTGAAGAGACATTAAGAGGTATTCAAAACCAGACGAGATGGTGATAGGACAGTGGAGACAAAAGACGACTCAGATTAGGTGTGAAATGTTCTGGCAGAATGGGAGACAGCTGCCATGTAAAAAAAAGAGGAAAGTGGGGGGGAGGGAAAACCCAAAACAAAGGGGTGGGGAAAAAAAAAATATAAGTAAAAATGTGATAGGGGCCGAGGTTATGATCTGAAATTGTTGAACTCGATATTGAGTCCGGAAGGCTGTAAAGTGCCTAATCGGAAGATGAGGTGCTGTTCCTCGAGTTTACGTTGGGCTTCCATGGAACAATGCAAGGGCGCGAATACGGTGAGGTCCGAGTGGGAATAGAACGGTGAAAGTTATAAAACTCTTACAGGACTTGACAGGGTAGATGCAGAGAGGATGTTTCCCCTGGCTGGGGAGTCTAGAACCAGGGGTCACCGTCTCAGAATAAGGGCTCGGCCATTTAGGACTGAGCTGAAGAGAAATTTCTTCACTCGGAGGGCGGTGAATCTTTGGAATTCTCTGCCCCAGAGGGCTGTGGAGGCTCAGTCGTTGAGTATATTCAAGGCTGAGATCGAGAGATTTCTGGACACTAAGGGAATCAAGGGATATGGAGATCAGGCGGGAAAGTGAAGTTGAGGTCAAAGATCTGCCATGATCTTATTGGATGGCGGAGCAGGCTCGAGGGGCCGTACGGCCGACTCCTGCTCCTAATTCTTATGCTCTTATGTTCACAGAGGACAGCGTTGTAAACTCCAGCTTGCTGATCTGACCGGCTGTGGGCAGGCAGAGAGTTTCTGGTAGCCAGCAGCACCCACCCAGCCCTGCTGAAAACACCCACCCAACTTTGATGCCAATGGCATTTTGCCACCTTCACTGTCTCCACAATAACAACTTGCATTTAGATAGCGCCTTTAATGTAATAAAAATGTCACAGGAGTGTAACCAGACAATATTTGACACCGAGCCATATAAGGAGATGATAGAAACATAGAAACATAGAAACATAGAAGATAGGAGCAGGAGTAGGCCATTCGGCCCCTCGAGCCTGCTCCGCCATTCAATGAGATCATGGCTGATCATCCAAATTCAGTGCCCTGTTCCTGCCTTCTCCCCACATCCCTTGATCCCTTTAGCCTGAAGAAATATATCCAGCTCTTTCTTGAATATATTTAATGAACTGGCCTCCACCGCCCTCTGTGGCAGAGAATTCCACAGGTTCACCACTCTCTGGGTGAAGAAATTCCTCCTCATTTCAGTCCTAAATGGCTTACCCCTTATCCTTAGACTATGACCCCTGGTTCTGGACTCCCCGGCCATCAGAAACATCCTTCCTGCATCTAGTCTGTCCAGGCCTGACAGAATTTTATAGGTTTCGATGAGATCCCCTCTCAATCTTCTAAACTCCAGTGAGTATAAGCCCAATCGACACAATCGCTCCTCATACATCATTCCTGCCATCCCAGGTATCAGCCTGGTGAATCTTCGCTGCACTCCTTCCATGGCAAGAACGTCCTTCCTCAGATAAGGCGACCAAAACTACACACAATACTCAAGGTGCGGTCTCACCCAGGCCCTGTACAACTGTAGCAAGACATCCTTGTTCCTGTACTCAAACCCTCTTGCTGCGAAGGCCAACATACCATTTGCCTTCTTAACCGCCTGCTGCACCTGCATGCTTACCTTCAGCGACTGGTGCACAAGGATACCCAGGTCTCGTTGCATTTCCCCTTCTCCCAACCTATTGCCATTCAAATAATAATCTGCCTTTCTGTTTTTGCCACCAAAGTGGATAACCTCACATTTATCCACATTATAGTGCATTTGCCATGTTTCTGCCCAATCACCCAAGGACAGGGGTCCAAAAGCTTGGTCAAAGAGGTCGGTTTTGAGGAGGGTCTTAAAGGAGGAGAGAGAGGTAGCGAGGCGGAGTGGTTTAGGCAGGGAATTCCAGAGCTTAGGGCCTCGGAGGGTGCGAAAGAAATTGGGAATTCACAAGATGCCAGAATTGGAAGAACACAGAGTACTCGGGGGGGGGGGGGTGGGGGGGGTGTTGTAGGGTTGGAGGAAGGTACAGAGATAGGGAGGGGGCGAGGGCCACAGAGGGATTTGAACACAAGGATGAGAATTTTAAAATCGAGGCGTTGCCAGACCGGGAACCAATGTAGGTCAGCGAGCACAAGGGGGCGATGGGTGAACGGGACTTGGTGCGAGTTAGGACACGGGGCAGCAGAGCCTGTGAGCAGAGGTGGAAGATGGGCGGCCAGCCAGGAGTGCGTTGAAATAGCCGAGTGTGGAGGTAACAAAAGCATGGACGAGGGTTTCAGCAGCAGATGGGCCGAGGCGGGAGCGCAGACGTGCAATTATACGGAAGTGGAAGTAGGCGGTCTTGGTGAGGGAGAGGATTACGGGGTCGGAAGCTCAGCCTGGGGTCAAATAGGCTGCCAAGGTTGGGAACAGTCTTGTTCAGCCTCAGACAGTCTCGCTTACATTACAGAGCCACCTCTAAACAGAGGGAGAGAGACAGAGGGAGGACTGTGTCTACACTGTGAATAATCAATCTCTCCTTCACATGTTCGAGTCCAGGTAATGGGCAGCGCGCTGAATAGCTTGTGAAATACAGCAGCGGGTAAGAACTCACAGCAGCACGATATTGTACACATTTTTACGTGATATGTGATGGCCTCTGCTGAACAGGCCACGGGTGGGAGGAATTTATCCCCCTTGATCACTCCATAATTCAGCATCGAACACATACATCTGAAAGCTGTCAGGTTCTCTTCACCGTTGCGCTTTCAGGGACTCTCAACGTGCTTGGCCTTACCTGCAAAAAGCTCTTACAGCTTTCCACGGTGCTCCCCTTGCCTGTACCAACCACACAAATTGCATCCCATTTATAAAGGGACGACACTAAATTCTGGAGGCTCGCTCAGTGGGCCGGTTCCAATGAGATTGCTTAGTGTCTTGTCCGCAAACTCCGCACCCTCTCCTTGGGCCTCATTGTTTGGTGTGTCCTCAATGCCCAAGTAAGATAGCTGGAGTTCTTGGAGACCTCTTCATTTAAGCCGGTCACCTCATGAATATTTAGCTCAAAATAGCAACAGAAAACGCTGGAAAAACTCAGCAGGCCAGGGCAGCATCCGTGGAGCGAGAAACGGAGTTAACGTTTCAGGTCAAAGACCCTTCATTACAACTGGAAAAAAAGCAGGAAGAGGGATAGATTTTAAAGCAAGTGGGGGCTGGGAAAAGGGGGAGGGGGTGAAAGAACAAAAGGGAAGGTCAGAGATAGGATAGAAAGCAGGAGAGATTGAGAGACATTGAGAGACATTAAGAGATATTCAAGGAACAAAGGATGGCTCTAGATGAAGTGTGAATGGCCCAGGCAGAATGAGGGACAGCTGCCCAGACGAAAGTGTGGAATAAAAAAAAGGAAAGGAAAAATATATATATAGGGGCCGAGGTTATGATCTGAAATTGTTGAACTCTATGTTGAGTCCAGAGGGCTGTAAAGTGCCTAATCGGAAGATGAGGTGCTGTTCCTCGAGCTTACGCTGAGTTTCCGTGGAACAATGCAAGAGGCCGAGGATGGTGAGGTCTGAGTGGGAGTGGAGCGGTGAATTAAAGTGACAGGCGACCGGAAGCTCGGGGTCACCCTTACGGACTGAATGGAGGTGTTCCGCAAAGCGGTCACCCAATCTGTGTTTGGTCTCCCCAATGTAGAGGAGACCACATCGTGAGCATAACCTATCCCCAGAGATGGAGACGGAGAAGTCGAGGAAGGGAAGGGAAGAGTTGGAGATGGACCATGTGAAGGTGAGGGAAGGGTGGAAATTGGAAGCAAAGTGAATGAAATTGTCTAGTTCAGGGCGAGAGCAGGAGACGGCACCGATACAGTCATCAATGTACCGGAAAAAGAGGTGAGGGAGGGGACCCGAGTAGGACTGGAACAAAGAGTGTTCCCTTCCCTTCCTCGACTTCTCCGTCTCCATCTCTGGGGATAGGTTATTGACAAACATTCACTACAAGCCCACTGACTCCCACAGCTACCTGGACTACACTTCCTCCCACCCCGCCTCCTGTAAGGACTCTATTCCATTCTCCCAGTTTCTCCGTCTCCGCCGCATCTGCTCCGATGATGCCACCTTCCACACCAGTGCTTCCGACATGTCTTCCTTTTTCCTCAACCGAGGATTCCCCTCTACTGTGGTTGACACAGCCCTTGACCGTGTCCGTTCTATCTCCCGCACTTCTGCCCTCACCCCTTCCCCTCCCTCCCGGAACCACGATAGAGTTCCCCTTGTCCTCACCTTTCACCCCACCAGCCTCCACATTCAATGGATCATCCTCCACCATTTCTGCCACCTCCAGCGTGATCCCACCACCAAACGCATCTTCCCCTCACCTCCCCTTTCAGCATTCCGTAGGGACCGCTCCCTCCGCGCCACCCTAGTCCACTCCTCTATCACCCCCAGCACCCCTTCCCCTTCGCCCGGCACCTTCCCGTGCAAGTGCAGGAGATGCAACACCTGCCCATATACCTCCCCCCTTCCCACTGTCCAGGGCCCCAAACACCCCTTCCAGGTGAAACAGCGATTTACTTGTACTTCTTGCAATCTAGTATACTGTATTCGCTGCTCACGATGCGGTCTCCTCTACATTGGGGAGACCAAACGCAGATTGGGCGACCACTTTGCGGAACACCTCCGTTCAGTCTGTAAGGGTGACCCCGAGCTTCCGGTCGCCTGTCATTTTAATTCACCGCTCCATTCCCACTCAGACCTCACCATCCTTGGCCTCTTGTATTGTTCCACGGAAGCTCAGCGTAAGCTCGAGGAACAGCACCTCATCTTCCGATTAGGCACTTTACAGCCCTCTGGACTCAACATAGAGTTCACCAATTTCAGATCATAACCTCGGCCCCTATCATATATATATATATTTTCCCATTCCTTCTTTTTTTTTTAATCCACACTTTCGTCTGGGCTTTTTTCTTCCCTCCTTCATTCTGCCAGGGCCATTCACACCCCATCCAGAGCCATCCTTTGTTCCTGAACCTGTCCCATTACCACCTCCTCTCGCCTTGAATATCTCTTAATGTCTCTCAATGTCTCTTAATCTCTCCTGCTTTCTATCCTATCACTGACCTTCCCTTTTGTTCTTTCATCCCCTCCCCCTTTTCCCAGCCCCCCACTTGCTTTAAAATCTATCCCTCTTCCTGCTTTTTTCCAGTTCTGACAAAGGGTCTTCGACCTGAAACGTTGACTCTATTTCTCTCTCCACGGATGTTGCCTGGCCTGCTGAGTTTTTCCAGCGTTTTCTGTTGTTATTTCGGATTTCCAGCATCCGCAGTATTTTGCTATTGTATTAATATTTAGCTCATCTTTTGTATATCATCTTTGGTCAGCCTGTCAGCCTGGTCTGGTTTCCAATTCAATTACAGACCAATCTCTTTGTTCCTTCCTCTCTCCAGTATTCTCCACTGCTCTTTATTGAAGCCACTTGCGCTGGGGCCCATTACCTCACCCAAGCCACTACCGTTTGCGTGTGAACCTACGCAGTGAGTGCTGTCGGGTTATTTGGCTGTGGGAAGCATCACAGCCGAGCCCAATCCAGATCTCATTTGCACACACGGGGCATTTTGCAGCATAGAGTCACTGGATAGTGAGAAGGGGCTGGGGCCCTGACTGATTATTAACACACACCCAGGGATCCTTTGTAAATATTAACACACACCCAGGGACCCTCTATAAATATTAACATACACCCAGGGACCCTCTATAAATATTAACATGCACCCAGGGACCCTCTGTAAATATTAACATGCACCCAGGGACCCTCTGTAAACATTAACATGCACCCAGGGACCCTCTGTAAACATTAACATACACCCACGGACCTTCTGTAAATATTAACACACACCCAGGGACCCTCTGTAAATATTAACACACACCCAGGGACCCTCTATAAATATTAACATACACCCAGGAACCCTCTGTAAATATTAACATGCATGCAGGGACCCTCTGTAAATATTAACATGCACCCACGGACCCTCTATAAATATTAACACACACCCAAGGACCCTCTGTAAATATTAACACACACACAGGGACCCTCTATAAACATTAGTAATCCAGGCATTACTAGACCAGTAACATGAGCACGATATGGCAGTACCCATGGTTGCCCTGTGCTTCAGGGGCCAGTGGCAATAGCGCAGGTTTTGACAGAGGGGCTCAAAAATGCCTAAACGCCTCGGACCTGCTTGGTTTATCTTCTCTCCGCACTGCCCTTGTACACAGATGAATGGGCACCTTTAATGTGATTTTGACACTGGCCCTGGGGATATTAACCTCAGCCGAGCCCTGTTGTTACTTGTAGACGGGGTCTGGACAAATGGTTTGGCTAGTGGAGGCTATTTATCAGTCCAAACTCTATTAGCATACAGCAGGCCCCAAATGGCCAAATCTCATTAGGCTGCCTGCATGGCAAACACAAAATCTTTCTTCTTAATCAAATCAATTAGTATCTTTCGAGTACCATCATACATAACTCCACAAGCAAACACTCCCCTCAGGCCCCATATTTGTCATAAGTCATCAGCTGTGGCTCAGAATGGAAGCACTCTCACTTCTGAGTTAGAAGGTCATAAATTCAAGGCCCACTGCAGAGACGTGAGCTCAAAATCTAGGCTGTCACTCCAGCGCTGCACTGTCGGAGGTGCTGTCTTTCACATGAGACGTTAAGCCGAGGCCCCGTCTGCTCTCTCAGGTGGATGTAAAAGATCTCACGACACTGTTTCAAAGAAGAGCAGGGGAGTTCTCCCCGGTGTCCTGGGGCCAATATTTATCGCTCAATCAACATTACTAAAAACAGATTTTCTGGTCATTATCACATTGTTGTTTGTGGGAGCTTGCTGTGCGCAAATTGGCTGCCGCGTTTCCCACATTACAACAGTGACCACACTTCAAAAAGTACTTCATTGGCTGTGAAGTGCTTTGGGACGTCCTGAGGATGGGACGGCGCTATAGAAATGCAAGTCTTTTCTTTCTCTTTCACCTGTCGGTGCTGTGGTCACCCAATGTGCGGGCCTTGCTCAGGTGTGACCGAAGTAGACCTGTTGGATTTGATAAGGCCGGTTGCCAGAAAGGTTGTGGGGCTGGAGGAGGTTACAGAGATCGGGAGGGGGGCGAGGCCATGGAGGGATTTGAAAACAAGGATGCTTAACCGGGAGCCAATGTAGGTCAGCGAATGGAACTTGGTGCGAGTTAGGATACAGCACAGAAGAAGACTGCAGACATTAATAAACTTGCAGAATGGGCATAATTGGCAAATGAAGTTCAACACAGATAAATGTGAGGCATTACATTTTGGTAGGAAGAATAGGGAGGTCACATCACTTGGAGGGTGCGAGTCTAGGTGGGGTAGAGGAACAAAGGGATCTCGGAGTACAAATACACAAATCACTAAAAGTTTTGCCACAGGTTAACAAGGCCATAAAAAAAGTAAACCAAGCACTAGGGTTTATTTCTAGAGGGATAGAATTGAAAAGTAGGGAAGTTATGCTAAACCTGTATCGAACCTTGGTTAGACCACACTTGGAGTACTGTGTGCAATTCTGGTCGCCATATTATAAAAAGGATATAGAGGCACTGGAGAGGGTGCAGAGAAGATTTACAAGGATGATACTAGGAATGCGAGGGTATACATATCAGGAAAGGATGAACGGGCTGGGTCTCTTTTCTCTTGAAAAAAGAAGGCTGAGGGGTGACCTAATAGAGGTCTTTAAAATTATGAAAGGTTTTGATAGAGTGGATACAGAGAGAATGTTTCCATTTGTGGGGAAGAGCAAAACTAGAGGCCATCAATAGAAGATAGTCACCAAGAAATCCAATAGGGAATTCAGAAGAAACTTCTTTACCCAGAGAGTGGTGAGAATGTGGAACTCGCTACCACAGGGAGTAGTTGAAGCGAATAGTACAGATGTATCTAAGGGGAGGCTGGACAAACATATGAGGGAGAAGGGAATAGAGGGTTATGCTGATAATTAGAGATGAGGAAAGACGGGAGGCGGCTCAAGTGGAGCATAAACGCCGGCATGGACTGGTTGGGCCAAATGGCCTGTTTCTGTGCCGTATATCCGATGTAATCCTATGTAGGACATTAGGCCTATCATGCCTGTGCCGGCTCCTTGAAAGAGCTATCCAAATAGTCCCACTCGTCTGCTCTTGCTCCATAGCCTTGCAAAATGTTTCCTTTTCAAGTTTATCCCCAATTCCCTTTTGAAAGCTATGATTGAATCTGCCTCCACCGCCCTTTCAGGCAGTGCATTCCAGATCAGAACAACTCGCTGAGTAAAAAAAAAATCTCCCCTCTGGCTTTTTTGCCAATTACCTCAAATGTGTTTTCCTTAACTAAATCCCAAGGGCAGAATTGTAGATCCAGGACAAATACTGGATTCTACCAGACTGCTATTGGGATAAGGAAGCTGGATTTAGTAATGGGATTTCCAGAAACGGACTCATAGGTAAACCCATCTCCCCGAACCCAAATGAAAGCAAGTCCTATATAAACAAACTAGTGCCATTGTCCCTATTATCCTGCTTGGCAGATTATCGCAACCATTTATTTTTGTTTAGCAAAGAAGGTCTTCCGAATATCTGTTTTAAATTTACTTTTCACTAATTTCAACTAATGCCCCTCTGGTCCTATTTTCCTGCCTTAATTTGAAGTAATGATTTGGGTTTGCCTCTGTTGCATTTCTTCCTCCCAGCCTTAGTGCTTAAGCTTCCCAAAACACCATAAATGTTAAGACTAACGCTACTGATCAGCAGCGCTGCAAGGCAATCATTCGACACAGAATCATAGAACCATAAAGCACAGAAGGGGGCCATTCGGCCCATCGTGCCTGTGCCGGCTCTTTAGTAGAGCTATCCAATTGGTCCCACTCCCCCCCTGCTCTTTCCCCATATCCCTGTAAATTCTTCCTTTTCAAGCATGTCTCCGATTCCCTTTTGAAAGTTACTATTGAATCTGCCTCCGCCCCCCTTTCAAGCAGCGCCTTCCCCAGATCACAACAACTCGCTGCGTAAAATAATTCTCCTCATCTCCCCCCTGTTTTTTTTGTGTCAATTACCTTCAATCTGTGTCCTCTGGTTACCGACCCTCCTGTCAGTGGAAACAGTTTCTCCATATTTACTCTTATCAACACCTTTCATGATTTTGAACACCTCTAACAAATCTCCCCTTAACCTTCTCTGCTCTAAAACATCAATAAAACAGATGATCTAGTCATTATCACATTGCTGTTTGTGGGAGCTTGCTGTGCACAAATTGGCTGCCACGTTTCCCTACATTACAACAGTGACTACACTTCAAAAAGCACTTCATTGGCTGTAAAGCGCTTTGGTACGTCCTGAAGTCGTGAAAGACGCTGCAGAAATGCACGTCTTTCTTTTAAGGAGAACAACACTCATCACTGCAGTGCATCTGCTGCTTTTAATATGGGGCGGGGCGGGGCCCTTTAAATGGGATTAATACCCCAACCAAGGGACAGAGGCGAAAAGTAATGAGCTAGCACTTTACCAGTGTGCTTCCAGCTCTCAGTCCCGAGCTTGGTGCTGGAGCTCACCTTCAGTCACAAGCAAAATTAAAATCTTACCGAAATAATACAAGCTCACAAAAAGGTGACCATTCTTCCCACCCTCCCGCAATTTTATTTTTTGCCACTTTTGGGCACTGTACTTGTGCGGTAGAAGTGCGAAATTTAACTTGCGCGAATTCCAGGCTCCTTTTCCAAAACAACAACAACAACTTGTATTTATATAGCGCCTTTAACGTAGTAAAACGTCCCCAGGTGCTTCACAGGAGTGTTAGCAGACAACAGATTTGACACCGAGCCACATAAAGTGAACTTAGGGCAGGTGACCAAAAGCTTGGTCAAAGAGGTAGGTTTTAAGGAGCGTCTTAAAGGAGGAGAGGGAAGCGGAGAGGCGGAGAGGTTTAGGCAGGGAATTCAAGAGCTTAGGGCCCAGGCAACAGAAGGAATAAGATGATAATGCAAACGGGGATAATGTCCCCCAACCGCGTGCCTGCCATTTGCCCCTGTTTCACCCACATTCATCTTGCTGCGTCCAAATTCATAGGGCTGTCTCTCACCCCCTCTCCCTGACTCATACCACAGCTCGGTCCCGTGGATGCTCCACGGTAACTCAGAGACAGGCCTTTCTTTATGTACGAGCCCAGTGCCAGCAGGCTATTTGGCTGCAGGGAGGCAGCACAGATGAACGACGGGAGCGCTTTCGGCAGGGCTGAGTGGACAGCGATCAGGAACGGGGGGCCGTCACCAGGGGGATGCTGAGGTCAGTCTTCTTTGCTGCACTGCTGCACTGCTGCCCTGTCTCAAATCAGTTAACTTAGCGTCGACTGAGAGACGAACCTGGAACTCCAACTGAGCCATCGTCGGGAGGTCTTGTGGCGAAATGGCGTCTCATTACCTGCATCGCGTCAGTGACGACACATCAAAAAGTACTTCATTGGCTGTAAAGAGCTTTTGGGACGTCCTGAGGTCATGAAAGGCGCTATATAAATGCAAATCTTTCTCATTCTGAAACCGGAGCTACAAGCAGAAATACTGCTTCAGCAATTCTCATTCCTCTCTCGCTCAGGTGCTAATGATGATTGCTCCCCATGAGCACCTTCTTGGATAAAAAGAAAGAATTGGGGATAAATTTGAAAAGGAAAAATTTGCAGGTCTATGGGGATAGAACAGGGGAAGTGGGACTAATTAGTGAGCTCTTTCAAAGAGCCCGCACAGACACGATGGGCCGAATGGTGTCCTTCTGTGCTTTGTCCTAACTCGCACCAAGTCCCGTTCGCCCATCGCCCCCTGGGCTCGCTGACCCACATTGGCTCCCGGTTAAGCAGCTCCTCGATTTCAAAAATTCTCACCCTTGTTTTCAAATCCCTCCATGCCCTCGCCCCCCTCCCGATCTCTGTAACCTCCTCCAGCCCCACAACCTTTCTGGCAACTGGTCTTATCAAATCCAACAGGTCTACTTCGGTCACACCTGAGCAAGGCCCGCACATTGGGTGACCACAGCACCGACAGGTGAAAGAGAAAGAAAAGACTTGCATTTCTATAGCGCCGTCCCATCCTCAGGACGTCCCAAAGCGCTTCACAGCCAATGAAGTACTTTTTGAAGTGTGGTCACTGTTGTAATGTAGGAAACATGGCAGCCAATTTGTGCACAGCAAGCTCCCACAAACAGCAATGAATTAAATGACCAGATCGTCTGTTTTAGTGATGTTGATTAAGGGATAAACGTTGGCCAAGAAGGCGGTTGGAGCCTCGGTTTAATGTCTCATCTGAAAGAGTTACCTCCGACAATGGGGCGCTCCCTCAGCACTGCACTGGGAGTGTCAGCTTAGATTTTTGTGCTCAAGTCTCTGGAGTGGGACATAAACCAACAATTTTCTGATGCAGAGGCAAGAGTGCTGCCCACAGAGGCATGGCTGACACTTCTGCTGCTGCTTCCTTGTGCCAACACCTCTGAGTCATGAAGGTTGTGGGTTCAAGTCCCACTCCAGAGACTTGAGTACCTGATCTAGGCTGACACTCCAGTGCAGTGCTGAGGGAGCGCTGCACTGTCTTTCGGATGAGACGTTAAACCGAGGCCCTGTCTGCCCTCTCAGGCGGATGTAAAAGATATCACTGCAATTCGAAGAAGAGCAGGGGAGCTCTCCCTGGTGTCCTGGCCAATATCTATCCCACAACCAAAATCACTAAACCAAATTATCTGGTCATTGCTGTTGGTGGGAGCTTGCTGTGCACAAATTGGCTGCCACGTTTCCCACATTACGACAGTGACTACACTTCAAAAAGAGCTTAATTGGCTGTAAAGTGCTTTTGGGACGTCCTGAGGTCGTGAAAGGCGCTGAAGAAATGCAAGTCTGCCGTGCCGTTTCTCTATTTACATTTGTCTTGGTTAACAAGAGGCCTTACCTTGATATGGTCACAGGAGGACAGCACCAGCAACATCGTAATGGAGCTTGCGTGCTAGTGAACTTCTGAAGGAAACAAATCTGACGCTGGAGCGACGCAGGTCGCAACCTGAAAGAAAGCGAGACCTCTTCTGAAGTCTCTCTCGTTCTGTCACTCGAGCAGTGTCACTGACCAACTGAAATGGACAACTGTTGGGCTTATTTAATGAAGCACATTTGTTTATTTAGTTTGTGGGGAGTGGTGGGGGCGGTGGGGGGGGGGTTGCTGAGAGTGTTTGAAGCCCTCCCTGCAGGCCGACACCAGCTGGGGTCTCTCTTAAGGCGCATTTACTGGTGCTAATGAAGGGCCTGATGTGCCTGACTGCTTTGCCTAATGCTTTCCCAGTGTGTTTGAGTGAATAAATTATTCCATGCTGAGGGCCGGTGGGCTGTAGCCCGCTCGATAATAAATTACAAAGCAGTTGATAGCTGCAGAAGGAAGTGATTTAGGAAATCCTCCCCAGTGCCCTCCGTCAATCCAATAATCTTATTGTGCCCAGCAGGCCAGCCATTGTGTTTTGAGTGTAGCTAATCTAGCTCACAGTTATTGGGAAACAAACCCAGCCCTGTACAGGAAATCCTCAATGGATCCTTAAAGTCTTTCATTAACCAAATTTTCTTTAGGAGTTTGCAGACTGGGATATGTGTTGGTTATCTAAACAGGCAGTGTTGGGAAGGGTTAAAGGGGTATTCCCACATGAGGTAATGCTGTAATCAGTGTGAGTTTTTTTTGTTGTTAAAGTATTTCTTACTTTTCCTCTCCTCCTTTTCTCTCTTTTTAAAATTCTTGCCTCCCAATCGTCGCCGCTCACTGACAACAACTTGCATTTATGTAGCAGCGCACCTTGGGGGTAGCAACACGTACCCAGGGGCTTCACAGGAAAGGAAAGGAAAATGGACGGTGAGCCAAAGAAGGGGATATTAGGAAAGGGTGACAGCTTGGCCAAAGGGTTACCGTCGCTCAGCGGAATGTAGAGAAGGTGTGCGGAGAAAGAAAGAATGAAAGAAAGAAAGAGAGAAAGAAAGAGAGAAAGAAAGAGAGAAAGAGAGAAAGAAAGAAAGAGAGAAAGAAAGAGTGAAAGGAGAGAAAGAAAGAAAGAAAGAAATTAAGAAATTTCAACAGCAATGTGATAGTGATCAGATAATCTGTTTTAGTGATGTTGGTTGAGGGATAAGTAGTGGCCCCAGGACGCCGGGGATAACTCTCCTGCTCTTCCTCGAAATAGTGTCCATGGGATCTTTTACGTCCACCTGAGAGAACACTTGGTTTAACGTCTTACCTGAAAGATGGCACCTCGGACAGTGCAGCACTCCCTCAGCATTGGAGTGTCAGCCTGGAATGTAGAGAAGGTGTACAGCCTCTCAGTAGACCGTAGAGAAGGTGTACAGCCTCTCAGTAGACCGTAGAGAAGGTGTACAGCCTCTCAGTAGACCGTAGAGAAGGTGTACAGCCTCTCAGTAGACCGTAGAGAAGGTGTACAGCCTCTCAGTAGACCGTAGAGAAGGTGTACAGCCTCTCAGTAGACCGTAGAGAAGGTGTACAGCCTCTCAGTAGACCGTAGAGAAGGTGTACAGCCTCTCAGTAGACCGTAGAGAAGGTGTACAGTCTCTCAGTAGACCGTAGAGAAGGTGTACAGCCTCTCAGTAGAACGTAGAGAAGGTGTACAGTCTCTCAGTAGACCATAGAGAAGGTGTACAGTCTCTCAGTAGACCGTAGAGAAGGTGTACAGTCTCTCAGTAGACCGTAGAGAAGGTGTACAGCCTCTCAGTAGACCGTAGAGAAGGTGTACAGTCTCTCAGTAGACCGTAGAGAAGGTGTACAGTCTCTCAGTAGACCGTAGAGAAGGTGTACAGTCTCTCAGTAGACCGTAGAGAAGGTGTACAGTCTCTCAGTAGACCGTAGAGAAGGTGTACAGCCTCTCAGTAGACCGTAGAGAAGGTGTACAGCCTCTCAGTAGACCATAGAGAAGGTGTACAGTCTCTCAGTAGACCGTAGAGAAGGTGTACAGCCTCTCAGTAGACCATAGAGAAGGTGTACAGTCTCTCAGTAGACCGTAGAGAAGGTGTACAGCCTCTCAGTAGACCGTAGAGAAGGTGTACAGCCTCTCAGTAGACCATAGAGAAGGTGTACAGTCTCTCAGTAGACCGTAGAGAAGGTGTACAGTCTCTCAGTAGACCGTAGAGAAGGTGTACAGCCTCTCAGTAGACCATAGAGAAGGTGTACAGTCTCTCAGTAGACCGTAGAGAAGGTGTACAGTCTCTCAGTAGACCGTAGAGAAGGTGTACAGCCTCTCAGTAGACCGTAGAGAAGGTGTACAGTCTCTCAGTAGACCGTAGAGAAGGTGTACAGTCTCTCAGTAGACCGTAGAGAAGGTGTACAGTCTCTCAGTAGACCGTAGAGAAGGTGTACAGCCTCTCAGTAGACCGTAGAGAAGGTGTACAGCCTCTCAGTAGACCGTAGAGAAGGTGTACAGTCTCTCAGTAGACCGTAGAGAAGGTGTACAGTCTCTCAGTAGACCGTAGAGAAGGTGTACAGCCTCTCAGTAGACCATAGAGAAGGTGTACAGTCTCTCAGTAGAACGTAGAGAAGGTGTACAGTCTCTCAGTAGACCGTAGAGAAGGTGTACAGTCTCTCAGTAGACCGTAGAGAAGGTGTACAGTCTCTCAGTAGACCGTAGAGAAGGTGTACAGCCTCTCAGTAGACCGTAGAGAAGGTGTACAGCCTCTCAGTAGACCATAGAGAAGGTGTACAGTCTCTCAGTAGACCGTAGAGAAGGTGTACAGCCTCTCAGTAGACCGTAGAGAAGGTGTACAGCCTCTCAGTAGACCGTAGAGAAGGTGTACAGTCTCTCAGTAGACCGTAGAGAAGGTGTACAGCCTCTCAGTAGACCGTAGAGAAGGTGTACAGCCTCTCAGTAGACCGTAGAGAAGGTGTACAGCCTCTCAGTAGACCGTAGAGAAGGTGTACAGCCTCTCAGTAGACCGTAGAGAAGGTGTACAGCCTCTCAGTAGACCGTAGAGAAGGTGTACAGCCTCTCAGTAGACCGTAGAGAAGGTGTACAGCCTCTCAGTAGACCGTAGAGAAGGTGTACAGCCTCTCAGTAGACCGTAGAGAAGGTGTACAGCCTCTCAGTAGACCATAGAGAAGGTGTACAGTCTCTCAGTAGACCGTAGAGAAGGTGTACAGCCTCTCAGTAGACCGTAGAGAAGGTGTACAGTCTCTCAGTAGACCGTAGAGAAGGTGTACAGTCTCTCAGTAGAACGTAGAGAAGGTATCAAGGCAACGATCACATGGGAGTATCCTTCCCCAATTCATACACAGAATGAAATTGATGCATGACTACTCGTAATTTGTGACATTTTGGATTTTATAAACAGTGGCATAGAGTACAAGAGCAAAAATAGAAATGAAAACAATTGTACAATAAAGTCACAGTTGAGGTCCTGTGTGCATTTTTTGACCTCCCATTGTAGAAGAGATATTAAAGCTGTAGAAAGCATGCAGCAAAGACTCACCAGGGTGATACTAGGGACATGGGAATACAGGAGTTAGGAAATACCTGAGATACTGGGAGCATTTCCTCTGGAGAAGAGAATGCGGAGAGAGGATTTATTGTTTTTTTAAATAATTATGAAGCGTTTTGATAGAGTGAATAGAGGAGACAGGGATGAAAGGCCACCATTTGAAATTGCCACTAAGAAAGTGAGGAGCGATGGCGGAAGACATGTCTCTCTGTGGGGAGCTGTTGGAACGCAGAATGCTTTACCAGTGGGAGCAATTGAAGCAGAGATGACTGCACATTTTAAGAGAAGGGTCGATGAATATTTGAAGCAGAGGCAAAATACAGGGCTAAGGCGAGAGCCGGGGCAGTGAGATTAATTTGGGATTGCACTAGCAAAGAGCTGGGCCAGGCACGATGGACCGAATGGCCTCCTCTGCTCCCACTCCAGAAAGCTGAACGCAAAATCTAGGCTGACACACCCAGCGCAGTGCTGAGGGAGTGCTGCACTGTCGGAGGTGCCGTCTTTCAGACGAGACGTTAAACCGAGGCCCCGTCTGCCCTCTCAGGTGGACGTAAAAGATCCCACGGCCATTATTTCGAAGAAGAGCAGGGGAGTTCTCCCCGGTGTCCTGGACAATATTTATTCCTCAATCAACATCACTAAAACAGATTATCTGGTCATTATCACATTGCTGTTTGTGGGAGCTTGCTGTGCACAAATTGGCTGCCACGTTTCCTACATTACAATAGTAAAAAGTACTTCATTGGCTGTAAACCGCTTTGGGACGTCCTGAGGTTGTGAAAAGTGCTATATAAATACTAGTTCTTTCTTTCATTCTCTGTTCTGTAAATTTCTATGTTTCTAACTCTACTGTCTACAGGCATCTCTCAGATGTTGTACAAGTGTAAACCGTTTAAATGGCAAGAGTACTTTGGCAGAGGTTGCGAGGGCTATCAGTCACAATGGGCAGTCAAGCCTGAGATTCTACTTCAGACTGAAAGCTGTGCTGTTATGTGGGATTTGATTTCTTCCAATAACTGGCGTGCTGCCCGTACCCTAACTCACACCAAGTCCCATTCACCTATCGCCCCTGTACTCTCTGACCTACTCTGGCTCCCGGTCCGGCAACACTTCGATTTTAAAATTCTCATCCTTGTGTTCAAATCCCTCCATGACCTCGCCCCCCCTCCCTATCTCTGTAACCTTTTCCCTGCAACCCTCCGAGATCTCTGCGCTCCTCCAATTCTGATCTCTTGCTCATCCTTGATTTTAATCGCTCCACCGTTGGCGGCCGTGCCTTCAGCTGCCCAGGCCCTAAACTCCGGAATTCCCTCCCTAAACCTCTCCACCTCCCTCTCCTCCTTTAAGACGCTCCTTAAAACCTCCCTCTTTGACCAAGCCTGTCCTAATATCTCCATATGTGACTCGGTGTCAAATTTTGTTTAATAACATTCCTGTGAAGAAAGACTTGCATTTCTATAGCGCTTTTCACAATCACCGAACGTCCCAATGCGCTTTACAGCCAATCAAAGTACTTTTTGAAGTGTAGTCACTCTTGTAATGTAGGAAACGCAGCAACCAATTTGCGCACAGCAAGCTCCCACAAACAGCAATGTGATAATGACCAGATACTGTAATCTGTTTCTGTTATGTTGGTTGAGGGATAAATATTGGCCCCTGCTGTTCTTCGAAATAGTGCCCATGGGATCTTTCATGTCCACCTGAGAGAGCAGACGGGGCCTCGGTTTAACATCTCATCCGAAAGACGGCACCTCCGACAGTGCAGCACTCCCTCAGCACTGCACTGGAGTGTCAGCCTAGATTTTTGTGCTCCAGTCTCTTGGAGTGGGACTTGAACCCACAACCTGCTGACTCAGAGGCGAGGGTGCTACCCACTGAGCCACGGGTGACAAGCGCTTTGGGGCGTTTTGACTACGTTAAAGCTGCTATATAAATGCAAGTTGGTGTTGTTGTTTAGTGAAACAAATGAAGTGATTAATGGGGTGTTGACTAACACTTAGCAATATCTGCTGTCTTGCCATCGAAAAACCTGCTGTTGCTTGTTAGCTGTTTTTAACAGTAAGCTCCCCGCTGGAATGGAGCTAATTTACAGAACAAACAGGAAACTGTTCAACCTACGTCGCCTCCAGTTCAGATCCAAGGTCGTCCAATCCACTGTCATCGAATTACAGTATGCAGACGACGCTTGCGTCTGCACACATTCGGAGGTCGAACTCCAAACCATCGTTAACACCTTCACCGAAGCGTACGAGAGCATGGGCCTTACACTAAGCATCTGTAAGACAAAGGTCCTCTACCAACCTACCCCCGCCATACAGTACTGCTCCCCGATTATCAAAATCCATGACAAGGCCTTGGACAACGTGGACCACTTTCCATACCTTGGGAGCCTACTGTCAACAAGGGCAGATGTCGATGACGAAGTCCAACACCGCCTTCAGTGTGCCAGTGCAGCCTTCGGTCGCCTGCGGAAGAGAATGTTTGAAGACCAGGACCTCAAACCCGGCACCAAGCTTATGGTCTACAGCGCATTAGAAATACCCGCCCTCCTGTATGCCTCAGAGACATGGACCATTTACAGCAGGCACCTCAAAGCACTGGAGAGGTACCACCAACGCTGCCTCCGCAAGATCCTGCAAATCCATTGGCAGGATAGGTGCACCAACGTCAGTGTTCTCACTCAGGCCAACATCCCCAGCATCGAAGCTCTGACCACGCTCAATCAGCTCCGATGGACGGGTCACATCGTCCGCATGCCCGATACGAGACTCCCAAAACAAGGGCTCTACTCGGAGCTCCGACATGGCAAGAGAGCCCCAGGTGGGCAGAGGAAACGCTTCAAGGACACCCTCAAAGCCTTCTTGAAAAAGTGCAACATCCCCACCTACACCTGGGAATCCCCTGGCCCAAGACCGTACAAAGTGGAGGAGAAGCATCCGGGAAGGTGCCGAACACCTCGAGTCTCTTCGCCGGGAGCAAGCGGAAGCCAAGCGCAAACAGCGGAAGGAGCGCACGTCAACCCAAGCACCCCACCCACCTGCCCCTTCAACCACCGTCTGCCCCACCTGTGACAGAGACTGTAGGTCCCGCATTGGACTCATCAGTCACCTGAGAACTCATTTTTAATGTGGAAGCAAGTCATCCTCAGTTCCGAGGGACTGCCTGAGAAGAAGCAGATTTTAGGGTATTTCTTCCTTTTTCGTTCTCAGTCTGGAGGTGAGGACGAGGTCTTTAATCTTTTCTCATTGGTCAGAGTGTGTCCGAAGATTTTCTAGCCAGCTAGTTAATCTGTGCCAGACATGGGTCAGATATCCACATTAAGCAATCTTATTTCTCAATCCCTCTCTCTGTGCACCCCACCGCAAAATGTAAAATTGGAAAGTATATTGACAATGAGGTCCTGAAGCCATTTTCTAGGGTGCCCCATCCCCCATAAATTACAGTTCAGCAACACAACAACAACCTGCATTTATACAGTGCCTTTAACGTAGTAAAATGTCCCAGGCACTTCACAGGAGCGTTATCAAACAAAATTTGACACCGAGCCACATAAGGCGATATTAGGAGAGGTCAAGGAGGTAGGTTTTAAGGAGCATCTTAAAGGAGAAAATACAGGTAGGGAGATGGAGAGGTTTAGGGAGGGAATTTCAGAGCTTAGTTCCTTGGCAGCTGAAGGCACGACCGTCAATGGTGGAGCGGTTAAAATCGGGGATGGTCAAGAGGTCAGAATTGGAGGAGCGCAGAGATCACGGAGGGTTGTAGGGCTGGAGGAGGTTAGAGAGATAGGGAGGGGCGAGGCCATGGAGGGATTTGAAAACAAAACTGGATTTCACTGCAGTTACCATGGTAATACTAGGGTATGCAAGTACAGACAGCAGGAAACATGTCCTGTCTTGGTACTGTGCTCGGTTCTGGTAATAAGAGCAATAGGCTGATTGAATCTCCTATGTCACTGAATCTCAGGTCAGTGTACACCACTCAGTTACAGTAACAACAGCGGCAGACAGATCAAAGTGAAGTGTAACAATGCATGAATACGAAGCCCTAAAAAGAAAAACAAGACTTATACAGTGCCTTTCACAAACACTGGACATCTCAAAGCACTTTACAGCCAATGAAGTACTTTTTGAAGCATAGTCACTGTTGTAATGTAGGAAATGCGGCAGCCAATTTGCACACAGCAAGCTCCCACAAACAGCAATGTGATCATGACCAGATAGTCTGTTTTAGTGATAGAAACATAGAAACATAGAAGATAGGAGCAGGAGTAGGCCATTCGGCCCCTCGAGCCTGCTCCGCCTTTCAATGCGATCATGGCTGATCATCCAAACTCAGTACCCTGTCCCTGCTTTCGCCCCATATCCCTTGATCCCCTTAGCCTTAAGAAATATCTAACTCCTTCTTGAATATATTTAATGAATTGGCCTCAACTGTCTTCTGTGGTAGAGAATTCCACAGGTTCACCACTCTCTGGGTGAAGAAATTCCTCCTCATCTCTGTCCTAAATGGCTTACCCCTTATCATTAGACTGTGACCCCTGGTTCTGGACTCCCCCACCATCAGGAACAGCCTTCCTGCATCTAGTCTGTCTAGTCCTGTTAGAATTTTCTAAGTTTCAATGAGATCCCCTCTCATCCTTCTAAACTCCAGCGAATATAAGCCTAATCGACCCAATCTCTCTTCATACGTCATTCCTGCCATCCCAGGTATCAGTCTGGTGAATCTTCGCTGCACTCCCTCCATGGCAAGAACATCCTTCCTCAGATAAGGCGACCAAAACTGCACACAATACTCAAGGTGTGGTCTCACCAAGGCCCTGTACAACTGCAGCAAGACATCCTTGCTCCTGTACTCGGAATCCTCTCGCTATAAAGGCCATTTGCCTTCTTAACTGCCTGCTGCACCTGCATGGTTACCTTCAGCGACTGGTGCACAAGGACACCCAGGTCTCATTGCACTTCCCCTTTTCCCAATCTATTGCCATTCAGATAATAATCTGCCTTCCTGTTTTTGCCACCAAAGTGGATAACCTCGCATTTATCCACATTATACTGCATCTGCCCAATCACCCAACCTGGCCAAATTGTACTGGAGTTTCTCTGCATCCTCCTCACAGCACACACGCCCACCCAGCTTTGTGTCGTCTACAAACTTGAAGATATTACATCTGGTTCCCTCGTCTAGATCATTAATATATATTGTGAATAACTGGGGTCCTAGCACCGATCCCTGCTGTACCCCACTAGTCACTGCCTTCCACTCGGAAAAAGACCCGTTTATTCCATGATGTTGATTGAGGGATAAATATTGGACCCAGGACACTGGGGATAACTCCCCTGCTCTTCTTCGAAATAGTGGCCAATGGGATCTATTTACATTCACCTGAGGGGGCAGACGGGGCCTCAGTTTTACATCTCATCCGAAGGACAGCACCTCCGACAGTGCAGCACTCCCTCAGTCCTGCACTAGGAGAGCTAACCTAGATTTTAGTGCTTGAGTCTCATGGAGTGGGATTTGAACCCACAACCTTCCACTGACTCAGAGGCAAGAGTGCCGCCCACTGAACCACATGCTGACAGCAGCGGACTGTTTGGTCCTTGACCTACAAAACAACATTTCCAAAGTAATTTGTTGGCTCCAAAGTGCTTTGGGACGTCCTCAGGATGCAAGTCCTTTTTCTACATGAGAGTTCTCTTGTATGGAGCCTTAGTCAGACTCCAGCGGGGGGGCAAGGTTGCCTGTACGCCGGGCGTGCAGCGCTCAAGGGACCCCGCGCAGCCGGTTTTGCAGCGCATGTGCGGTATTTTGAACGGCCCGCGCGGCCCCTTAAAGGGGTCAAGGTATGCTTAAGGATAGCAAAAACTCAAAGGGCAATTTAGAATTTGCAGGCCACCCTTTAATAATGGTAGGCTTTGTACATCCCAATCTGACGAGCTGGGTGAGAAACTGCCAGTAATGCATCTAAAAGCATCCTCGCACATTTCGTTTTCACAGCTGTCTCCCTCAAAAATCCAACAGTGGCAGGCATTTTTGCTTAAAGGGGCCGCAGGGCGCCAATGCAAAATTACTGGGAACATTGAGCAGGGGTAACCGCGTTCAGTTCTGGGCCCCGCACCTCAGGAAGGGTATATTGGCCTCGGAGGGGGAGCAGCGCAGAATCTCCAGAATGACACCCGGGGCTAAAAGGGGATAAATTATGAGGATAGAAATAACAACAGAAAATGCTGGAAAAACTCAGCAGGCCAGGGCAGCATCCGTGGAGAGAGAAACAGAGTCAACGTTTCAGGTCGAAGACCTTTCTGATGAAAGGTCTTCGACCTGAAACGTTAACTCTGTTTCTCTTTCCACGGATGCTGCCCTGGCCTGCTGAGTTTTTCATAGAAACATAGAAGATAGTGTAATGATCAATAACATGTCATTCTATAGTGGACACTAGGTGGAGCCGTAGAGCTGTGTAGAGCTGTATATAGCTGTATGTATAAGACTACACTACCCAGCTGTATGTATATTAAGACTACATTAACCATGAGGCACTAGGCTACCCACAAGGCAGCAGTCAAGATGGAAGCCTCTACAGATACTGTACCTAGTCCACATGTGCTCAATAAAAGTGTCTAGCAAAAGCTAGCTGTGTTCATAATAAGAATGTCTATTTATTAATGAACATAGAAGATAGGAGCAGGAGTAGGCCATTCGGCCCCTCGAGCCTGCTCCGCCATTCAATGAGATCATGGCTGATCATCCAAACTCAGTACCCTGTCCCTGCCTTCTCCCCATACCCCTTGATCCCTTTAGCCTTAAGAAATATATCTAACTCCTTCTTGAATATATTTAATGAATTAGCCTCAACTGCCTTCTGTGGTAGAGAATTCCACAGGTTCACCACTCTCTGGGTGAAGAAATTCCTCCTTATCTCAGTCCTAAATGGCTTACCCCTTATCTTTAGACTGTGACCCCTGGTTCTGGACTCCCCCGCCATCGGGAACATCCTTCCTGCATCTAGTCTGTCTAGTCCTGTTAGAATTTTATAAGTTTCAATGAGATCCCCTCTCATTCTTCTAAACTCCAGCGAATATAAGCCCAATCGACCCAATCTCTCCTCATACGTCATTCCTGCCATCCCAGATATCAGCCTGGTGAATCTTTGCTGCACTCCCTCCATGGCAAGAACATCCTTCCTCCAGCGTTTTCTGTTGTTATTTCAGATTTCCAGCATCCGCAGTATTTTGCTATTGAATTATGAGGACAGGTTGCATAAACCTGGCTGGTACTCCCTTGTGTTTAGAAGATCGAGGATGCTCCGCTCGAGGTGTTTAAAATGTTAAAAGGATTCAATGGGGTCGATACGGAGAAACTATTTCCTCTGGCAGGGCGAGCCAAGGACAAAGGGGACAGAATCTTAAAATTCGAGCCGGGCTGTTCAGGAGGGAACTCAGGAGGCACCTTCTTTACACAAAGTAGAGTAGAAATCTGGAACTCTCTCCCCCACCCCCTCAAAAGGCTGTGGATGCTGAGGGACAACTGGAGCTTGCGAGACTGAGCTCGATAGATTTTTGTTCGGTAAGGGTATAAAGGAATATGGAGCCATGGTGAGAAATGGAGCTGAGGTGCAGATCAGCAATGATCTGATTGAGTAGCGAGGGGTTGAATGGCCTACTTCTGCTCCAAATGTTCCTCGAGTAAAGGGTACACAGATTTTGGGCATAATTTGCACTGATTAAAATTCACACACGTGACTTGCACCTTAATTGTCGATTAAAATCTCTGAATCCCACTGTATAAGGGTGATTTTGCCAATGGGGGCGTGTTGGAGGCGGGACTGCTGCTTATCGGGTTTTAGCCCCGCCTCCATCGACTTGTGGCCAACCCACGCTATTTTCCCTTGATTTACCTTGTTAAGCCCACCCAACGGGCTGAGCGGGCCAATTAAGAGGAAGCTGGTTACAGAGAATGTCAGCGTATGACATTTCATCTGTCAAAAATTGTCATCGTTTGACAGCTTTGAGAAGCTGTCACCTCACAGCGCCAGGGACCCGGGTTCGAATCCGGCCTCGGGTGACTGTCTGTGTGGAGTTTGCACATTCTCCCCGTGTTTGCGTGGGTTTCCTCCGGGTGCTCCGGTTTCCTCCCACAGTCCAAAGATGTGCGGGTTAGGTGGATTGGCCATGATAAATTGACCCTTAGTGTTAGGGGGATTAAATACGTGGGGTTACGGGGATAGGGTGGGATATGTGTCGGTGCAGGCTCGATGGGCTGAAATGGCCTCTATCTGCACTGTGGGGTTTCTGTGATTCTGTGATTCTGTGAACACTGACATTCTCTGTTGTTTGGTGAGTTCTTGTACTCAAGACTCACCAAACCTATTTCCTGAGCAGAAAGCAGATGGTTGTTGCATCGGAGAATGCAGCAGCCATTCTGTCATCTCTGCCGTTGAGATGTCGGAGCCTCCGGATCCCCAACGATTGAAGCCTGCAGAAAGAAACAAAGGTAAGGAAACATTTTCTATCACTTTTCACTCACCTCACATACTTACCTCTCCACACTTGTACCCATCACTCACCTCCACAGCACACTTTTGGACCCCTCCGACACCCGCAGACCCACTGCTCGCCTCACTGACCCTGGCGGGGTTTCCCGACGTCGGGAAGCCCGCACCTCTGATGGAAAAATTAGGATAATCCTCTTAACTGCCTGCTAACTACCAGTTAACAGGCAGTTAAGTGGCTGCAATCCCCTTCCCGCCTCCAGGAGATGGGGCCCGGCGCGGGTCGGATACCTGCCTCCTGGGAAGATGGCAATGAGGTGGGTTGGGGGTGGGATGGGTACCCGCCCCCAGATTCTGCCATTTTCCCGGCAGTCCTGCCTCCCCAGGGCTGGAAAGATCGCCCCCTATATCTTTATAAGTTCAGTCCGCTGTAGAGATACAGTTGGCCTTCCATTGGCCCGACCTGTGGAGAAGCAGAGTACAGACCCATGAAGATGAGTCGGAGAGGAAGGAAGGGAGGTGACCAGCACCGTGATCGAAGAGGCAGGTTTTAAGGAGGCTTCAGAAGGTGGGGAAAGAAGAGGCAGGGGGAGAGGTTTTGGACAAGGCGTCCAAGCTTGGAGTTTCCTCCTTGGCCACAATCCGGAAATTAGACCCAAAAATGCCGCCAATTTGCCGACATCAAGTAACACTCAAGTATCCTCCTGATGTCATTAGGATACACCGAACTTGAAATGGGCGGAAATCAGCGTAAACAATCGGGACCCAACGAAAGCATCAAATCCACACCAGGACATTATTGTATAAAAGTTAAATTTTAACTCATTGAACCTTCATTCAGGTACAGCATCTTCAGGAACCTACAATCAACAACAACAACAACAATAACTTGTATTTATATAGCGCCTTTAACGTAGTAAAACATCCCAAGGCGCTGCACAGGAGTATTTTAAGACAAAAAATTTGATACCGTTCCACATAAGGATAAATTAGGGCAGGTGACCATAAAGCTTGGTCAAAGAGGTAGGTTTTAAGGAGAATCTTAAAGGAGGAAAGAGAGGTAGCGAGGCAGAGAGGTTTAGGGAGGGAATTCCAGAGCTTAGGGCCCAGGCAACAGAAGGCACGGCCACCAATGGTTGAGCGATTATAATCAGGGATGCTCAAGAGGGCAGAAGTAGAGGAGCGCAGATATCTTGGGGGGTTGTGGGGCTGAAGGAGATTACAGAGATAGGGAGGGGCGAGGCCACGGAGGGATTTGAAAACAAGGGTGAGGATTTTGAAATCGAGGCGTTGCTTAACCGGGAGCTAATGTAGGTCAGCGAGCACAGGGGGTGATGGGTGAACGGGACTTGGTGCGAGTTAGGGAACATAACAACATAAGAACATAAGAAATAGGAGCAGAAGTAGGCCATGTGGCCCTTCGAGCCTGCTGACCTTCGATTTCCACTCCACTTTCCCGCCCAATCTCCATATCCTTGATTCCCTTACAGTCCAAAAATCTATCGATCTCAGCCTTGAATATACTCAACGACTCAGCATCCACAGCCCTCTGGGGTAGAGAATTCCTAAGATTCACAACCCTCTGAGTGAAGAAATTTCTCCTCATCTCAGCCCTAAATGGACGACCTCTTATCCTGAGACTGTGACCCCTGGTTCTAGACTCCCCAGGATCCAGAGTCCAGGCCTTGGTTGCTGCAGGTTCTGCCGCTTATGGTGGAGCAGAGGTTGGGGGGGGGGGGGCGGCGACGCGGGGTGGACGGGATGGAATACACAGGAAAGGCTAGAAGAAACATCTTCTCAGCATCTAGCCTATCCCCCTCAGAATCTTTTAAGTTTCAGTGAGATCACCTCTCATTCTTCTAAACTCCAGAAGCTTTTTCATTTTTAAAGTGACTTGTACTGATGCCATAAAAGAAACAGAAAATGTCTCAGTGAGGATAAATTATTTAAATAAATGCGCACAATAATGCAATAAAACATCAGAAGAACTAATACGAAAGCGAAATACTGCAGATGCTGGAAATCTGAAATAAAAACAGAAAATGCTGGAAATACTCAGCAGGTCAGGCAGCATCTGTGGAGAGGGAAAAACAGAGTTAACATTTCAGGTCGATGACCCTTCGTCAGAAGGACTAATTTCTTTGCTATTGCGCCCGAACAAGCGCAGTTGGAGAATTCTCGCATTTGAGAGTCAGGGGCGTGGCCAGGTTAGTGGACGGAGAATTGTTCGGACGGAGGGTTTGATGGACGGCCGCAAAAGATCGAGGAGATTTGGGCGTCACATAGTTACGTGCGCATCTCACTCATGTCCAAGATTCCCCCCGGTCTTTTAAGCCGTGCAATTGGCTTGCGCCCGGATTAGCTGAGGAATCTCCGGACGTAAATGCGGAGGGAACTCTAGGATCCAGAGTCCAGGCCTTGATTGCTGCAGGTTCTGCCACTCATGGCAGGGGGGGCGGACACACGGGATGGACGGGATGGAATACACAGGAAGGCCTAGAAGAAAAGAAATTGCAAGCTGGAAGGAGCGGAATGGTTAGGATGTGGAATGCATTGCCTGATAGGGTGTCAATAGCAGCCTTCAAAAGGGAATTCGATAAATACTTGAAGGAGAAAAAAATTGCAGGGATATGGGAGAAAGAACCGGGGAGTGAGGCTAACTGGATTGCTAGTTGAAACATAAGAACATAAGAAACAGGAGCAGGAGTCGGCCATACGGCCCCTCGAGCCTACTCCGCCATTCAATAAGATCATGGCTTAACTTCGACCTCAACGCCACTTTCCCGCCCGATCCCCATATCCCTCGATTCCCCTAGAGTCCAAAAATCTATCGATCTCAGCCTTGAATGTACTCAACGACTCAGCATGCACAGCCCTCTGGGGCAGAGAATTCCAAAGATTCACAGCCCTCTGAGGGAAGAGATACCTCCTCATCTCAGTCTGCGAAAGAGCTGGCGCAGACTCGATGGGCCCAATGGCCCCCTTTCTGCGCCGTACGATTCTATGATTCAAGGTAGGGTAGCGGCGGTGGGAGTTGGGGGGTGTGGGTTGGGGGGGGGGTCACTGGATAACAATCAAGAGCAGGACCCCCGCACAATCTGCCCTTATCCAATCTGGGCCTGCTGTGGTCAATTGTGTGGCACAACAACAACTTGCATTTATATAGCGCCTTTACGTGTAGTAAAACGTCCCAAGGTGCTGCACAGGTGCGTAATCAAACAAAAGTTATCACTGGGCTACGTAAGGAGAAATTAGGAGTTGTCAGTCAAGGAGGTAGGTTTTAAGGAGTGTCTTAAAGGAGGTTTAGGGAGGGAGTGCCAAAGCATGGGGACCAGGCAGCTGAAGCCTCGACTGTCAATGGTGGAGCGCCAAAAATCGGGGATGCGCAATAGGCCAGAATTGGAGGAGCGCAGAGATCTCGGAGGGCTGTAGACAATGTTCCCTTTATGCTGTGTGGCCGCGCAGCGCTCTGGAATCCTCGTTTTCAAATCCCTCCACGGACTCGCCCCCTCCCTACCTCTGTAATCTCCTTCAGCCCCACAACCCCCCTGAGATATCTGCGCTCCTCTAATTCTGCCCTCTTGAGGATCCCTGATTATAATCGCTCAACCCTTGGTGGCCGTGCCTTCTGTTGTCTGGGCCCTAAGCTCTGGAATTCCCTCCCTAAACCTCTCCACCTCTCTTTCCTCCTTTAAGACACTCCTTAAAACCTACCTCTTTGACCAAGCCTTTGGTCATCTGCCCTAATTTATCCTTATGTGGCTCGGTGTCAAATGTTTTTTTGTCTTAAAATACTCCTGTGCAGCGCCATGGGACGTTTTACTACGTTATAGGCGCTATATAAATGCAAGTTGTTGTTGTTGTAACTCTCGCGCAGCCGGCTTACCGGCTTTTAAATGGAAAAACCGCGCATGCGCGGAATTTTGAACGGGGCACGGAGCCCGTTAATGGGGCCGCGCGGGCCCAAAAAAAAATTAGAGGGAACATTAGTTGTGAGGCATAGAAACATAGAAGATAGGAGCAGGATTGGCCATTCGGCCCCTCGAGCCTGCTCCGCCATTCAATGAGATCATGGCTGATCATCCAAATTCAGTACCCTGTCCCTGCCTTCTCCCCATATCCCTTGATCCCTTTAGCCTTAAGAAATATATCCAACTCCTTCTTGAATATATTTAATGAATTGGCCTCTACTGCCTTCTGTGGTAGAGAATTCCACAGGTTCACCACTCTCTGGGTGAAGAAATTCCTCCTCATTTCTGTCCCAAAAGGCCTACCCCTTATCCTTAGACTGTGACCCCTGGTTCTGGACTCCCCCGCCATCGGGAACATCCTTCCTGCATCTAGTCTGTCTAGTCCTGTTAGAGGCTGGTGGAGGTTGCAGGGATAGGGAGGGGCGAGGCCATGGAGGGAGTTGAAAACTGCAAACGTTAGATCCTCGGTGTTTATAAACTGGCGAACCCTGAGCCCCTCACACAGCAGACGGCACAAAGGGCATTGCTCAGGCCTGATGCAGCGAGTGAGCTACTGAATTTGTGTTTGTCGTTGAGTATATTCAAGACAGAGGTTGATAGATTTTTGAACATTAAGGGAATCAAGGGATATGGGGATAGTGCAGGAAAGTGGAGATGAGGAACAAGATCAGCCATGATCTTATTGAATGGCGGAGCAGGCTCGAGGGGCCATACGGCCTACTCCTGCTCCTAATTCTTATGTTCTTATGAGGGCAGCGTTGTAAACCTCAGCTTATGTTCTTATTGCTGATGTGATCTGGAGCTTTTTCAATTAGTGAGGAGTTTAAAGCTTCTGCCTTTGAACTCACGGCCTCCCGTGAAACAGGCCTGCTCTGCTCCCTCTCCAGAGGATGCCCCATTATCTTGATCACAGCTCCTCCCTCCCTACCCCACACGCCAGCCCAAGCCCCCTCCACCGGAGCGAAAGAGCTCCACCGCAAACTTCCCTCCGTGCACCAGCCATATTTTAGGCGTTGTTATATTTCTTCTGCGTTAAGGAATGAACGGTTTAAATATATTTAAAAAAAAACACAGACTCCACCCCGAGAAAGTTTGCACGGTGATGACTTCTGCCCCTGGTCAGAGTCAGTCGCGGCACAGTGAGTAGTGTTCTCGCCTCTGAGTCAGAAGGTTAGAGGTTCAAGATCCACTCTGGAGATTTCAGCACATAATCCAGGCTGACAATCCCAGTGCTCAGCACTGACGGAGCGATGCACTGTCGGGGAGGGGGGTGCAGTACTGAGGGAGCACTGCACTGTCGGAGGGTCAGTACTGAGGGAGCGCCGCACTGTCAGAGGGTCAGTACTGAGGGAGCGCCGCACTGTCAGAGGGGCAGTACTGAGGGAGCGCCGCACTGTCAGAGGGGCAGTACTGAGGGAGCACTGCACTGTCGGAGGGGCAGTACTGAGGGAGCGCTGCACTGTCGGAGGGGCAGTACTGAGGGAGCGCCGCACTGTCGGGGAGGGGGATGCAGTACTGAGGGAGCGCCGCACTGTCGGAGGGGCGGTACTGAGGGAGCGCCGCACTGTCGGAGGGGCAGTACTGAGGGAGGGCCACACTGTCGGAGGGGCAGTACTGAGGGAGTGCTGCACTGTCGGAGGGTCAATACTGAGGGAGTGCCGCACTGTCGGATCTGCACCCAGAGTTAATGAGCAGAATGCGTCCTATCTACGCCCAGAGCTACCGGTCAGAGTGAGAATGAGAGCGTTCCTCGACAGCGAGAGCTAAGCTCCGTCTCTGTCCCCTTACAGCAGTTCTCTGCAGCTACAGGGACAGAGCTGTCAGTATTATTTTATTTGGTTTTGTTTCCGATTTGAATACCCTTTACTCTGAAACATTTCCAAATCACGATTCCTTCGGGCTCCTTATGGCTTCTAAACGTGTGTCTTGTGATGAGCCTGTTCGCACCGTTTCTCTCTTTGCTTTCCACCTCACCATCAGCCCAAGCTTGGGCTCGAACAGGTAACACATACCCTACAGAGCACAGTTAAAAAAGAGGAATTGTCCTAAAGACAACAGCCATAAAGGCGAGTTTAAGTTAGTGACACATGGAAGTGTGCCTATTTACAATGGCCTGCGGGCTGCCTGAGTGACAACTGGGAGAGGGATTGCCTGCCTGCTGCATGACTTACACGCCCGTAAATGTCATGATGCTGATGAAACACTGGTTGCGTCTCCATACTCGAGACTGTGGAGCTCAGCAGCAGCGAGCTGGGTGGCCAGGGGTAGAAACACAAGGACGTTGTTCCTCGGGATGCTTCACTGCAATGCCTGACCTCGGCAGCCTCTGTGTGTGTGTTTGTGCAGGTGACACAGCCGGCAGGAGGTCCAGTGAGACAACAAACAAACAGGGGCAGCAGGACCAGAGAAACTGCTCTTCACTCAAGAGAAACAAGGGGGCCCTGAGCCCAACCACGTGCGCTTGCTCTGGTGGGCGGCTACGGGGAGGATTCTGAGCGGTAGATGTCCAAATTCTGACAACGGGGACGCCGACAGACCATTGAACAATCTAGGCTGCCACTCCCTCAGTGCCAGCACAGGAGCCGAACGGTTCAGATCACAGTTTCTCCCAGAGGCGTGGGTTCAAAGACAACTTTTTATAAAAATATTTATTTCTTCGCGGGATTTGGGCACCGCTGGCAAGGCTGGTGCCCGTCCCTAATTGCCCTTGCGAAGGTGGTGGTCAGCCACCTTCTTGAACCGCTGCAGTCCTTGAGGTGAAGGTAATCCCACGGTGCTGACTTTATCGTACAACTGAGTGGCTTGCTAGGCCATTTCAGAGGGCAGTTAAGAGTCAACCACATTGCTGTGGGTCTGGAGTCACATATAGGCCAGACCGGGTAAGGGCGGCAGATTTCCTTCCCTAAAGGATGTTAGTGAACCAGTTGTGTTTTTCCAATAATCCAGTAGTTTCATGGTCACCATTACTGATACTATGGATTTGAACTCACAGCTCTGAGATTATTAGAGTACTGGAGCCTAGTCCAGTAACATAACCACCATGCTACCGTACCCAGCCAGCCTTTGTGTGGTTAGGTGGCCGAGTGAGCTAAGGTGGCTGGATTAAGGCTCCAGTCTCTGCGGGGGGGGGTGGGTTCGAACGCCAGCAGTTGCGGCGCTATTTATTTGCGGAGCAGGCTCGAATGACCCACTCCTGCTCCTATTCCTTGTGTTCTGAGGGAGTGCTGCACTGTCGGAGGTGCCGTCTTTCAGATGAGACGTGAAACCGAGGGCCCCGTCTGCCCTCTCAGGTGGACGTTAAACAATCTCACGGCCCTATTTCGAAGAGGAACAGGGGAGTCCCGGGCCAATATTTATCCCTCAGCCAACATCACTAAAAAAGCAGATGATCTCGTCGTTATCATATGCCTAGTTGTGGGATCTTGCTGTGCGCAAATTGGCTACTGTGTTTCCCTACATTACAACAGTGACTACACTTCAAAAAAAGTACTTCATTGGCTGTAAAGCTCTTTGGGACATCCAACATAGAATTACATAGGATATATGGCACAGAAACAGGCCATTCGGCCCAACCAGTCCATGCCAACGTTGATGCCCCATTCGAGCCTCCTCCCATCTTTTCCTCATCTAAATCTATCAGCGTTATCCTCTATTCCCTTCGCCTTCATGTGCTTATCTAGCCTCCCCTTAAATGCATCTATACTATTCGCTTCAGCCACTGCCTGTGGTAGCGGGTTCCACATTCTCACCATTCTCTGGGCAAAGAAGTTTCTTCTGAATTCCCTATTGGATTTCTTGGTGCCTATCCTATATTGATGGGCCTCTAGTTTTGCTCTTCCCCACAAGTGGAAACATTCTCTCTCTCTGTCTACTCTACCAAAACCTTTCATAATTTTAAAGACCTGAAGGAAAGGCTGATATTTAAAGATATTTAGTAGATGAAAATCATATATGTATAACTTCAAGTGTAGCCATTGACCAAATAATATTACCCATAATTACTCCGGGGTAACTAAAAAGCTAAGATTTGTTCAGAATGCAGCTACAAGGACGGTCAAACGCAGTTTTGACTAAGCTTTGATAACAAACAGCTACAGGCTACAAGTGAAGGTCAAATCATGAAATAATATATTATAATGCTGAATAGAACTTAGAATCCGCTTAACAAAACTAATTGCAACAATATTTAAAGGATAATTAGTATAAGGACATCAAATGAGAGAGATCATGGAAGTTAAGGTATTTATCTGGTAGATTAAAGTGAGAGCCCATAAAACCCTCCCGCTGTATAGGACTGACCAACCTATCGGATGGTATAAAGATGGTTGCGGCCATGGAAGGACTGTTAACGCGGCCAGTCAGCCTGCTAATCCTTCCACTAATCCACACTGTTTCCCCAAAGGGAACAGCGAAAAGAAGACCTCACAGTTTTCATTCCGTTCATGTGCCTTTGATATGCTGAGTTACGAAGCCACCAGGCCAATGAGAAAATATCCCTGATGTTTAAAGGCTGTGTGGTTTGGGTCTGTTCACAGTGCCTGACACTCGAACCTGAGGTGATGCCATGTTTTTGATGCGCTCCTGGTTTTTCTCCCTCCGCTACCTCTGCAATTGTCAGGGTGCTTGTCCGACATCCAGTACTGGACGGGCAGAAATCTCCTCCAATTAAACACTGGGAAGACGGTAGACGTTATCTTCGGTCCCCCCCCCACCCCACCCACCACAAACTCTGTTCCCTCACCGTTGATTCCATCCCCCTCGCCGGCCACTGTCTCAGCCTGATCCAGACCGTTTGCAGCCTCCATGGCCTGGTTGACCCCGAGCTGAGCTTCCGACCCCATATCCTCCCCCTCACTGAGACTGTCCTACTGCTACATAAATACACGTTGTTGTTCTTCCCTCCACTGACTCTTGCTGGGGGCATGGTTACACAGGTAACAGCTGCCCTCTGGCACCCTCGAGTGTGAGTAGGCTATTCAACTACACGGAGCATCGCAGTGGAGTCCAATCCGATCCTCATCTGATGTTCATCTGCACGCCCTTTCCAGAAGATGGGGCGGCTGGATAGCGATCAGCTGCAGGAGCTCTTACTGACTCTTCCTCTCCCTGTAATAGTAGATCACTTGGAAAACAGTGACAGGATCGGACAAAGTCAACATGGATTTACAAAAGGTAAATCGTGCTTGACTAATCTACAGGAATTTTTTGAGGATGTAACTAGTAAAATAGATAAGGGAGAACCAGTGGATGTGGTGTATTTGGACTTTCAGAAGGCTTTCGATAAGGTCCCACATAAGAGATTAGTGTGTAAAGTTAAGGCACATGGGATTGGGGGCAAGGTATTGACTTGGATAGAGAACTGGTTGGCAGATAGAAAGCAAAGAGTTGGAATAAACGGGCCTTTTTCCGAGTGGCAGGCAGTGATTAGTGGGGTACCGCAGGGATTGGTCCTTGGACCCCAGCTATTCACAATATATATTAATGATCTAGACAAGGGAACTAGATGTAATATCTCCAAATTTGCAGATGACACAAAGCTGGGTGGATGTGTGTGCTGTGAGGAGGATGGCAAAAAACTACAGGATGATTTGGACAGGTTGGGTGATTGGGCAGATGCATAGCAGATGCAATATAACGTGGATAAATGTGAGGTTATCCACTTTGGTGTCAAAAACAGGAAGGCAGATTATTATCTGAATGGCAATAGATTGGGAGAAGGGGAAGTGCAACGAGACTTGGGTGTCCTTGTGCACCAGTCGCTGAAGGTAAGCATGCAGGTGCAGCAGGCGGTTAAGAAGGCAAATGGCCTTCATAGCGAGAGGGTTTGAGTACAGGAACAAGGATGTCTTGCTACAGTTGTACAGGGCCTTGGTGAGACCACACCTTGAGTATTGTGTGCAGTTTTGGTCGCCTTATCTGAGGAAGGATATTCTTGCCATGGAAGGAGTTCAGCGAAGATTCACCAGGCTGGTACCTGGGATGGCAGGGATGACGTATGAGGAGAGATTGGGTCGATTGGGCTTGTACTCGCTGGAGTTTAGAAGAATGAGAGGGGACCTCATTGAAACTTATAAAATTCTGGCAGGACTGGACAGACTAGATGCAGGGAGGATGTTCCCGATGGTCGGGGAATCCAGAATCAGGGGTCACAGTCTAAGGATAAGGGGTAGGCCTTTTAGGACAGAAATGAGGAGGAATTTCTTCACCCAGAGAGTGGTGAACCTGTGGAATTCTCTACCACAGAAGGCAGTAGAGGCCAATTCATTAAATATATTCAAGAAGGAGTTGGATATATTTCTTAAGGCTAAAGGGATCAAGGGGTATGGGGAGAAAGTAGGTACCGGGTACTGAACTTGGATGATCAGCCATGATCGCATTGAATGGCGGAGCAGGCTCGAGGGGCCGAATGGCCTACTCCTGCTCCTATCTTCTATGTTTCTATGTTTCTTGCCGGGTCAGCTGTGGCTCAGGGGGTAGCACTCTCACCTACGAGTCAGGAGGTCGAGGGATCAAGCTCCCAATCCAAAGAACTTGACGGCAAAATCCAGGCTGACACTCCCAGTGTGGTGCTGAGGGAGTGCTGCACTGTCGCAGGTGCCGTCTTTCGGGTGAGAGTCCCGTCTGCCCTCTCAGGTGGACGTAAAAGTTCCCACGTCACTATTTCGAAGAAGAGCAGGGGAGTTCTCCCCGCTGTCCTGGGGCCAACATTGATCCCTCAACCAACATCACTAAAAACAGATGATCTGATCATTATCACATTGCTGGTTGTGGGATCTTGCTGTGCGCAGGTTGCAGCCCCATTTCCTCCATTACAAGTGACTACACTTCAAAAAGTAGTTCATTGGCTGCAATGTGCTTAGTGATGCCCTGAGTGTGTGAAAGGGGCTATATAAATACAACACACTTGGACCCACAACCTTCTGACTCAGAGGCGGGAGTGTCCTGGGTGAGAAGGGACGTGACCGAAGGCGTGCTCGAGGTGACAAATTTAGAGAAGGCATCTGAGGTTGGCGAGAGATATAGCAAGGCGAAGAGGTTTCATTGAAACTTATAAAATTCTAACAGGACTAGACAGACTAGATGCAGGAAGGATGTTCCCGATGGCGGGCCAGTCCAGAACCAGGGGTCACAGTCTAAGGATAAGGGGTAAACCATTTAGGACTGAGATAAGGATGAATTTCTTCACCCAGAGAGTGGTGAACCTGTGGAATTCTCTGCCACAGAAGGCAGTTGAGACCAATTCATTAAATATATTCAAGAAGGAGTTGGATATATTTTTTAAGGCTAAAGGGATCAAGGGATATGGGGAGAAAGCAGGGACAGGGTACTGAGTTTGGATGATCAACCATGATCTCATTAAATGGCGGAACAGGCTCGAGGGGCTGAATGGCCTACTCCTGCTCCTATCGTCTATGTTTCTATGTTTAGGAAGAGTGTTCCAGAGAACTAGGGCTTGGATGGCTGTAAGCTCACCCACCAATGGTGGAAGTGTGCTGTAGTCTGAAATCGGAGAAGGAGCAGAGGACGTTAGCTAGGACAGGGAGGCTGGGGGGGCATCGCAGAGCTTGGGTTAGGCAAGGTCATGGAGGGATTTGTAAATGAGGACAAGGATTTTCAAATTAATACCAGTGATCAGCAAGGACGGTGGTGAGAGGTGAGTGGGACTTAGTATGGGGTAGGTTACGGGAGGTGGAGTTTCCAGCAAGTTAGATTTTATGTAGGATGGAATGAGAAAGGCTGGCAAGAGGAGCATTGAAGAAGTCGAGCTTGGAGATGGCTAGGTTGTGTATAAGGGTTTGAGCAGTGGTGGGACAGAGTAGGGTCAAGGGTGGGCAATATTACTGCAGTGGAAGTAGGGAGTCATAGTCATGGATCATGCCCAATCCGTCCCCATGCCCAATACGAGACTCCCAAAACAAGCGCTCTACTCGGAGCTCCGGCACGGCAAGAGAGCCCCAGGTGGGCAGAGGAAATGCTTCAAGGACACCCTCAAAGCCTCCTTGAAAAAGTGCAACATCCCCACTGACACCTGGGAATCCCTGGCCCAAGACCGCACAAAGTGCAGAAGAAGCATCCGAGAAGGCGCCGAACACCTCGAGTCTCTTCGCCGGGAGCAAGCGGAAGCTAAGCGCAGGCAGCGCAAGGAGCGCACGTCAACCCAAGCACCCCACCCACCCGCCCCTTCAACCACCGTCTGCCCCATCTGTGACAGAGACTGCAGGTCCCGCATTGGACTCATCAGTCACCTGAGAACTCATTTTTAATGTGAAAGCAAGTCATCCTCGGTTCCGAGGGACTGCCTAAGAAGAAGGAGTTATGGATCAAGGCATCAACATTGAAACTGAGCTTAGTTTTTTGTTGGGCAAGGGTTTTAAGAGTTACAGAACCAAGGTGGGCAGATGGAGTAAAAACAGACAATGCTGGAAACACTCAGCAGGTCAGGCAGCATCTGCGGAGAGAGAAACAGAGTTAACGTTTCAGGTCGGTGACCTTTCGTCAGAACTGGTAAAAGTTGGAGATGTAACAGGTTTTTAAGCAAGTGCAGGGGCAGGGAAAGGGGGGGGGGAGGAAAGAACAAAAGGGAAGGCCTGTGATAGGCTGGAAGGCAGGAGAGATTAAAAGACAAAAGGGATGATGGTGCACGGCAAAAGGAGATGGTAACGGGACAAGTAAAGAAACAAAAGATGGGTCTAGAGGAGGTGTAAATGGGAATGGCAGAATCATCAACAGCTGCCATGTGGAAAAATAGGGGCCGAGGTTATGATCTGAAATTGTTGAACTCAATGTTGAGTCCAGAAGGCTGTAAAGTGCCTAATCGAAAGATGAGGTGCTGTTCCTCAAGCTTACGTTGAGCTTCTTTGGAACAGTGTAAGAGGCCGAGGGCAGAGAGGTCAGAGTGGGAGTGGAGCGGGGAATTAAAGTGACAAGTGAACGGAAGCTTGGGGTCACCTTTACGGACTGAGCAGAGGTGTTTGGTTTGGTTTGGTCTCCCCAATGCAGAGGAGACCGCATCGTGAGCAGCAAATACAGTGGGCCAGTAATTCCGGTCCCAACGCGTGAGTACGGACAGGGTACTCACGCATGGGCCCGTTGGAAGTGCCGGATTTCAGCACGCACAGCGCATCTGCGGGAAACCGGCATTTCCTCCAAGGGGTTCAGAGGTCCAACGCGTGCGTGCAGGACTCTGCGCGCACGCGTTGAACTGCCTTCTTTTTGACAGGTTTGCTCGTGTGTAAGGGCCTGAACTTTTTAGAAATGTAAAAAGGAGACGTAAGGACTTGATTCTTTAAGGTAAGTGGTCTATTATTTAAAATTATAACATTTTTTCCACAGCTTTATTGTTTTTAAGGGCTTTACAGTAAGGTAAGTTTATTTTTAGACCCGATTTCTTAAAAAAAAATTTTCAAAAATTTGATTAATTGTTTAAAATAGCTTTTTAAAGTTATTTATAGTTCATTTAATTAGTGGGATGTTTTTAAAAAATTTATTTCAAGTTTAAGTAGTGTTTTGGGCGCCCGTAGTTTTCATGAGTTTGACAGTTCTTACTATCAAACTCATGAGTGAAGTTTCCCCTCCCCTGATTGGCTGCCCAGTGCTCACCTGATCCCAGCCGGCACATCGCACTAACTACGCCGCTGGATCAGGCAAGCACAGCGCGCCGACAGCTGAACCGGGCCAGTGACAGGAATTCCAAGCAGGCCCGGGCTTCAGCTGTCGGCGCGCTGGGTAAGTGCACATCGGGGGCTTGCACGCGCGGCAAGCCCCCGAACCTAATTTCTGGCCCATTATAGTAAATTGCAAGAAGCACAAGTAAATCGCTGTTTCACCTGGAAGGGGTGTTTGGGGCCCTGGACAGTGGGAAGGGAGGAGATAAAAGGGCAGGTGTTGCATCTCCTGCACTTCCACGGGTAAATGGAGTTAAGATACAGATCAGCCATGATCTAATTGAATGGCGGAACAGGCTCGAGGGGCTGAATGGCCTCCTCCTGTTCCTGTGTTCCTACATTACACACTGTCATGTTAACCTGAGTGCTCAGCTTTGGGGGTGGTGGTAGATGCCACCCAGGGTGTAGTATAGTGTGCAAAGATTCTGGTGGAGAGCACTTTGGTCTTTCCAGTGTTAAGCTGAACAACCAGTCGATTTCTGTAAGGAAGCTGACTCCATGCTTACCGAGGGGCAGAATGCAGGCCATGATTGGAAGGGACCCAAGAAAGGATTCTTAGTGGATGCCTGAGGTGGTCATGTGGGGGTGGGTGGAAAAGCCATTAAAGGAGATGTACTGACTATGCTGGGACAAGTAACTGCGCAACAATGGGACTGTGGTATCATGAAGCTTGACCAAAAGAGAGGTGGTGGAGGAGGATGGTTTGGTTGACCGTAGGAAAAGGTACAGAGACGTTGAGGAGGTCCAGGGAGGATAATATGCTGTGTCCACAGCCACAATGAATGGTGTTAGAGACTGAAGAAAGTGGCCTTGATACTGTCGGCAGAATGGAAACCAGGCCGAAGGGATTCGAACAAGGGGAAGTAGAAGAGTGCACGGATCTGGGTGGCAATAATGCATTCCACGATCTTAGGGGAATTTAAAAATAGGGCGGTAACTGGAGAGAGCAAAGAGGCCGAGGATAGGAGGTTGGGTGGGGGTAGGGGGGGTGGTTGATGAGGGCAGCGGTTTTGAAGTGGTTGAGTGGGAGAAATATCAGTTCACTATATCAGTGAGTTTAGTGCTGAGGAGAGATTAGTTGGGTGGGGAGGAGCTGAGCTGGGGGAGATTAAGAGAGCTGGAAAGGAATCTCATGGAGTCTGGGGCTGAGGAGAGATTAGTTGGGGAAGATTGAGAGAGCTGGAAGGGAATCTGAGTTTAGGGCTGAGAGTGATTAGTTGGGGAGATTGATGAAGCTTGAAGGGAGTCTCACGGTGTTTAGGGCTGAGGAGAGATTAGTTGGGGGAGATTGAGAGAGCTGGAAAGGAATCTCATGGAGTTGGGCTGAGGAGAGATTAGTTGGGGGAGACTGAGGGAGCTGGAACGGAGTCTCACGGTGATGATGATTCTAATGAGGGCTGGCAGGGAAGGTGTGGGAGAACCTATTGGGTGTTGTCAGTATGGGGGTTAGGCTAGGGACAAAGGTGAAAGGGTTGAGGGATGTGGGACGCAGGTGGCCTCAATTTTGGAGACAATTTGAGAATAAATTTCACTCAAGTCAGTTGGTAGTCCTTGTAATACTTTATTAGGAAGAGGTTGTGGAGGCCAGGTTTTTATTTATAAATCAAATACAATATAGTACATTAGTGTGTCAGATATTCTGAGCTTATGAAGATGATTCATTCAAACTGCGACAGAAACCTCTTGTGTTTTTCGTTTGGAATTGCTGATCTCCCTGTCAGAGTTACAGATGCGGGTCCAATTGTTTTTGCACTTAATATGAAGCGTTAATTAAAGAAAGTAGCATTCATTCATCTTAATTAGTGAATTTATTTACATATTTCCACCAGTTGCCATTCCCTGACTCCCAAAGGCATCGGTACAGTAATTGCCTACATGTTTTCTTTGCCAATGAGAAAGGTAAATGTCCAAGCCTTTATCTCCTGGGACACTCGGTCGAGTGAGCCCTCAGCCCAAGATCTGATAAAATACAACCAGATACAGACGGCCATTTTGCCAGAACTGAAGTATAGGAACAGGAGGAGGCCGTTCAGCCCCGTGAGTCCGTTCTGTCATTCAATTAGATCGTAGCTGATCTGTATCCCAACTCCATTTATCTGCTTTAGCTCCATTTCCCTTAATACCCTTGCTGAACAAAAACCTATCGATCTCAGTTTTGAAACTTTTGTGTGATGGGATCTTTAACGTCTATCCAAACCACTGGCGCAAGCAGATGGGGCCTCAGTTTAATCTCTAATCTGAAGGACAGTACCTCCAACAATACAGACTCCCACTGTACTGCACTGGGCTATTAACTTAGTTTACGTGTTCAGTTTAAAGAGCAATGCTCCACTGAGACTGAACCCCAGTGATCCCTGTATTTTGCAGAAGGCTCACACAGCAACACTGTTAATGGCGTAAATCGATGTGCCAACACCCTGATGATGAGCCAAGCACCCCTTACTATTAGGTTTCCAAGGCATTGATGCTGCTCCAGAAACAATTCCATCATAGCACTTAGCTGCCAACTCCTTTTCTTGGGAAGAGAAGGCAAAAGAGGGAGACCTCGAGGAACAGCACCTCATCTTTCGATTAGGCACTTTACAGCCTTCCGGACTCATCACCGAGTTCAACAATTTCAGATCATAATCTCTGCTCCCATTTTTCCCGACGGCAGCTGTTGATGATTCTGACATTCCCATTTCCACCTCCTCTAGACCCATCTTTTGTTTCTTTACTTGCCCCATCACCATCTCCTTTCACCTCGCACCATCATCCCTTTTGTCTTTTAATCTCTCCTGCCTTCCACCCTATCACAGACCTTCCCTTTTGTTCTTTCCTCCCCTCCCCCCTTTCCCTGCCCCTGTACTTGAATAAAGAATAATGAAACCTGTTCCATCTCTAACTTTTTCCAGTTCTGACGAAGGGTCATCGACCTGAAACGTTAACTATAGTTTCTCTCTCCACGGATGCTGCCTGGCCTGCTGAGTGTTTCTGGCACTTTCTGTTTCTGTTATGAGAAGGAGGCTTGTTGAGTAAGGTTCCATGATGAGAGTGCTGGATCGCTGAATCAGTTCTATAAAGTGTATGGCTCCTTTGAACTATGGTATCCGTCAAATGGATGCGAATGGTCGACCCTGGTCATGTATATTATGTTCTTAACCTGTGTAGTTTTGAGCTTTGTTTAACGGTCTCATTAACAGGAAGGATAAATTGCTATCATCATCCAGATCTATAACTTCACTTAGTGTGGCTGACCACCCACTATAAATGGACTAACACAAGTGTGACTATCACAGGGCCATATTACTCTCAGCACATTGACGAGCATAATAATGATAGAAAATTTTCAATGCTCTTAAAAAAGGTTTCCGTTTCAGAAGAAAGTTGACAGGGTACAGATTACTACTGCCGACATCCTTAACACAAATTTCTTCCTTTGTGCTATTTCAATGGAGGTGTTAAGTGTTCGTACAATAACATCATCATTTCTGCCCTTGCGTTTTGTCAGGGAACAGAATTAATTTAAGCACAGTTGTGCCTGGCAAAAGAATATTTACTGTTAGGTCCCTCGGTGGATGCGATTGGGAAGCGGAGTCATCAGTAGTGAATTAGCCCTCAACACCAACCCATGAATATCACTGACAAACTACTTCGAACTAAAGCATAACCACTTTTCTCCTGTTTGCTCCTCATGGGAGAGGAGGGGTGGGCTTTTGGGACATGAGGAATCATCAAATTCTTTGTCCAAGTTTCTCCCCTGCTCCCCAGAGACCCTGCCTCATAGTGGAGTCCATAGGTGCTGGAAACCCTCTGGTACCCCATCTCCACGTCTGAATCAGCTTAGACAACGAGGGCTAGCAGTCTATGTAAATGTAGAGAAAGTTCAATCCTGTCCTCTTACAGTTTTTCAGCAATCAATGGCTAGTAATCCGGAATGAGATTCCTGGTGGATTTTCCCTCTCTATCTCAGGTTCGTCGATGCATATGTAGCACCTCCTACTCACCCCATATCTGTGAGTTGCTAACTGAACACAGAATTGGAGCCTTCAGGTCCAACAATACACTTGATAGTGTCTTCACCCACTAGACCATAGAGGGGAATTGGTTGAGCGTCTCGGCACTTAGCTTGTCTGATGTGACCATGAAAAACAGGCTTAATATTTTTAGCTTCCTTCTTTCCTCAACTCAGCATAGCTCAGTTTGCCATTGTTCTCTCTCCCTCAGCCCCCGCGAGCCCTTTGCCTTTGACTATAATCTTGTTAGAGTCAGAGAGCTTCAGGACTTGACAATGCCTTTGAGAGTCTCTCTACCATTGTGAGGTGTTAGCTAATATGTAGGAGGGACTCCAGTTAGGGCACAGTCAACAAGGGGCTTGCAAAATAAATGTTTGGGAGATCCTGCTCCCAGTGTGGAGCCTCACTTGACAGAAGTCTGACTTGGAGAATGAGGCACGCCGGTCATTAACTTTCCCACTGCTCCCGTTGAGTGAAATTCTGAATATATAGCTCTTCCGAGTCTCCAAATGTCTTTACAACTTCATCCAGAGTGTATGAAGAGCTGTGATGGGAATGGGAATGGTTTTCTAGGAACTCTAGGTTATCCCCCAAGGGTCTGGAAGTGGCTGTCACCGATTGCTCGTGTGAATGTTAGCCACTTGTCACAGTGAAGGGCAGTTCTCTTTTGCGTTCAGTTATCAGGAGGAACACAGCGACACTGTGAATATCACACACTGAACAGCATCAGTCACTCCTCCATTGTAATAGCCTTGCAAAACAGCCCATTCAGTGATTCTCAATGCTCTCCCCACCCCTGCCACTTGGACTCAGCCACCAGACTGTACTCTACTGGGAGTCAAACTAGCAAACCTGGCAGAGGAAGCAGGGGCCCTGAACTATGGCAGCCACAAGCCTTTCAAATATTGAACCATCAGCCCAAACACTTGATTCTATGCCTCCAAAACAAATTTAAAACATATAATAAAATAAAATAAATTAAACATATTAATCTCCTTTCCATCAGGGAAAGTGTTGAACTATGACCTCATCCTGTACAAACCAATAATCAACCCCACCTAAGTGTTTCAAACTGCTTCTATCCTCCATCCTACTCTTACTGCTGCAGGCTAAACTAACCTCTACTACATTCTTCCATTCTCACAGAACAATCACCAGCCTCTTTCATACCCTACCCTTCCCTACCCTTCCCACCCCACCGTACCCTACACTTCCTACCCCTACCGTGCCCTTCCCCTCCCTTCCCCTTCCCCATCCTTTACCCGACCCGACCCTTCCCTCCCCTACCCTACCCTTCCCTTCTCTACCCTACCCTTCCCCAATGGTGATTGACAACCAATTCCACACATGGAGCCAAATAGGCACGAACAGCCAATACACTACAAGGCTGGCCAAAAGCTAATCACTGTTTCGTTGCAGTAATGACACTATTATTTGATTTGTTACTCAATCACATCTCATCTTGAACGTCAACATCTGATTGGTTGCTATGCTGCTGCCTTCCATTTTGATTGAAGGCGGGGTTGAGGTGGATTAAGGACATCAGATGATGTCAAAATGGTGGTGTGATGTAGTGTGAGGCATACCATGTAATCTTGACCAAACAAAAGTCTCTTGGTGATATGATTGGCTAACAACATCAAATACACATTGCTGCTTTAGGTTGTAGTCGAGTGTGGGCAGATCGGAACTAGGTGATCTTGTCCCTTCATTTAGGTCACCTGCACTCAGTTACAAACTAGTACATTTTCAGTTTTTCTTTACTACTTTAGCATTCAGAATATTCCCCCAACACTGTTTATCCAAACAGAAGAAGAGTCTTTGGGGGTCAATAGATAGGATCACTGAATGACTCTGATTCTATACAGATGAGCTATGGGTGGCAGATTTATTGACATAGCCAATTCTGCAATCCCTCCATCTGGCTCCTAAAGTTCCTGAGTCAGGACCTGCTCCAACGTTCCGGCACATAGGAAGGAAGGAACATAGGAACAGGAGGTCATTCAGCCCCTCAAACCTGTTCCGCCATTCGATTAGATCATGGCTGATCTGTATCTTAACTCCGTCTACCCTCCTTGCTTCCGCAACCCTTAATACCCCACTGCCTAACAAAGGTTTGCCCACATTCAATATTGCTGACCCAGGTAGGACCTACAGACACCTTCCAGATCCGGCCTTGGCAAGGAAGTGTGGACCAAGCCACAGAAATATCCTGCATCTGCTCAAAGATCAAGCTCAATGAAACAGTTCACCCAAGCCGGCCTTCTATTGATTGCCCACCATGACAACCTATGGATGTTATCTCAATGGGTTCAGAAGGAAAACCTGTGGGGGTGGAGTAGTGGGAGTGGGGGAGGCTCAGTTTGGAAGGAAGTATCATTCGGGTAGATTCACTGGTGAAATCAATGGAAAGAGAAACCCAGGAACCTTCAAGATCCAAGAGCCAAAAAAAAGTGAGATTTGAAACTGCGTGAATGGAATACATTCCGCAGAGTAAGCTGGTACCTCACAAAATCTCCTTGGGACTCGGTAACCCTGTAACCAAGATCTCTTACTTGGATTATGTGTTGTATATACAAATGTACAGCACTGTGCATAGTAAAAAGAAAGATTGTTTCTATACAGCTCAGTCTCTGCTATATTTAACTTCCCAGGTTACTACCTTCAAACCAAATAGATTATGAAAACTTATTGTTGATGCTTTCCACACAGATTTTTTTTTTACAAAAAAAAAGTTTTTTTTTAACGTTTCTTCAGCAAGACTTTCCCCAGTCACCAAATGTATGAAATTTTCTACTTAAAATCGTAAGACAAATGTCACATTTTTTTTTAATACTATAAACAGTTTGGTGCTGGATGACCCATCCTCCGCTGGGAAATGGCGTGCAGCAAAGATGCAGGTGAGTGGTCGCAGTCAGAGCTCCAGGCAGCCGAAGGCAGTAAGTGTTAGTATGGCAGTGAAGAGGACGTTGTGGAAGACTTGCACTCCTGAGTTGTCCACCATCATGCTGGTGCCTGCAGATCAAGAACGACATTATCACTCGGATAGACTTGCTCCGGCAAGACTATGTCACACTGCATGTTAGGGTCAGAAAACCGGACTGTACATCTCAGTGTCAACTCCCGTACATGCGCAGCACAGAAAGGAAAGGCCCACAGACTTGCATTTCTCCAGTGCCTTTCACAACCACCGGACTTCTCAAAGCGCTTTACAGCCAATGAAGTACTTTTTTTGAAGTGTAGCCGCTGTTGTAATGTGGGAAACGTGGCAGCCAATTTGCGCACAGCAAGCTCCCACAAACAGCAATGTGATAATGACCAGATAATCTGTTTTTTGTTATGTTGATTGAGGGATAAATATTGGCCCAGGACACCGGGGATAACTCCCCCTGCTCTTCTTCGAAATAGTGCCGTGGAATCTTTTACTCCCACCTCAGAGAGCAGACAGGGCTTCGGTTTTACGTCTCATCTGAAAGAGGGCACCTCCGACAGTGCAGCACTCCCTCAGCACTGCACTGGAGTGTCAGCCTAGATTGCAGCGCTCAAGTCTCTGGAGTGGGACTTGAACCCACAACCTTCCAGACTAGACAGAGGTGAGGGTGCTACCCACTGAGCCACAGGTCAGATAAACATCAACCCTTCACTCACCCACAGCTTGTGGGTCTCTCATTGTTAACTTCTATGCATGGAAAGGGGAGCGCGGGAGAATTCAGTGATTCCAGGCTTTGAGTAGGGAGGTGTGCGCCAAGCGAGTGTGGGTCAGGGAATTGGTGCTACAGTGTTGTAGCCGTATCTCTGACTCACGATCCCTTGGCTCCCCACTGGGAGTGAGGGGCCGGTGAATTTAAGCTGCACATTGGGTAACGGCAAACATAGATACATAGATACATAGAAGAATAGAAGATAGGAGCAGGAGTAGGCTATTCGGCCCCTCGAGCCTGCTCCGCCATTCAATGAGACCATGGCTGATCATCCAAATTCAGTACCCGGTCCCTGCTTTCTCCCCATATCCCTTGATCCCTTTAGCCTTAAGAAATATATCTAACTCCTTATTGAATGTATTTAATGAATTGGCCTCAACTGCCTTCTGTGGTAGAGAATTCCACAGGTTCACCACTCTCTGGGTGAAGAAATTCCTCCTCATCTCAGTCCTAAATGGCTTAACCCTTATCCTTAGACTGTGACCCCTGGTTTTTCTAAACTCTAGCGAATACAAGCCTAATCGACCCAATCTCTCTTCATACGTCATTCCTGCCATCCCAGGTATCAGTCTGGTGAATCTTCGCTTCACTCTCTCCATGGCAAGAACATCCTTCCTCAGATAAGGTGGCCAAAACTGCACACAATACTCAAGGTGTGGTCTCACCAAGGCCCTGTACAACTGCAGCAAGACATCCTTGCTCCTGTACTCGAATCCTCTCGCTCTGAAGGCCAACATACCATTTGCCTTCTTAACCGCCTGCTGCACCTGCATGCTTACCTTCAGCGACTGGTGCACAAGGACACCCAGGTCTCGTTGCACTTCCCCTTTTCCCAATCTATTGCCGTTCAGATAATAATCTGTCTTCCTGCTTTTGTCACCGAAGTGGATAACCTCGCATTTATCCACATTATACTGCATTTGCCATGCATCTGCCCAATCACCCAACTTGTCCAAATCATACAGGAGTTTCTCTGCATCCTCCCCACAGCACAATGATTGATGGCTTTCCTTATGGTGCAGCGGGTAAATAGGCAGCGTAGTGTGTGTGAGCCACACAGACTAGGAAGGCCCCATATTCGCATCCCTGGTCTCTGAGGAGGGAGCCAATCTCAGATACAGTGGCAGTGGGGACACAACTCATTGTCTAATAACCCCTCAAACCCTTGTGTGGACTACTCTTAATGCACTGGGTTAGCACATGCATCAAGATCCTGTGTGCTGTATTGTGACAGTTATTAACCTGTTTATTTTAGATAGGTTATGAACATCATTACAATAACACGCAGGGACTTGAGGTGAACATTGTTAACCTGCACACTATGTTTAGTACAATTTTCAACTCCCAGGTAAAAACAGATAACTGCTTGATGTCTGGCCCTATGTGGGATGGCTAAACCTCAGTGCCAGAGCCTGAACACACACAGTTAAAGGCCGATTTTCAAGGGGTGGCGAGTACGGTGCGCGCAATCCCCGAAGCTTTCATCGGCGAACTGCCCAAACCCGGCCAGATGCATTACCTTGGTCGGCAGGCGGGAGCGGAATATTGCAGGCAGGAGGCCGCAGCTGGATCGGACCCCCGCAGCTTGGTAAATGGTAAGAGGAGGTGGGGGAATGGGGGGGGTGAGTGGGTACGGTGGGGGAAGAGGTGGACGAAGGCGATCGGGAGAGGGGGGAGTCTCGGGGTAAGGGAGGCCCCAAGGCTTCCATGTAGGGCCCCGGAGGAGCACTCCTACCGCCCCCCCGGGCCACAAGGCAACCTAAAATAAAAAACTAAAAGACTTACATCTTCTAGCCCACGATTCCCCCTTCCCGGCAGGTCTGGAGTAAGGAGGAAGCCGTCACCGCGCCCACCCCCCTACCCCCAGTCCACTCCCCAACCCACTTCCCCCCCCACCCCTCACGCTCTTCCCCCGACCCCCTAACCTCCCCCCCCCTCAGGTCTCGAACTAATATCGCAGTCGGACCCTGCTGCTGTCATCAGGACCCCGCTCTGCATATTTAAAGGAGACTCCCACTGCCTAGCCACGAGCGCTCTGCATCGGTTAACATCGGGACGCGGCGGGAAGACAGGGGTTAAAATGTTCCCCTCATTTTAAACCCCCCGCCACGCACCCCGCCCCCCCCATGCCCAGTTTCACCTGGCCGGGGAGTTAAAATTGGGGCCCAAATTGTTGATAAGAGTGAGTGGCGGCTTGTTTTTTTGCACATTTAAACTAATCCATACTGTTTCTTACAAACATCTGACATCAGCAGTTAAGCTAATAAAAAAACACGTGAGGTTGAGATGAGCCTCCCCGCTCCCCCACGTTTACAAGCAGATGAAGACGCTGTGACTGCCTCGGCAGACATTACATCTCGGCGATGCGGCATGAGGTAACGGTAATCCAATCTGTCTGAGGCCTGTTAGAGATTCCCTGCCAGGGTAATCTGACCTGCGGCTGCTCTCAGGAGAGTTCCACCAGCAAGGCAGACAGAGAGAAACAAACACGCTAATGAAGCCCAGGGGGCAGGGCAGAAGGAACCTGGCAGGTGCCCATAATCAGGCTGAAAAGTAACAAAAAAAAACACTTCCCCAGTCTCTCCCCGGAACTTCGGTGGAAATAGAGTCATGGGGGAGAAATTGAGTATAGCCCCGTTTGGGGCACCAGCCTCGCCAGGGCGCTAAAAGTAGCGCCCCGGAAACATTCGCGCCCCCGCACCGGAAATTGAGTGGTTGCACCCCAAAGGGAAGCGCGGCGCTACTGGAGGCGCCCCGCATCCCTCTTGGGGCGCTGCGAGTGAATATCGTGGCGCAACGTGCCGCGGTATTGCCTGCCTTCCTCCCCTTCTTAAAGGGGAGGGGCCTTGTGCAGCACGATCTGGGGCCCAGCTGGGCCCCCGAGGATTGGGAGTGCAGGCAAAAGAGCCCGGCACTCAAGAGAAGTGCCGGGCTCTTGGAGCGCAGCCGGCACTCCGCGGGGCTGGGGGGGGGTGGGGGGGGGGGGTGGGGGGCGGTCAGGAGGCCGGGGACGGGAGCGCAGGCAGGTGCTGGCAGGCGGCCAACAACAAAAATGGCCACCCCGCACCTTGCCTTTAATTTGCTCCTCCCCAGCCGCAGGTACGCCACTCTGACCCTGTCGGACATAGCGTCCGGCGGTTAATCAGGGGGCGATGCCAAATATCGCGGCCGGGGCGTCAGCGGGGCGCTGTGCACACCAATGACGTCATCGGCAGCGGCGCAGCACTAACGGTTAGTGCCACCACTAACGTTCCGCGGAATTTAGCGGGAGGCGTGGGCAGTGCCGCGCCCGGGCGCGAGTTGGCTTGCGACCCATTTAGCGCCCTCTTAAAGCGCTAACGGGTGGCGCAGCCAACTGAATTTCTCCCCCATAGAGTCATACAGCACAGAAAGAGGCCCTTCGGCCCATTATGTCCGCGCCGGCCATCAAGCCCTGTCTATTCTAATCCCATTTTCCAGCACTTGGTCCGTAGCCTTGTATGCTATGGCGTTTCAAGTGCTCATCTAAATGCTTCTGGAATGTTGTGAGGGTTCCTGCCTCTACCACCCTTTCAGGCAGTGAGTTCCAGATTCCAACCACCCTCTGGGTGAAAAAGTTTTTCCTCAAATCCCCTCTAAACCTCCTGCCTCTTACCTTGAAACTATGCCCCCTGGTTATTGACCCCTGTACTAAAGGGAAAAGTTCCTTTCTATCTACCCTATCTAGGCCCCTCATAATTTTGTAAATGTTGGAGGAACCCCCGATACTCCCAGTGTAGTGCTGAAGGAGTGCTGCGCTGTCGGAGGGGCAGTGCTGAGGGAGTGCTGCACTGTCGGAGGTGCCGTCTTTTCGGATCAGACGTTAAACCGAGGCCCCGTCTGCCCTCTCAGGTGAACGTAAAAGACCCCATGGCCACTATTTCGAAGAGGAGCGGGGGAGTTCTCCCCAGTGTCCTGGAGCCACTATTTATCCTTCAACCAACATCACTAAAAAACAGATTATCTGGTCATTATCACATTGCTGTTTGTGGGAGCTTGCTGTTCGCAAATTGGCTGCCGCGCTTCCTACATTACAACAGTGACTGCACTTCAAAAGAGTGCTTCATTGGCTTTGGGACATCTTGAGTGTGTGGAAGGCGTAATATAAAGGCAAGTCTTTCCTTCTCCGGAGAGTCTGCCCGTTTCCCACCAAAGTTCCGGGAAAGCCCCCGTGGAATTTCCGTGGCCAAAGTGTCTTAATGAGCGTTTAATCCCCGCTCCTCGATTTGACTCATTATCTATCTTACTCTTTTCAGTCCTGCCGGACAATCCGGCGCCTTGGGCCTTGGTCCTTCACTGTAACTTCTCAATGAAAGGCAGGACCGCCACATTTCCGAGGGGGCCAGCTGTACTGACCGGTGGAAATCCGGTGGAGCTGGCTGCAAGTCCGCTGAGGTTAAACCGACCCAGAGAACCCGTCCTGAATTGCAGGGACAGATTGATTCGGGAGGTCGGGTCAGGCTGCCCGTGCCTGCGAGGGTGCATCAGCCGTGCCTCGGCGGTCCGACAGCAAGGGGCCCTTTCCTTCAATTTCACATCGACAGGGTGCGGGAGCTTTTAACAAAGCAGAGTTGATGAAAGCTAAACCTGCCACTACACGGACTCCTGTTAATCTTTCAACGTGTGTAGACCTCTTCCTTACCCCCCTCGATTGTCTCTTTATTTCTGTTTTACTTCCCCTCCCCCCACCAGCCACCCCCAACCGTTGCAAATGTTCTTCTTGCAGATGAGGGATGTCAGTGTTTGGAGAATGGAACATTGACCCAAGAGATGCACTATGAGCAGCAAGCACTCTCAGATTGGGTATAAGGAGTTAGGTGCAAGTTCCAAACCAAGTATGCTTCAATTGCTCTGAAGTGCAGCATGGGTTAGCCACACAGGAATGGTTCCGCTATACACAGAGAGTGTGTTTCCACTTGTGGGGAAGAGCAAAACTAGAGGCCATCAATATAAGATAGTCACCGAGAAATCCAATAGGGAATTCAGAAGAAACTTCTTTACCCAGAGAGTGGTGAGAATGTGGAACTCGCTACCACAGGGAGTGGTTGAAGCGAATAGTATAGATGGATTTAAGGGGAGGCTGGACAAGCATATGAGGGAGAAGGGAATAGAGGGTTATGCTGATAGTTAGATGAGGAAAGACGGGAGGAGGCTCGAGTGGAGCATAAACGCCGGCATGGACTGGTTGGGCCGAATGGCCTGTTTCTGTGCCGTATATCCTATGTGATCCTATGTACTTTGCCCCAACATTGTATCTTAGTTCCAAACCTCGGAAGAATCTCCATACTGGACGGGTGTGAGATCTCAGGACGATTACCAATTTAGTACCAATTAGTAGAGACCGAATTGAGTGTGCTCACACCCATTTCACTTTAGGATCGCAAGCGGTAGCAGAGAGGGGAGAGCTTCACTCCTTGGAGATGGGCTGGATTCAAAGCCCAGTACTGAGCGCAAACAACGCTATTCCCACTGGCTCTGTCACCAGTCTCCTCGTCTTTTGGTTCTAGTCTCTGCTCAAAGCTGCGACTGGGTTCTGACCTGAGCTTTTCGAGATTCTGATTTTCGCGGCTGCTCCGTCTCCTCCTTCTCCCGACGTGCGGATCACCACCAGGTAGCTCATGTCATCGGGCAACGGGAGCTGCACGGAGTTTTTGCTGGTTTCTATTATTTTGATGGCTGACTGATCCTCAGGCTTGTACAACACCTAAAACAATGAGCGGCTTCTATTAGTACAGCTGTTGGGACAGAGTATGCAGAAAGACTTGCATTTATCACACATCTCTGTAGCGCATCTCTCAGCCGTGCCAGCCGTGGCTCAGTGGGCAGCGCTCTCGCCTCTGAGGTAGAAGGTTGTGGGTTCAAAGTCCCACTCCAGAGACTTGAGCACAAAACTCTAAGCTGACACTCCCAGTGGAATGCTGCACTGTTGGAGGTACCGTCTTTCGGGTGAGATATTAAACCGAGGCCCCGTCTGCCCTCTCAGCTGGACGTAAAAAGATCCCACGGCCACTATTTTGAAGATGAGCAGGGGAGTTCTCCCCGGTGTCCTGGCCAATATTTATCCCCCAATCAACATCACCAAAACAGATTATCTGGTCGTTATCACATTACTGCTTGTGGGAGCTTGCTGTGTGCAAATTAGCTGCCATGTTTCCTCCCTCAGGTAAGGAGGCCAAAACTGTGCACAGTACTCCAGGTGTGGTCTCATCAATGACCTGTACAATTGGTAGTAAGACTTCCTTACTCTTGTACTCCAAACCCCTTGCAATAAAGGCCAACATGCCATTTGCCTTCCTAACTGCTTGCTGTACCTTGAAGTACTTTTGAAGTGTAGTCACTGCTGTAAAGTGGGGAAACTTGGCAGCCAATTTGCGCACAGCAAGCTCCCACAAACAACAATGTGATAATGACCAGATAATCGGTTTTAATGATGCTGATTAAGGGATTAATATTGGCCGAGACACCGGGGAGAACTCCCCTGCTCTTAAAATAGCGCCATGGGATCTTTTACCTCCACCCAAGAGGGTAGACAGCGCCTCGCTTTAGCGTCTCATTTGAAAGACTGCACCTCCCTCAGTACTGCTCCATAGTGTCAGCCTGGATCGTGTGCTCAAGTCTCTGGGGTGGGACTTGAACTCATTGAACCTTCTTGACTCAGAGGCAAGAGTGCTACCAACTGAGCCACTGGCTGACACCTTTACTAGATCAACCCAAAGTCAATATGGTGCGCAACACTGCTTATAGGCTTGTCCTGTGACCCCACCCACCCCCCCCTCCACCCGCCAACCTGCTGCATTAATCTCGGGCCAGTCTGACAGAGGAACACAATGCATTCTGACGAGGTGTCGTGCACTATGAGCCTTGCCAGAACCTCCATTGCATTCCCACACAATAAATTCTTGACCTCAGGTGCATTGTTACAGGATGGGGCTGATCATAATGAGTAGGACCGTAGGCTCGACACTGCCTGTACTTATCGTGCAGAGTCCCTGGAGTAAAACCGACAGAAAACAATATCAAATTCATTGACGAATTTCACAGTGCTTTCCTGGCGTCATGGATTCTTGGGAATGCACAGTCTCGAAGAATAAGGAAGGGAAGGAAAATAATTGGGAGAGTTATCCCTGCTGAACATTGCCAGAGGCCTGGGAGTGATTTATTTGCAAGCCTCCTCCCCGAGAATGGCACAAGGCGATGGTGAAATCTAGAAGGGGCAGTAGTAAATTAAATAATCCCAGGTCAGCGCAGGAGCTGAGTTTTATAGTGGAGTTACAGTGTTGACACTGAATAGTCAGAGCAAACATCTCCTAATTGCAGGGAATATCCAGCATGGATTCTTGTCAATTATCATTGGCTCCCTATCCCTCAAGACCGCAGGTTTAAAATTCTCCTTCTTCTATTTCAATCCCTTCATGGCCTCACTTCTCTTTTCCTGCCAGCTGTGGCACTCTCGCCTCAGTCAAAAGGTTGTGGGTTCAAGTCCCGCTCTAGAGACTTGAGCACAAAAATCTAGGCTGACACTCCCAGTGCAGTGCTGAGGGAGTGCTGCACTGTCTGAGGTGCTGTCTTTCAGATGAGACAGTAAACCGAGGCCCCGTCTACTCTCAGGTAGACATAAAAGATCCCATGGCACTATTTCGAAGAAGAGCAGGGGAGTTATCCCTGGTGTCCTGGCGAATATTTATCCTTCAATCAATATAACAAAAACACTTTAACTGGTCTTTATCACATTGCTGTTTGTGGGAGCTTGCTGTGTGCAAATTGGCTGCCGCGTTTCCCACATTACAACAGTGACTACACTTCAAAAGTACTTTGTTGGCTGTAAAGCGCTTTGAGACATCCGGTGGTCGTGAAAGGTGCTATAGAAATGCAAGTCTTTCTTTCCCTCTGTAACTTACCCCGGCCCGACACCCACTCCAAAACTCTCTGTTCCTCTGATTCCAGCCTCCTGTGCAACTTCCTCAACTCCCTCCAGCCCACCACTGGGGGCCGTGCCACCAGCTGCCGAGGCCCCATGATCTGGAATTCCCTTCCCAAACCATTCCCCCTCTCCACCTCCCTCTCCTCCTTTAAGTCGTTCCTTAAAACCCAGTCCTTCGGCCAAGCTTCTGGTCACTCCTCCTAATATTGTCTTCTGAGGGGAGACTTAATTGTGGTGTATAAAATTCTGAGGGGCCTAGATAGACTGGATAGGAAGGACCTATTTCACTTAGCAGGGAGGTCAATAACCAGGGGGCATAGATTTAAAGTAATTGGTAGAAGGATTAGAGGGGAGTTGAGGAGAAATTTTTCACCCAGAGGGTGGTGGGGGTCTGGAACTCACTGCCTGAAAGGGTGGGAGAGGCAGAATCCCTCATCACAATTAAAAAGTACTTGGATATGCGCTTGAAGTGCCGTAACCTACAGGGCTACGGACCAAGAGCTGGAAAGTGGGATTAGGCTGGATAGCTCTTTCGGCCGGCACAGACACGATGGGTCGAATGGCCTCCTTCTGTGTCATAAATTTCTCTGATTCTCTGATTCTTTGGCTTGGCATTTGATTTTTTTTTCCCCTTCTGGTACTGTGAGGCACCTTGGGATGTTCTCCTGCATTAAATGCGCTACATAAATGCAAGTTGTTGTTTACTTTCCTTAGTGACATGCAGGATAGGACCCTGCCTACTGTCCATCTCAAGTAAAAAGCAATCAGTCCTGTTCTGCTGCTGTATATCGGACTGCATTAGGGATGGATCCTGAATATTAGAGGTGGAACTTCCCAGACTCTACCTTGTATCCGTTTACAGCAGATTCATTCTCAAAGGCCTTGACGTGATCCCACTTGATTCTGACCCAGGAGCCGAATGACTTCCAAGAGATTTTACTTGGTGGCCGGTTAGGTGCTGAAAACACAAGAGAGAGTGGCAAATGAAACCCATGACTTCAAGGTAAAGCCGAACCAGGTCTACACAAACAGTGGAAGGCATGCAGTAGGATCAGCCTTGGGAATCCCAGAATCAATCAAACTAACTGTGGAAAAAAAATAATTGGCGTCATCTACTATTAATATCTTAGTAAATAAGCAAAGAACAGGTGAGTTGAGTACTCAAATCCTCCGAGTCCCTGGTTGAGTATGCACCCTCAGGCTATTTGTGTGCAAGCACTAACTAATAAGAGTTCAGAGCAAAATAAAACAGGCCCCACCCTCCAGTGTAGGAACAGATCTCCCTAACCGGAGTAATAGCTGATTGTGAAGATTTCTCTCATTTGCATGGGGCGAGGGTAAAGTGTTTGAGATTATATGGAGCCCATTACTAATATTTAATGAGCGGGGTTGGTGGGGGAAGGGGAGAATTCTTGATGGGGATTCCATTTTGCCTGCGGTTGTTGAAATCTAAGAGGCTCTGGCCTAGAAATTCAGTAGGCTTTGCGCCCAATTTTCGCCCAAAGAGGGTTTCTGCGCCAGTGTAAGAGGGTGCGCTGATATTCAACGCTGCGGTAATGGCGGCGGTAGCCGGTAGCGCTGCGCCGACACCGATGACGTCATCGGTGTGCGCAGTGCCCCGGTTCCGCCCCGCTTCCGGCCCAAACCCCATATTTAGTTGCGGCCGCCTCTTCTGCAGCGGCCGCAAACAGTGTTTGAAAAACGGGGCCGTACTGCTGCGCTACTGGGGCGCTTTAAGGTGGAGGTGCGGTCGGCCGCTTTTTCGGCGGCCGCCTGCCCGCACCTCCCTCCCCGGCCTCCTACACCACCCCCCCCCGCGGCATTGGTGGCTGATTCCCGCGAGCCCGGCACTTCTCCGTGGTGCCGGGCTCATTTGCCGGCAGAATCCAGCGGCGATCTCACGGCTGCAGGCAGCTCCTCCTTAAGAGAAGGAGGAGGCCTGCAGTACCCCAGCCTGCCGCACCGCATCGGGTGGCGCAGCGGCAGCTGGAGCGCTGAAATTCACTTTCAGCGCCCCAAGCGGAGGCGGGCACACCCTGGAACAGCGCCCGGTTCCGACTTGGGGCGCTAAAAATGAATTTCTGGCGGGCGCAACTGGCTCCGCGCGCAGCGCTAACTTTTGGGCGTTAGCCTGCTGGCGGGCCTTAACTGAATTTCTAGGCCTCTCTGTTTTATCGTGTTTTCCTAACCTGATTCTTAACTACACCCATGACCGAAGGAAGATTAGCATATTGGCTATTTGTAAAACAATATATATATTTGTCCTTGGGATGTGGGTAGTGTTGGCAAGGGAACATTTATTGCCTTGAGAGTATTAAGAGGCCAGCCATGTAGTGTGGGACTGGAATCACATGTTGGCCAGACTAAGTAGTGGGGATGGAAGGTTCCTTGTGTTGGTAACGAACGGATTAAAATCAGTGCGGTTTTTTTTCCAGTACATTGTGGAGTTTTACTGAGAGATGGTGTACTTGGTCACTGCCTTTGTCCCTTCCGACACGGTGTGTTTGGCCAGCTCCCCTGGGCTGGCAGCAGGCGCACAGTGGTCTGGATCTCCTGGGAGCTGATGGTCGAGCGATTGTTGTAATGGGCCAGGCAGGGAGCCTCACCCCGTCACGTGCTCAAATGTACCGTTCACAAAGGAGGCCACAATGCTCATGATCTAGGAGGAGATGCCGGTGTTGAGAACATGAGAACATAAGAATTAGGAGCAGGATTTGGCCATTTGGCCCTTCGAACCTGCTCTGCCATTCAATAAGATCATGGCTGATCTGTTACCTCATCTCCACTTTCCTGCACTATCCCCATAACGCTTGATTCCCTTAATATCCAAAAATCTATCGATCTCTGTCTTGAATATACTCAATGACTGAGCCTCCACAGCCCTCTGAGGTAGAGAATTCCAAAGATTCACCACCCGCTGAGTGAAGAAATTTCTCCTCATCTCAGTCCTAAATGGCCGACCCCTTATTCTGAGACTGTGACCCCTGGTTCTAGACTCCCCAGCCAGGGGAAACATCCTCCCTGCATCTACCCTGTCAAGCCCTGTAAGAATTTTGTATGTTTCAATGAGATCACCTCTCATTCTTCTAAACTCCAGAGAATATAGGCCTAGTCTACTCCGACACGGTGTGTTTGGCCAGCTCCCCTGGGACGGCAGCAGGCGTACAGCGGTCTGGATCTCCTGGGAGCTGATGGTCGAGCGATTGTTGTAATGGGCCAGGCAGGGAGCCTCACCCCGTCACGCGCTCAAATGTACTGTTCACAAAGGAGGCCTAGGAGAAGATGCCGGGGTGTTGAGGGGTGAACTTGCTTCATCACTTTGCAGACGTAGATGGAGTAACTCTCCTTCCTCCACCTTCTCCCATTCATGCAGCCCTTTGCTGCAGCTTTATTCAGGGCTTTCTTTGGTGCCCTTCTTGGGAGCTGCTTTCTTCTCCTGAGGCATTTTCAAACTCAATTTCAGACACATTGCTATAGGGAACATATATACTCTGCTTGTAATAACAACAGAAAATGCTGGAAAAACTCAGCAGGCCAGGCAACATCCATGGAGAGAGAAATAGAGTCAACGTTTCGAGCCAAACTCTTTGTCAAGACTCTTTGTTATTTCGGATTTCCAGCATCCGCAGTATTTTGCTATTATACTCTGCTTGTGCTGAACTCGTCATGGTAAATTACTGGCTACGGTGGCTGGGAACCCTTAACTCTTCTCTATAACAGGGATGAGCGCATACTTACAGGGATAAACAAGTCAGAGCCAGTGGAAAAGTGTTCGGAATGTGAAAAACAAGCTAAGGCGCCGAGAAGGTGCAAGACGCAGACTTTAGGATTGGTTTTCCAGAGGGAGGAGGTTTAAGATTCATGGTATGTTACGATAATTGGTGCTAATGAGCATGGCTTTGTTCTGATATAAGCGGGTAAACTGCCCAAGGGGCGAGAAGGACTCTGTTCCCAAGGGTCTTGGCTTCCCGTGAGGCAGCAGCAAGAAAACTCCCAATGGGGCTTCCATTTGTGAGTATAGACGCGTTGCTTATGAATGCCGTGCTTCTGTGCTAATGAGGTGTTATCATAGCTTACTCTAGTGTTTGAGCCTTACTTGGACAGAAGAAAGTCCAACACCTTGAAGGGCATTAGCCAACCAGTTGAATTATTACATTACCACCTTAAACGTTCGCTCCCTCCACCACCGGCGTACCGTGGCTGCAGTGTGTACCATCTACAAGATGCACTGCAGCAACTTGCCAAGGCTCCTTTGGCAGCACCTCCCAAACCCGCGACCTCTACCACCTAGAAGGACAAGGGCAGCAGGCTCATGGGAACACCACCACCTCCAAGTTCCCCTCCATGTCGCACACCATTCTGACTTAGAAGTATATCGGCCGTTCTTTCATCGTTGCTGGGTCAAAATCCTGGAACTCCCTCCCTAACAGCTCTGTGGGAGTACCTTCACCACACGGACTGCAGCGGTTCAAGAAGGCGGCTCACCACCACCTTCTCAAGGGCAGTTAGGGATGGGCAATAAATGCTGGCCTTGCCAGCGACGCCCACATCCCATAAAGGAATTTAAAAAAAAAATTCTTATGGTATTGGAGCAGTTTTCACGATCATATTTTCCTATAAACTGCCAGATTTATTGAATTTGATATCACAACTTGCCATGGTTTTGATGTGAACTCATGACCTCAGGGTCGCTAGTCTAGTCCCACTACCACTGCATGACAGCATGGAAAGGTTCTAACCCTCCCATTTAATTCTAGACCAAATTCTGCCTAAACATTCCCTGATTCCGAAAGCAAACCTCCAGAATATTCATCCATCTCCACTTAATCAACACCAGCCTATGGCTCTCCACAGACACCCTGAAGCCCTATCAACAGTGCATCCATTGTGGGCCATGAATACCTGACCATATTGTTCTGTACCCCTCCAATAAACTTCTGCTTCCCCACAAGATATTTATTCAGTTCCTTTTCCGAAGTCAATCTAATCTCGCTCCGTTAATTTTGGTAGGTGTCTGCATCCACCACTAGGAGGGGAACAAGGGATGAACTCATCGAGTCTGTGAGCCAAGTGGGGTGTCTCGCTTGATGGGAGAACAGATCAGAGACTGCATGTGGTGCTCCAGCGCTCCTGGTTTGCAGGACTCCAGATTCGCCAGTCAATATTACAGGTTGAGCGTCCAAAATCCGTAAAATGTTCCGGAATCCGGGACGATTGGTGGCAGGGTCATCCGGAATCCGTAAAATGTTCCGGAATCCGGACACCCTGTCAAACTGTTTCCGCCAGCCGGGCCCAGTGAAAAGTCAAAAAATGAAATCCAACTACTGCTTTGAGTACTGTACATTTCCTTTTCAAATTTGAAGATGGTAGCAAAAGATCCAGGCCGGGAAGCTGACATTAAGTACAGTTACAGCGTACTGCGTTGTAAAAACAAGAGAGGGAGGCTTACCATGCATTGCGAGGAAGTGAGGACTACAATGCCTGCGAGGAGAAGAACTACAAGGTGACGTCCAAAAACCAGAAATATCGCAACCTGGACCCAGGCATTTCCGGACTTGGATCGTGTTTCTGATGTCCGAAGTCCGGAAACGCCCGAGCCCCAGGTTGCGATATCTCTGGACTTCGGACATCAGAAACACATTCCGAAGTCCGGAAAAAAACACGAAAACTGGCTCGGCCTCGGTCCGGAGGTTGCTGGATTCAGGACGCTCGACCTGTACTGGCAAAATCAGGAGGTTCCCGCTTCCACACCAGAATCCCCAATCAGCGCTCCCACACCGAGTGACACCCCAGGGGAATAAATTTGTTCAAGCCCGTTTACGGACGTGAATTGGGCGGCGTGTGACGCTGACTGCGCCGGAAGAGGCTGGGCCCGAGGGCCACCCAAATTTGGACCTCGGGCCTCGTCTTAATAAGTCGGGAGAGCTCCGACGTTGAAGGAGGAGAGTGAGAGGGCAACAATGGAAGGAGAGGTAGCAAAACATAGAGGAGCAGAGCTGGAGAGACAGAGAAGCGAGGGGGGAGAGTGAACCATTTTTGCAGTCCTACCACTATTTCCACCCCCAGAGGAGTGTGGGAAGCTGACACTTGTTTTTGAGACCCTGCCAGAAAGAGGTCTGGGAACCGCGGGGTCAGGTAGTTTTGTGAAGAATGGTAATTTGCTTGAGTTAGCGTTGAGAAAAAGGCATCTGGATAGGGGAAAAAAGGTGCATGGAGCAGGAGCATGGACGGGGCATGTGTGGGGACAGGGCATGTGCGTGGGTGGGGCATGTGTGTGGGTGGGGCATGTATGGTGTTGGGGCATGTGCGTGGGTGGGGCATGCGTGTGGGCGGGGCATGTGTGTGAGTGGGGCATGTGCGTGCGCGGGGCATGTGTGTGGGTGGGGCATGTGTGTGGGTGATGTGTGTGGGTGTGGAATGTGCATGGGCGGGGCATGTATGGGGGTGGGGCATGTGCGTGGGTGAGGCATTTGCGTGGGCGGGGCATGTGCGTGGGTGGGGCATGTGGGTGGTCGAGGCATGCGTGTGGGCAGTGTATACGCGTGGGCGGGGCACGTGCGTGGGCGGGGCACGTGCGTGGGCGGGGCATGTGCGTGGGCGGGGCATTGCGTGGGCGGGGCATTGCGTGGGCGGGGCATTGCGTGGGTGGGGCATTGCGTGGGGCAGGGCATGTGCGTGGGTGGGGCATGTGTGTGTGGGCGGGGCATGTGCGTGGGCAGGGCAGGTGCGTGGGCAGGGCAGGTGCGTGGGCAGGGCATGTACATGGGCAGGGCATGGTCGAGGCATGCGTGTGGGCAGTGTATACACGTGGGTGGGGCATGAGCATGGGTGGGGCATGTGCGTGGGCGGGGCATCTGCGTGGGTGGGGCATGTGTGTGGGGGCGGGGCATGTGTGTGGGCGGGGCATGTGCGTGGGCAGGGCATGTGCGTGGGCAGGGCATGTGCGTGGGCAGGGCATGTATGTGGTCGAGGCATGCGTGTTGGCAGTGTATACACGTGGGCGGGGGCATGCGTGCGGGCGGGATATTAGCGTGGGTGCGGCATGTGCATGGGCGGGGCATGTGTGTGGGTGGGGCATGTGCGTGGGTGGGACATGTGTGTGGGCGGGGCATGAAAGTAGGCAGGGCTTGTGTGTGGTCGATGCATGCGTGTGTGCAGTGTATACACGTGGGCGGGGCATGCGTGTGGGTGGGGCATGTGCATGGGTGGAGCATGTGCGTGGGCGGGGCATGAATGTAGGCAGGGCTTGTGTGTGGTCGAGGCATGCGTGTGGGCAGTGTATACACATGGGCAGGGCATGCGTGTGGGCCGGGTATTAGCGTGGGCAGGGCATGTTTGTGGGCAGGGCATGTGTGTGGGTGGGGCATGTTTATGGGCGGGGTTACCATCAATTTATCAGTTATTGTGCCTATACCAGTCTCATTTGAGATTTGTTAATGTTAAACTTGCATCCTCCAGTCTGTGCTCACAGTCTAAGTCAGACACTTATATTATTTATACCTCTGAGCATTTTAAAGACTTGGGCTACACCTCCCCTCCATTTCCTTTTCCACAAACTCAGTTCTCCTAATCCTTGTTGCTTGTCTCTGAACCTACTCCAGTTCATTAATGTCCTTCCACATGTAGGATAACAAAGGCAGCCACCATATTCCAAATACTCTCAAGTAGATACAGTGAGTTTGGATCTTTACATAAAATTTATGGCACAGAAACAGGCTTTTCGGCCTGACTGGTCCGTGCCGGCATTTATCCTCCACACGAGCCTCCTCCCACCTTACTTCATCACACCCTATCAGAATGACCTTCTATTCCTTTCTCCCGCATGTGTTTATCTAGCTTCCCCTTAAATATCTCTATAATATTCGCCTCAACCACTCCCTGTGGTAGCAAGTTCCACATTGCAACCACTCTCTGGGCAAAGATATTTCTCGTAATAGGATCTATTAGTGACTATCCTATATTTATGACTCCCTGGCTTTGGACTCTCCCACAAGTGGAGGATTTGGACCTCCAATGCCATTCATTACACAGGAGACCTTACATCGGATATACGGCACAGAAACAGGCCATTCGGCCCAACGAGTCCATGCCGGCGTTTATGCTCCACTCGAGCCTCCTCCCGTCTTTCCACATTTCAATCTATCAGCATAACCCTCTATTCCCTTCTCCCTCAGATGCTTGTCTAGCCTCCCCTTAAATGCATCTCTGTTATTCGCCTCAACCACTCCCTGTGGTAGCGAGTTCCACATTCTCACCACTCTCTGGGTAAAGAAGTTTCTTCTGAATTCCCTATTGGATTTCTTGGTGACTATCTTCTATTGATGGGCCTCTAGTTTTGCTCTTCCCCACAAGTGGAAACATTCTTTCTGTATCCACTCTATCAAAACCTTTCATGATTTTAAAGACCTCTATTAGGTCACCCCTCAGCCTTCTCTTTTCAAGAGAAGAGAGACCCAGCCTGTTCATCCTTTCCTGATAGGTGTACCCTCACATTTCTGGTATCATCCTTGTAAATCTTCTCTCTCTTCTGTAAATCGCTCTCCTCCAAGCGCTAAACCCTGAAACAGCAGCACCGTACTCACGCGCTTTCTTGGTGATGACGGTTGTGGAGGGGCCGGCAGGGCCGCTGCCAGCACTGTTGTAGGCCCTGACCTCCACGTGGTACAGAGTGCTGGGCTTCAGGCCTGGGACTCGGGCCGACGTTTCGAGCCCAAGGGTCCTCACTCGATCCGCCGAAGCCTCTTTATCGTTCTCTCTCCAGTACCTGATCTTTGGAGATGGGAAAAACGTACAAAAAAAAAAAAGAAAAGAATGGAGAGCATTAAAAGAAAATAATGAAGCGAAAAAACAAGCTTGAGGTAAGCTGCCCATTAGGGTGCTTCAAACCAGCCTCTCTGGGGGCAATTTTGACTCTGCACGATAGTGTAGAATGGGTGATTGCGAGTCGGCAGCCTGTTTTACATCTCTCCCCCATTGAAGTCAGTGGAAATGAACATTGGGTTGAGATGCAAGCCTCTCAACCTTTCTCCCCGAAGGTACTGACTGCTGCGTGCCTCCACCACCTCACCAAAGTCACCGCTCTTTTCGCACGCCAGTCTAGAAGCGCGGGTCCGCCGGTTATTCGACGGTGGGAGCATCACAGCAAAGCCTGATCCTGTCCGCGCCCCATGCTCACCAGAAATCGCGAGATAGCGGTTAGGAGATGAGATGAATCAGTCATTCATGAAAGAAAGACTTATGAAATAATACTGAGCGGCCTGCGGGTGGCGCTGCCCAGGGAGAGTATAAATACTCGGGCATGGGCCCAGCTTGTGCAGGACATTCTTAACAGGAACTAGTGAAGGACACAACTAGACCTCCATGTTGTAAAACAGTTGATTAAAGCTTTGTTTAACGCTTAGACCAAGTGCCTAGTAGTTTTCTTACGTCAGGAGAGGAAACCCGGGCAGATTTTATGTCACCCCTTCCAGTGGTGTTGGCCTCAACTACAGGAAGCTCTTTTTTATCCGGCACCGACGGGACCGGCGTGGTGCCGGTTTATCAAAAAGTCCGGATAACAGAGTTATAGTTAAAAGGTACGAGAGCTCCGAACACAGCAATAAAAACAAAGCTTCCCTGTTGCTTAGCAACAGCTGCAAGAACCACCAAGCGTCCCTGTTGCTTAGCAACAAGTGCAGAAAGCCCCAATTACACAGCGAAGAATCAAGAAACGGCCACAAATATTAAGAAAAACTTAACTGAACCTACTCCTGAATTTTGCCGGTTAACCGAGATTTCCGGTTGTTTGGGTGCCGGTAAATCGAGAGTTTCCGGTATACTGCCGTACCTCTTGCTCCAACTCAGATCAAGTTAGAAAGAAAGAACTTGCATATGGCACCTTTTACAGCCTCACAACCAAAGCACGTTACTGCCAATAAACACTGTTCTAAGGTAGGAAACGCGGCAGCCAATTTGCACACAGCAAGCTCCCACAAACAGCATCGTGATAATGACCAGATCATCTGTTTTAGTGATGTTGGTTGAGGAATAACTATTGGCCCAGGACAGCGAGGAGAACTCCCCTGCTCTTCTTCGAAAGAGTGCCAGGGGATCTTTTCCATCAACCTGAGAGGGCCTCGAGTTAACATCTTATCCGAAAGACGCCCCCTCTGACAGTGCAGCACTCCCTCAGCACTGCACTTTGTGTCAGCCTAGATTATGCGCTCAAGTATCTGAGTCAGGCGAGGGTGCTACCAACTGAGCTACAACTGACACAGTAAACTCAGAGCTAGGTCCCACAATCGTTTCTACACTTTCCAATACAATCATAAGACCATTTATCAAAGTCTTTGGCCTAGAAATTGACTATTGCCCCGTTTGGGGCGCCAGCCTCGCCAGGGCGCTAACAGTAGCGCCCCGGAAGCAGTCGCGGCCGCCCGCAGGAAATTCAGTTTGTGCGCCCCAGAGGGAAGCGCGGCGCTACTGGAGGTACCCCGCATCCCTCTTGGGGCGCTGCAGCTGAATATCGCTGCGCAACGTGCCGCAGCGCCGCGCTGCGGTACTGCAGACCTTCCTCCCTTTCTTAAAGGGGAGGGGCCTTGTGCAGCGCGATCGAGGATCGCGAGTGCCGGCAAAAGAGCCTGGCACCGAGGAGAAGTGCCGGGCTCTTGGAATGCAGTCGGCACTCTGCGGGGGGGTGGGGGGGGGGGGGGGCAGTGGGGGGGGCTCAGGAGGCCGGGGACGGCAGCGCGGAGAGGTGCTGGCAGGCGGCCAGCAAAATAAATGGCTGCCCCGCACCTCTCCTTTAATTAGCGCCTCTACCGCCGCAGGTAGGCCCCCCTGAACCGGTCGCAAATAGCGCCCGGCGTTAAAGCAGGGGGCGCATCTAAATATTGCGATCGGGGCGTTAGCGGGGCACTGCGCACACCGATGATGTCATCGGTAGCGGCACAGCGCTAACGGCTAGCGACGCCATTAGCGTCCCGCTGAATTTAGCGGGAGGCGTGGCCAGTGGCTTCCGACCCACTTAGCGCCCTCTTAAGGCGCTAACAGGTGGCGCAGCCCACTGAATTTCTAGGCCTTTTTGTTTAATAAAAATTAACACCTTTGAAATAAAACTATTTTCTTCGGTTTCTACCTATTTCCATGAAGCAAGTAGACTTCCCCTAAATTTATTAATGAGTGCCTCACCGTGGCGGGGAAACTCCTTGGAGCTCTGGCGAATTGACTTCACGGAAGCACGGCGGGAAACCTCCCAGGGAGAGGGGGGGCGGGTAATGCTCCGAGATAATTTTCCCGCGTCCCGTGGCCCTGAACACAGCACCCTCCCCGCTGGGAAAGGGTAAAGGCAAAAGAGCAGCTCACCTCGTAGCCCAGCAGTATACCGTTCATGGTGACCTGTCCGACTGGCTTCCAGCTCACCTCGACTTCGGAGGAGGAGAGGCTGTTGGCCGATACCCCAGAGGGGGCAACGCTCGGTGCTGATGGGGGGGGGAGAAAAACATGTTAGCAATTCGTTGTGAGATGGCTGTGCAGGTTGACAGGCTAGCCCATCAGATTAGACAATGAATGGGTTTCACCCCGTGGAGCGGGTGCAGAGGAGATTTACAAGGCTACCAAAGTTCACCATCTTGGCTAACAGATGAAGATGGATGAGATAATGGGGGACGACCACTGTCCATTCAGTCTCCTTTTTGTTTGTTAAGGTGCCCCACCAAGAAATCACACCATTGACATCCTTCCTAAAGTGCGGTGTCCACTGGACTGGACAGACTAGATGCAGGAAGGATGTTCCCGATGGTCAGGGAGTCCAGAACCAGAGGTCACAGTCTAAGGATAAGGGGTAAGCCATTTAGGACAGAAATGAGGAGGAATTTCTTCACCCAGAGAGTGGTGAACCTGTGGAATTCTCTACCACAGAAGGCAGTAGAGGCCAATTCATTAAATATATTCAAGAAGGAATTAGATATATTTCTTAAGGCTAAAGGGATCAAGGGGTATGGGGAGAAAGCAAGGACCGGGTACTGAATTTGGATGATCAGCCATGATCGCATTGAATGGCGGAGCAGGCTCGAGGGGCCGAATGGCCTACTCCTGCTCCTATCTTCTATGTTTCTATGTTTCTATGTCCAATTCTGAGTGCCACACTTCAGGGAGGATGACAAGGCCTTGGAGAGGGTGCAGAGGAGAGTTACTGGAATGGAACCAGGGATGAGGGGCTACAATAACATAGAGAGGCCGCAGAAGCTGGGCTGTTCTCCTTAGAGCAGAGAAGGTTAAGAGATTTGATAGAGGTGTTCAAAATCATCAGGGGTTTTGGTAGAGCAGATACGGAGAAACTGTGTCCACTGGCTGGAGGGTTGGTAAACAGAGAAACACATATTTAAGTTAATTAAAATCCAGGTAAGAAATTAGGAGAATTTTTTTTTTTTAACACAAGTTGTTACGATCTGGAACGCGCTGCCTGAGGGGGCGGTGGAAGCAGATTCAATAGTAACTTTCAAAAGGGAATTGGAGAAATACTTGAAAGGGAAATATTTTCACGGCTATGGGGAAAGAGCGGGGGGGGGTGGGTGCGGGGAGTGGGACTAATTGGATAGCTCTTTCAAGGAGCCGGCACAGGCACGATGGGCCAAATGGCCTCCTGCTGTGCAGCGTGATTCAATGAATATATTACCCTAATAAAACAATGGTGGGGGAGGTGCAACTATAGAAGAGAGCCTAAATGATAGTACGAAATCGAGGACAAAAGTACGGCCGATGACAGAGAGTTGGGATCACCAACCTTACCTTCCTCTGCAGAGTAGACGACTGTGGTCTGGCTGTACGGTCCCTGACCCTTGTTGTTGAAGGCCTTCACCTTCACTTCGAATCGACTGTACGATGCGACCGTATCATTCCTGTAAACGTACCGCGAGGACTCCGCGCCCAGAACCTTTGCGTTCCTCCAGTCTTTCGTCCCCTCCTTTCGAAAGGTGATGATGTAGCCAAAGCCCTCGCCGTTCTGGTACTCGCGTGGCACAGGCTTAAATTAAATCCGTCAATAAATAGGAAAGTTAAAATCCGGAGAAGCTTTCTAATCCCCCCTCCACCCCATCCTCTTCTTTTGAAGGAGCTGACTCGTACCGGGATTGAGTTCCCCTGGCACCAGCAACCCTTTCCCCACCTCAAGCACGTGTCCAAAGTTCGTGAATGAGACTCAACTGTGAATTTCAGTGGGCTGCTCAACTACAGCAGCATCACATGCAAACCTGATCCTCGCCCAATATCCACACCCCTTAGAGTAATGGGGGGTCAGTTGCTAGTGATCTAGAGTGGGGAGCACTGGCGGAATATTTTTCCTTTCCTATCCCAGCCCTGCTGTGACCAAATCCAGTACCCCAAGTTTTTATACTGACCAGGCAAGGCTGAACAGGCTGGGGCTCTTTTCTCTAGAAAAGGGAAGACTGTGGGGTGACCTGATAGAGGTCTTTAAGATTATGAAAGGGTTCAATAGGGTAGATGTAAAGAAGACGGTTCCACTTGTGGGGGAGTCCAGAACTAGGGGGTCATAAATATCAGATCACTAATAAATCCAATAGGGAATTCAGGGGCAGCTTCTTTACCCAGAGAGTGGTGAGAACGTGGAACTCGCTACCCCAGGGAGTGGTTGAGGAGAATAGTATAGATACATTTAGAGACTCAGGGGGTGATTTTCACTCAGAAGTCGGGAAGGAGGCAGGACTACAACTTTCAGGGTTGTAGTCCCGCCTCCATCGAGATGCAGCCAATCCACGTGATTTTAACTTGATTGACCATGTTGAGCCCACCCAGCGGGCTCAGCAGGCCAATTAAGGGTCACCTGGCAACAGGTGACATCACAGAGTGAAATTTCATCTGTCAAGACGTTTTGACAGATGAAATATCAGCGTTTCACAGCTGTTTGAAGCTGTCAAACACTGACAGTCTTATTTCTAACCTGAGTCCTTCTACACAAACTGAGTTAGAAATCTCCCCGGCACAGAAAGCTGCAGGCTGTCACTGTTGACAGTTCGCAGCCGTTCTGCTTTCTGTGCTGGTTAGATGATGGACTCCCGAAACCTAGAGGAAGGAAGGCTGAAAAGGTAAGTACAGGTAATTTAAACTTCTTTACACACTTTAGACACACCAAACACACTTACCTTTGCACTCATGCACCCATCACTCACCTGAACACCGACATCTCGACCCCTCCAAGCCCTTCAACCCGACGGCCCGACTCCTCTAACTTGGCGTGGTTTGGAGCCGTCGGGAATCCCACACTTCAACCTTAAAAATAGGGATTAGGCTAAAAACTGCCTGTTAACTACCTGTTAACAGGCAGTTAATTGTCATTAATCCCTTCCCGCCTCGGGGAGGCGGGTCCCAGTGCGGGGCGGGTACCCACCTGCTTTGAAACTGGCATGGAAGCGGGTTGGGGGCGGGATGGGGTCGGGACCCCTGATTTTGGGATTTTAACCCCCCGCACGCCTCCAATCCCGCCTCCACGGCCCAATGAAAATCCTGCCCTGAGTGTCTTCGCTTCCACCACTTCCGTCGGCAGTGAGTTCCAGGTCCTCACCACTCGCTGCGTAAATTTTTTTTCCCTCACATCCCCCCTGTGTCTCTTGCCCAATACCTTAAATCTGTGTCCCCCTAGTCCTTGTACCATCAACTAGTGGGAACAGCCTTTCCCTGTCTAGCCTATCCAAACCTGTCATAATCTTGTACACCTCGATCAAATCACCCCTCAACCTCCTTTGCCCTAATGAAAACAAATCCAGCTTCTCCAACCTGTCCTTGTAGCTAAGATCCCCCATCCCCGGAACCATTCCGGTAAATCTCCTCTGCACTCGCTCAAGTGCCTTCACATCCTTCCTAAAGTGTGGTGACCAGAACTGGATGCAATACTCCAGTTGTGGCCTAACCAGCGCTTTATAAAGGTTCAGCATAACTTCTCTACTTGTGTACTCAATACATCTATTTATGAAGCCCAAGATCCCATATGCTTTGCTAACCACTCTCAATATGTCCCGCCACCTTCAGGGACCTATGCACATTAACTCCCAGGTCACTCTGTCCCTGCACACTCTTTAAAAATGTTTCCACTTCTACCGATATTTTGTCAGTATCCACCTTCTTAGTAAACACTGATATAAAGTACTCACTGAGTATTCTAGCCTGCACCTCTAAGCATATATCACCTTCTTTGTCTCTAATAGGCCCCACCCCGCCTCTTACTACCTGCTTACTGTTTATATGCTGGTAGAATATTTTTGGGTTCCCTTTTATGTTAACCGCCATTCTACTCTCATATTCTCTCTTTGCCAATCTTATTTTCATCTTCACATCCCCTCTCAACTTATTGTATTTGGTCTGGTTCTCCCTTGAAGAATTCACCTGACATTCATCATACATCCTCTTTTTTTGTTTCATTTAAGGGGAGGCTAGAAAAACACATGAGGGAGGAAGGAATAGAAGGTTATGCTGATAGGATTTGATGAAGTAGGAAATCTGACCCACAAAATCATTGTTTCGTGGGGAAAAAAATTCTGGCATTCTCCAGTCCCACCTGAGACCTGTTCACTTTGTACATGTGTCCTTTAGTTCTGTATCCAAGCCCTGAAGGTGGAGGGAAGGGGGAAGGGACAGTAAAGGTTTTGTCTCTCAGTTGAAAATAAATAAATCTCTGGTTTTTAGCCTAAATCCTCCACTCTGCAGTTCACCACACAAGGACCCTCCCCACTGTGAGCCTACTCTCCACACCAGTTTCAGTCTCGGGCTTTCCTGATTACTCACCGCCCACAGAATTGTGACCTCGTGCTGATCTCCGCCTCCGCCGGTGATGCTTGATGGAGCAACTGTGGGAGCTAGGGGGCACAAAGTGGAATATCTTGAACCATAAAAACATACGCAAGTGCAAGAGCTCTTCTGGTGTCATGATGTGTTTCAGACTCCAATGGAAACCAGCATGGGGAGAGATGCGAAACGGGCTGCCGACTCGCTCTCGCCCGTTTTACAGCGTCGCACAAAGTTATCAAGATCTGTTATTACTTCGGCAAATGCAGCAGCCAATTTTCACCCTACAACTAACAATTGGATGAATAAGTCAAGTTAATTTGTTTCTCGTGCTGCTGGTTGAGGGACGAATGTTGGCCCAAAACACTGGGAGAACTCCCCTGCTCTTCTTTAAATTGTGCCGTGGGATCTTCAACATCTACCTGAACACACGGACAGGATCTTGGTTTTACGTTTCACCTGAAAGGCAGTGCCGCCAACAGAGCCGCACTCGAGTAAGTGTCAGCTGCGGCTCAGTGGGTAGCACTTCCTGCCTTTTTTTTTTCTTTTCTACGTCAGAAGGTCATGGGTTCAAATCCCACTCCAGAGACATGAGCACAAAAAATCTAGGCTGACACTCCCAGTGCAATACTGAGGGAGTGCTGCACTGTCGGAGGTGCCGTCTTTCACGTAAGACATTAAACCGAGGTCCTGTATGCCTTCTCAGGTGGACATAAAAGATCACACGGCACTATTTGAAGAAAGAGTAGTGGAGTTTTCCCCGCTGTCCTGGCCTATATTTATCTCTTGACACCTAAAACAGATTATGTGGCCATTTATCTCATTGCTGTTTGTGGGAGCTTGCTGTGCGCAAATTGGCTGCTGTTTTCCCTACATTACAACAGCGACTGTACGTCAAAAGTACTTAATTGGCTTTGGGACATTTTGATGTTGTGAAAGATGCTATATAAACACAATTCTTTCTTTTTATTATTGCACTGGTATGTCGGCCCACAACCCTTTGACCTAGAGGTGAGCACCCTACCAACTGAGTTAGTTCAAGGCTGATGGCCAGATTTTCTGGACTAGCTTTCAGTCTGGGAACATGGATGTGTAAAATCAAACAGGAGGGAGAAAGTAAAATAGCTCCCAAGTTATTTATCAGGAATTCAATGAAATTTGAAAGAATAAAGATATCTTCATGCTCATACAGGACCCTTCTTAGTTCAGCTCACTGGCTGAGCGATGAAAACAACTAGCAGACTCAACATGGTGCGAACCTCAATTCCAACCTCATACATTAAGCCATAGATTTTCAAAGTGCGGTCTGTGGATCCACAAGGTCATTAGATTTCTATCGATTTGGGGTCGGCCATACTGATGATTGTAAGCACAATAATTCTACGTTCAATCATTTTTCCCTAGATTTTCTGTATTTGTTGACTTACTAACACATTGGGTTGAATCTTGCTGGAAAAATAACAGCGTGTTAACGAGGCACGCCGTTATTAATCGGCCAGTAGGTTCAGGGGATTAAGTGATGCGCCGTGAGTTGGGGGTCTCCGGGAGGGTGCCATTATTTGCTGGGGGGTCTCCGGGAGTGTGCCATTATTTGCTGGGGGTATCCGGGAGGGTGCCATTATTTGCTGGGGGTCTCCAGGAGGGTGCCATTATTTACTGGGGGTCTCCGGGAGTGTGGCATTATTTGCTGGGGGGTTCCCGGGAGTGTGTCATTATTTGCTGGGGGGTCTCCGGGAGTGTGCCATTATTTGCTGGGGGATCTCCGGGAGTGTGCCATTATTTGCTGGGGGATCTCCGGGAGTGTGCCATTATTTGCTGGGGGGTCTCCGGGAGTGTGCCATTATTTGCTGGGGGGTCTCTGGGAGTGTGCCATTATTCCTTTTCCCAGTTTTGAAGGGTCATCGACCTGAAACGTTAACTCTGTTTCTCTCTCCACAGATGCTGCCTGACCTGTTGAGTATTTCCAGCATTTTTTTGTTTTTATTTCAAATTTCCAGCATCCACAGTATTTTGCTTTTGTTTTTGTGTGCCAATATTTGCCGGTGTTTTTACAGGAATGTACAAATATTTTTTTGAGGGGTTTGCAGTAAGTCACATCAGATTATTTTTTAGGGTCACAAATGAAGACTAGAGACGCCCAACTTGCTCACTTACCCGCTTCTCTGGTGCGTATAGACTGTGAGGGTAGGCTGGGGTCACCAGTTCCCAAGATGTTGTTGGCTGTGACTCGGAATTCATAATCCATCCATGGAATGAGGTTAGTTACCCAGGCTGTCTCCGCATTGCCTTCTATATGTTGGGGAGCTTGACAGACGTAATTGAAAAGAGAAAGAGTTAGAACATTGGCCCCCCCAACCAAGGATGCCTCAGTGAACGAATGCACTGTGCAGTGCGCTACTGAACCATAAAAAACAGGAAGATCCCAGTTTCCATCCCTACTTTTGATTAGGTGTCAGCTGCGGCTCGCTGAGTAGCACTCTCGCCTCTGAGGCAAGTGGTTGTGGGTTCACAGTCCCGCTCCATAAGACTTGAGCGCAAAATTCTAGGCTGACACTGCAGTGCAGTACTGAGGGAGTGCTGCACTGTCGGAGGTGCCATCTTTCAGATGAGACACATCTGAGGACTCGTCTGCCCTCTCAGGTGAACGTAAAAGATCCTAAAAAAAGAGCAGGGGTTAGAAAAGAAGAGTAGGGGTGTTCTCCCTGGTGTCCTAGCCAATATTTATCCCTTAACCAAAAATCACTAAAACAGATGATCTGGTCATTATCACTTTGTTGTTTGTGGGAGCTTGCTGTACACAAATTGGCTGCTGCTGTGGTCTGGAGGGGACCGCTGTCTGGCGATAAGGAGGTAAGCCTCGGGGGTAGGGGAAGGCCCAAGTGAGGCCTGGAGGAGCACCCCATGGCCCGGCTCCTGTTTGCTGGCAGGTTTCACCGGTGGCTCCATCACGGCGTGCGATTGCCATGCTTCGGCGTTTAAAATCGCGTCGGGGTCCTAATTGCATCGGAGGACGCCCGACTTTCACAGGTTAATCGGGTCCACATCGGGATGACCACCAACTCCATCCCCCACCCCCCCTCCCCCACCTCATGCTGCAGAAAAACCAGCGGCTATAATGGCGTCAGGCGTGAGCTCATCAGGAACGAAGAGGGGGGGAGCGGGAAGCTGCCATTTTAATCACCCAATGACCCTGTTCCCAATGGGTGGGCGATGCGGTTGCCGACTCTAGCTGGGCGAATTCCTGGAGGTTTCATCACATGACCTCTTGCCTCCAACCGCCTCACCCAGTCAAATATCCTTTTGTTTAATCCATCCCCCCCAACCCCCCGTCTCCAATAAACAAAAGTGTTCAAAGAAAATTAAGAGAGAAACAATTTTTTTAAATTTCCCCCCCCACCCGCAACCTATGATTTTTCTCCAGGGTTTGTTCTGGAGATTAACCTTTAATTCCTGGAGGCTCCAGGCCGATCCTGGAGGGTTGGCAACCCGAGCAGACAGGGTTAAAGCCAGGCCTTTGCTCTCTCGGCCCACACATTGGCCTGAGGTGCAGAAATCCTTCAACACCCGTGGATCTGAAAGTTCATTACCTTCAGGAGAAGTGAGAAATGAAAAAAAAATAAAACAAAAATCATTCTCCTCCTCCGCTCAAACACCCACGGCCTATTATTTCAGATATATATATAAAAAAATAGGTTACACTCCTCCAAACAAACAACTCCTGGTAAATTTTAGTTTGGCCTCTCGCGCGATTAAAATGGAAATTTTGCTGAATTGAATTTCGAATGATTAATTTCAGTGCTCTCGCCCTGACACTCTGCGAACAGTCAGGCTGCACTGCGCAGCTTGCTGGGGGTAGGCGGAGGGCAGCAGCTATTGTAACAGTGAGGGCAGACTGCACGTTGTAAGCTCCCTGCGGCATCTCCGTGGGTGGAATTCGCACACTCCCCCCCCGCCCCCCCCACCCCGGCTTTCCCTTTAGGGGGAAAGAAATCAAGCTGGGGGCTGCCGTGAATCAGATTTAAAAAAAATTATAATAATTTCAGCCAGTTCGGGGAAATAAAAAGTTAACTCCTTGATTACGCCAAGGAGAGGAAAAAATAAGGGACAATTTTCAGCTTGGATAGACCTGTGGAGAGTGTTACCCATGGCATCTAGAAAAGAAAAGAAAGATTCGCATTTCTGTAGCGCCTTTCCCGACCACCGGATGTCTCAAAGCGCTTTACAGCCAAAGAAGTACTTTTTTTGAAGTGTAGTCACTGGTTGTAATGTGGGAAACGCGGCAGCCAATTTGCGCACAGCAATCTCCCACAAACAGCGATATGATAATGACCAGATCATCTGTTTTAGTGATGTTGGTTGAGGGATAAATATTGGCCCCAGGACACCAGGGATAACTCCCCTGCTCTTTTTCAGAATACTGCCGTGGGATCTTTTACATCCACCTGAGAGCGCAGACGGGGCCTCAGTTTAACGTCTCATCCAAAAAATCAATCAAATCACCCCTTAACCTTCTATGTTCTAGGGAATACCAGCCTAGTTTGTGTAATTTCGTTAGAGATAGTGCACCCCCAAACCTTTAAACAGAGCAAACATACAGAGTGTGGCGTTGACTGTACCTGTCCTGACATTCTTCCACTCGTCAGACAGCGGGGTCCTGGCTTGTATTATGTACTTGCCGATCGGGCTGTGGTTATCGTAGCCTCTGCTCCAACTTAGCAGCACCGAAGTGTCATTGATTTCTTTCACCACAACACCTCCTGGAGGGCCAGGTGGACCTGGGCAACAAGAACAACAACAACAACTTGCATTTATATAACGCCCTGAACATCCCAAGGCACTTCACAACAGCGATTATCAGACAAAATCAGACACCGTGCCACATCAGGAGATATTAGGACAGGTGATCAAAAGCTTGGTCAAAGAGGTAGGTTTTAGAGTATCTCAAAAGAGGAGAGAGAGGCGGAGAGGTTTAGGGAGGCAATTCCGGAGCTTATGGGCCCAGGCAGCTGAAGACACGGCCGCCAATGGTGGAGCGATTAAAAGTGGGGATGTGCAAGAGGCCTGAAATGGAGGAGTGTGGAGATCTCGGGGGGGTTGTAGGGCTGGAGGAGGTTACAGAGATAGGGAGGGGCGAGGCCATGGAGGGATTTGGAAACAAGGATGAGAATTTTAGGGAGGATATTCCAGAGCTTAGGGCCGAGCCAGTTGAAGGCATGGCCGCCAGTGGTGGAGCGATTAAAATTGTGGATGCGCAAGAGGCCAAGAACCCCTCATAATTTTGAATACCTCTATTAGGTCTCCGCTTAACTTTTTCTGCTCTGAGGAGAACAATCCCAAATTCTCCAAACTCTTCACATAACTGAAGACCCTCAACTTAAAATTCATGTTGATTTTTCTAAAGTAATTGTTTTGCCAGAAATGTGAGGGGATGCTAGATAAGTACACGAGGGAGAAAGGAATACAAGGTTATGCTGATAGGATTAGCAGACGCAGGGGTGGGAGAGCGCTCGCATGGAGCATAAACACTGGCACAGGCCAGTTGGGCTGAATGGCCTGTTTCTGTGCTGTACATTCTACCTAACAATAGGCCATGAATGTGCTCAATTTGTTTGTACCCAAGCTTAATGCCTGTCGTGATGTAACTGTCTTATAAGAACATACGGATTAGGAGCAGGAGTCGGCCACTCGAGCCTGCTCCGCCATTCAATGAGATCATGGCTGATCTGATTACTCCACATTCCCACCTACCCCCGATAACCTTTCACCCCCTTGCTTATCAAGAATCTATCTACTTCTGCCTTAAACATATCCAAAGACTCTGCTTCCACTGCCCTCTGAGGGAGAAAGTTCCAAAGACTTACTGTGAGAAAAAAATTTCTCCTCATCTCTGTCTTAAGTGGGCGACCCCTTATTTTTAAACAGTGACCCCTAGTTCTAGATTCTCCGACAAGAGGAAACATCCTCTCCACATCCACCCTGTCCAGACCCCTCAGGATCTTATATGTTTCAATCAAGTCACCTCTTACTCTTCTAAACTCCAGTGGATACAAGCCTAGCCTGTCCAACCTTTCCTCATAAGACAACCCGCCCATTCCAGGTATTGGTCTGGTAAACCTTCTCTGAACTGCTTCCAATGCATTTACATAATTCCTTAAATAAGGAGACCAATACTGTACACAGTACTCCAGATGTGGTCCCACCAATGCCCTGTATAACTGAAGCATAACCTCCCTACTTTTGTATTCAATTCCCCTTGCAATAAACGATAACATTCTATTAGCTTTCCTAATTACTTGCTGTACCTGCATAGTAACCTTTTGCGATTCATGCACTAGGACACCCAGACCCCTCTGCATCTCAGAGCTCTGCAATCCCTCACCATTTAGATAATAACATAATAGCCCTGGAATTGCGGCCGGAGGCGTACCTCCAGGGTACTCCTCCAACCTGCGAAAGAATGATGGACCTATCTGCTGGCGGTGAGGATGCAAGAAGCTGCGGTCTCGGGCCGCGAGGCGGAGGGCAGCGTAACGGCCCACGGATCCCAGGGACGCGGGCGGTGCGGAAGCGTACCTGGGATCACGTGGGCCTGGCCCTCCAATCACAAAGTAGAGTTCCATTTTAATCATTTATGAAGGGAATCCCCTAATGAGATGTAATGGAATCTGGAAATGTAATAATTGTACAAGTAACAGAATTGGAATTTTATTCATAATTATCTTCATTCCACCAACCTCACAAAAAATGTAATTTTTTCATCATTTTTGACATCATTAAAACTGTAATCCGGGCCAATATTTGCATAAACTAATTTCATACAGTGTATGCACATAATTACGATATGAAAATGTTTAATTAATGACTTAGATATCCCCTTACACTAATGCAAAGAGGCTCTGCCCCTGTTTGCATCAGCTGTAACCCTTACGTGCGCAATTGCTGGCCAGTCGCTGGGCAAATAGCCCAATTCTGCGCCATCGATTGCTTTTTTGTGGTCCACGCGGATAGCCTGTCAACGCATAACAATTGTGAGCAGGAGTGGGCCATACGGCCCCACGAGCCTGCTCCACTATTCAATAAGATCATGGCTGATCTTTGACCTCAACTCCACTTTCCCGCCTGATCCCCATATCCCTTGATTCCCCTTGAGTCTACAAATCTATCGATCTCAGCCTTGAATATACTCAACGATTCAGCACCACAGCCCTCTGGGGTAGAGAATTCCAAAGATTCACAACCCTCTGAGTGAAGAAGTTCCTCCTCATCTCAGTCTTAAATGGCCAACCCCTTAATCTGAGAATATATCCCCTAGTTCTAGACTCTCCAGCCAGGGGAAACAACCCTGTCAATCCCCTTCAGAATCTTATATGTTTCAATGAGATCACCTCTCATTCTTCTAAACTCCAGAGAGTATCGGCCCATTCTACTCAATCTCTCCTCATGGGACAGCCCTCTCATCCCAGGAATCAATCTGGTGAACCTTTGTTGCACCGCCTCTAAGGTAATTGTTTTATTTTTTCCTCATCTCAGTCCTAAATAGGCAATTGCTGTATAGTCACAAACTGAGGTCAATTAAAAGCTAATTCATCGTAGGCAGACCCTAGGTCAATTAGAGGGCATTTTTTGTCATTGGGAAAGTTTCTTTATAGATTGGCGAGTGCTTGTAAATCCCTGGCCCCCTTCCAAGGTCAGTAGAAATCAGCAGAAATTGACTGGCTTTCTGATTTTTTATTTAAAAGCACGATAGATAAACTTGGAAATGTGCTGATGTGATGACTATGGTTTAAAAGGCACTTTTCAAACATTTTTTCTATATAGATAAATAAGAATATGTGGAAGGGCGATGGAAGCAGATTCAATGGTAACTTTCAAAAGGGCAATTGGATAAATACTTGAAAAGGAAGAATTTTGCAGGTTTATGGGGAAAGAGCAGGGGAGAGTGGGACTAATTGGAGAGCTCTTTCAAAGAGCCGGCACAGGCACAATGGGCCGAATGTGCTCTCAGATTCTATGATTCTATATAGGTGCGCGAGCTCATGTTTCACAGGGGGAAAAATTCAGTATCGCCCCATTTGGGGTGCCATTATCGGCCGTGCGCAAAGTTTAGCGCCTGGCGCTAATTATCGCCTTCGACGGCAAACTTGGCTTTTATCGCCCCTGGAGGTGATTGGAGCGCTAAATCAGGCGCTTCACACCTGTCTTAAGGCGCAAAGGCCGAGGAGCGAGGCGCTACCTCAGAGCGCTGGCGAAGCAAGGAAGGGCAAATCAAAATGAACCTGCAAAGTGCTGCTCAGTACCCAAAACCCCTTCACACAGCATTGAATCTCTCCAGAAGTCTCTCTCTCTCTCTCTGAATGCGTGGTGCAAAAATGTCACCAACAATAAAAGGCAGGAAGCGGTCGCCTTTAAATAGCGCTCCCCCAGTCCCTTTCTGACTGCAAAACGCTCCCCTCAACCTGTCGTTGCTAGCGGCAGGCGGTAAGGCAGGGGGCGCCACTCAATATCCAGTCCGGGGCACAACCGGGGCGTTGCGCACTCGACTGACGTCACGATCTGCCGGCACAGGAGATCGTGGCAGTAGTGTTTAGCGCCACCGCAAAATGTCTAGTTAATTTCGCAAGCAGTGCAAACATCACCGCGCCCGGGCGCTAGTTGCTTTGCGCCCCATTAGCGCCCTCTTAAGGCGCTAACGGGAGGCGCAAACAACAGAATTTTCCCCCCATAGTATTTCTCTTGTTTTTTGCTGGATGGGGAATGGGAGACAGAATGTCAGGGAGGGATGGCTATTGCAGCATTCACGGTGATAACGAAAGCTTCCTCTTAAACTAATATAGTGCTTACTGTTTTAATAGAGGGCTTTCACGGCCGCTAAGCATTCTGGGTGAGCCCTGCCTCCATAACTGTCTCATACTTTCTTTAGCTCTTCAGCCAGAGAAAACAAGAGAAAGACTTGCATTTCTACAGCGCCTTTCATGACCATCGGACGTCCCAATGCACTTTACAGCCAATGAAGTACTTTTGAAGTGTAGTCACTGTTGTAATGTAGGAAACGCGGCAGGCAATTTGCGCACAGCAAGCTCCTACAAACAGCAATGTGATAATGGACCAGATAATCTGTTTTTGTTATGTTGATTGAGGGACAAATATTGGTCCAGGACACCGGGGAGAACTCCCCTGCCCTTCTTTGAAATAGTGCCGTGGGATCTTTTATGTCCACTTGAGAGAGCAGCACTGAGCACTCTCTCAGCTCTGCACTGGAGCGTCAGCCTAGATTTATGTGCTCAAGTCACTGGAGTGGGACTATGAACCCACAACCTTCTGACCCAGAGGCGAGAGTGCTGCCCACTGAGCCGCAGCTGACACACAAAAAGTGCTGAAATATCAGCCAGGTGCGACGTGACGAGGGGAAAAGATGTACAGAGAAAAAAAAGAACACATTCACCTACAGCTGATCATGTCCTCATGACCAAAATCAATTAGCCGCTTTTTTTGATGTGCAGTCATTGTTCTGGTGGCAAATGAGGCAGCCAATCTTTTGCACAGCAAGATCCCACAAACTGCGAACGAGGTGAGTGACCAGTTAATCTGTGGGTTTCTTTTTGGTGTTGATTGAAGCTGGGGTGTTGGCCAGGACAGCGGCAGAACTAACTGCTCTTCTTTGGAGAGTGCCGTGCAATTTGAACAGATGAACTGGGCTTGGAGGAGGTTCCTAGACTTACCAATTACTGCATCCAGACGGCGATAAAATAACCCCACTATATTTTTTGCTTATGAAACCAAAGTCCTTAGCGGAGGGGGGTGGGGGGGAAGAAAAATCTAGGAGGGACACTTTAATTCAAAGTACAGGAAACTTTCTGGTATCCGGCACTGACGGGACCGAGCTGGTGCCGGTCGATCAACACTGCCGGAGAAACCAGCACTAATGTTAAAACATACGGAGAGCTCCGTATCTAGCAACAAGCCCTGTTGCTTAGCAACAGCTTCAAAACAGTCGGCGCAGCTTGCAAGCGTCTCTGTAGCTAAGCAACAGCTTCAGCTAGACACTTGCAGAGCCAGGAATGGAGAAAAAAAGCAACGAAAAGTTAAAAAAGTTATCTGAACCGACTCCTGAATTTTGCCAGTGGATAGAGCATTCCGGAGATTTAACCTCCGTTTAAACGAAAGTTTCCTGTAATCCCTAATTTGATAGAAAAAGTGAAAAGAGTAAGAACGCCAGCCCTAAGTTCTTTTTTTTTTTTTTTTTTACTGATGCCAGGTTCCCCCACCAGCAAGGTCACCCTGAGAGTCTACGCTTCCTCCCTCCTTGACCGCTCCAGTGGTGTCACTGATGGGGAGTGGCCCATGGGAGCAGCATGGCCTGCACTTGGGGGCTCCAGGGTTTGTCACCCCTGGTCAGACGTATTCCAGGAGGTTTCATCACATGATTGTTCGTCTCCAACAGTCCCGCCCCTACACCCCCCAGCCATTGGTCGCCCGACATGTCCATCGTCACGGCGTCCCCGCCTTCCCGCGGCCAATTGGAAAGCGAAAAGACTCTTCGTTACCCAATTGGATGATTCTTGGCTGTCCAGTCAAACAGCCTTTTGTCCCGCCCCCCCATCTTCAATATTTTTATTAACTAATAAACAGAAGCATTCAAAGAAAATGGGGAAAAAATACATACAATTTTTTTAATGCCCCGATGATTTTTCTCCGGGGTTTGCTCACAGCAGTGTCCAGGGGATTCCATTCCTGGAGACTCCAGGCCAATCCTGAAGGGTTGGCGACTCCACTTGGGATTATCCCGAGAGCCAAGGATCTCTGGACAAAGACAGTACAAGGATTGGAAATGTGTCTTCCTGGAGTAACCAGGGTAACAAACGGCCCACCCAACTTGCGGGCCTGTATGCTGGTAAGAAAAGTGACATTCGCAGAATAAAAAAATCCCTTGTTTTGGACTTGTTTTCTTCAATAAAACAAAGCTTAGGGGAGTGATTGGAATGAAAAGCAATTCCCAAGGATTCCCCTTCCCCTTTAATTATTTGATGAAAAGAACCTTTGTGGCCCTGAAAGCTTATGGAAACATCTGTCACGCCAGCTGTTTGCTGGATCTGGAGTGTCTGGCACTCGCTGAAGTAACCAGCCCTTCATCTGCAAGCGACTGATTATATGTCACTTCGCTGTGACATTTTCTGCATCAAAAGAAGTTGCAATTAACAGGGGAGGCTGAAGAGATTAATATACATCAGTCGGCTATCAATTAAACACTGAAAATCGAATCCGAGTCCCCAGTGATTTGAACTTAGAGCTGTTTTAAAACCTAGCAGACTGAGAGATGGGCTGTCCATAAACATCACCTGCAGTTATTATCTCATTGTGCTTTTCTCTCCATTTCTCTCAATCATAGAATCTTACAGCACAGAAGGAGGCCATTTGGCCCATCGTGCCTGTGCCGGCTCTTTGAAAGAGCTATCCAATTAGTCCCACTCCCCCCTGCTCATTCCCCATAATCCTATAAATTTTTCCTTTTCAAGTATTTACCCAATATCCTTTTGAAAGTTACTATTGAATCTGCTTCCACCGCCCTTTCAGGCCGCGCATTCCAGATCACAACAACTCGCTGCGTTAAAAGAATTCTCCCTCCTGTTTTTTTTTTGCCAATTATCTTAAATCTGGTTACAGTGGTTAACAGATGAAGAAGGGTGTGGCAGTGGAGAAACTAGTTACAGTTTCTCCTTATTTACTCTATCAAAATGCTTCATCATTTTGAACACCTGTATTAAATCTCCCCTTAACCTTCTCTGCTCTAAGGAGAACAATCCCAGCTTCTCCAGTCTCTCCACATCACTGAAGTCCCTTATCCCTGCTATCATTCTAGTCAGTCTCCTTTGCATACTCTCCAAGATCCTTCCTAAAGTGAGGCGCCCAGAATTGGTCACTTTAGGAAAGGTGTCAAGGTTGTGAATTCTTCATGGGGCACATTAACAAATGGAAAGGAGATTGAATGGACAACCATTGCCCTCCACTGCCTCACCCCTCTTCATCTGTTAGCCAAGATGGTGAACGTTGGTGGTCTACTCAATCCATGGCCCAACCCGATCTCATCCTTCCGACATGTCTTCCTTTTTCCTCAACCGAGGATTCCCCTCTACAGTGGTTGACACGGCCCTTGACCGTGTCCGTTCTATTTCCCGCACTTCTGCCCTCACCCCTGCCCCTCCCTCCCAGAACCACGATAGAGTTCCCCTTGTCCTCACCTTTCACCCCACCAGCCTCCACATTCAACGGATCATCCTCCGCCATTTCCGCCACCTCCAGCGTGATCCAACCACCAAATGCATCTTCCCCTCACCTCCCCTTTCAGCATTCTGTAGGGACCGCTCCCTCCGCGACACCCTAGTCCACTCCTCCATCACCCCCAACACCCCTTCCCCTTCGCCCGGCACTTTTTTTCCTGCTTTTTTCCAGTTCCGACGAAAGGTCATCGACCTGAAACGTTAACTCTGTTTCTCTCTTCACAGATGCTACCTGACCTGCTGAGTATTTCCAGCATTTTCTGTTTTTATTTCCGATCTCATCCTTTATCTAATGTCCCCCACCAGGGCACATTCCAGAGGGACAGAGATCAGGAGGGAGAGGCATGGTTGACTTTTCCTTTCCCTAAGGCCAACTGCAGTACCTCAACTGAGATTAGCTAGCTTGGCATTGACCAGGGATCAGATTCGATATCCTCCCGGTATGGCTCGGTGCTACCCTGGGCAGCGCATGCTCTGAGCAGCTTATCTCTTTTATTACTTTTCTCCAGGTCACCAGGTTAACCCAATCACTTGATTATTTAGGAACATAGTAACAGGAGTAGGCTATTCAGCCCCTTGAGACTGACCAGAGACCAATAACTAAACCCGAGACCTCCTACCCTATGTCCTTTAATGCTACTTCAGTTGAAGCCTTTGGCCACAGGAACGTAGGAACAGGAGGAGGCCATTCAGCCCCTTGAGCCTGTTCTGCCATTGAATTAGATCATGGCTGATCTGTACCTTAACTTCATCTACCCGCCTTGGTTCCGTATCTCTTAAAACCCTTGCCTAACAAAAATCTATCGATCTCAGTTTGGGAATTTCAACTTAGCCTCAACAGCTTTTAGGGGGAGAGAGTTCCAGATTTCCACTACCCTTTGTGTGAAGAAATGCTTCCTGACATCACCCCTGAATGGCCGAGCTCTAATTTTAAGGTTATATTCTCTTGTTCTGGACTCCCCCCACCAGAGGAAATAGTTTCTCTCTATCTACCCGATCAACTCTTTTAATCATCTTAAACACCTCAATTAGATCATCCCTTAATCTTCTATACTCGAGGGAATACAAGCCTAGTCTGTGCAACCTGTCCTCATAATTGAACCCTTTTCTTCCTCTTCTTCTTAGGCAGTCCCTCGGAACCGAGGATGACTTGCTTCCACATTTAAAAAATGAGTTCTCAGGTGACTGATGAGTCCAATGCGGGACCTACAGTCTCTGTCACAGGTGGGGCAGACGGTGGTTGAAGGGGCGGGTAGGTGGGGTGCTTGGGTTGATGTGCACTCCTTGCGCTGCCTGCGCTTGGCTTCCGCTTGCTCCCGACGAAGAGACTCGAGGTGTTTGGTGCCTTCCCGGATGCTTCTCCTCCACTTTGTGCGGTCTTGGGCCAGGGATTCCCAGGTGTCGGTGGGGATGTTACACTTTTTCAAGGAGGCTTTGAGGGTGTCCCTGAAGCATTTCCTCTGCCCACCTGGGGCTCTCTTGCCGTGCCGGAGCTCCGAGTAGAGCACTTGTTTTGGGAGTCTCGTATCGGGCATGCGGACAATGTGACCCATCCATCGGAGCTGATCGAGCGTGGTCAAAGCTTTGGTGCGCCCATCCTGCCAATGGATTTGCAGGATCTTAGCTCTGTTATAACAGGCTGGGTCTTTAAGATTATGACAGGGTTTGATAGGGTAGACGTAGAGAAGATGTTTCCACCTGTGGGGGAGACCAGAACTAGGGGCCATAAATATAAGATAGTCACTAATAAATCCAATGGGGAATTCAGGAGAAACTTTGTTACCCAGAGGGTGGTTAGAATGTGGAACTTGCTACCACAGGGAGTGGTTGAGGTAAATAGCATAGAGGCATTTAAGGGGAAGCTAGATAAACACATGAGGGAGCAAGGAATAGAAGGTTATGCTGATGAAGTAGGGTGGGAGGAGGCTCGTGTGGAGCATAAACACTGGCACCGACAAGTTGGGTGAATGATCTATTTCTGTGCTGTGATGCGCTATTAATTACTCATAAAAGACTGAGAGTTAGAAGAGTAACCAAAGGCTTTTATTAACAACAGAATGGAGGTCTGCCTCGAGTGGTCGACCGGTCCAGGATACAAGGGCTGGGGAGCAGTCACCTTTATACTAGGACCTGTGGGAGGAGTCAGCCGAGGCATGTCCAGGCATGTACACAGTGGAATACAAACAGGACAAACAGGAATACAAACAGTGGTTTACCACATGCTGTAAATGATGTATATTTCTATGTAATCAAGTCGACGGTCCTTACCTCTCACAACCAGCATTCCGGATGCAGAGGCGCTGTCCACTACCGTTTGGGCGGTGCACGTGTATCTCCCAGAGTGTTTCAGCTGCACGTTGGTTATCTTGAGGTCTCCGGTAGTTTCCCGCTGCAAGTAGAGAGATGGAAGTACTTCTATGTGAATAAGGCAGTGGTGCGAGTGGGTGCCCCATGGCCCATTGATAGAGTAACACACAGTCGCTACCGACCACTCAAATAGGAGGCAATAAGCAGCGACCCTCGCAAACACTGAACTCCGAACAGCCCATCGCTGCCCCCGCCCCACTCAAAACAGCATCGCCCAGTGCCATTAGATGCTGCCCCGCTACCGCACTTGCCAAGTCAACAAACCGACTGAACGCCTTTGATGAGCAAAAATCACACTGAACACAGTGACTGCGTCTTCGTCTTGGCAGCACAAGCCTTGGAATAAGTCTCAGCTGTGGGAAACACTGTGGAGCCGACGCCTTAGCTGCCCCCCCCGCCGCACCCCATCCCACCCCCCAGGACCTCCCCCCAAGGAGCAGAATCGGGGGGTGGGGGGAAGAACCAGCATGAATAGCCAACCCCCTCACAGTGCATCATTTACTGAATGCCATGGGTGGTAACGTGGAAACATAGAAAGCTAGAAGATAGGAGCAGGAGTAGGCCATTCGGCCCCTCAAGCCTGTTCCACCATTTAATGAGATCATGGCTGATCATCCAAATTCAGTACCCTGTCCCTGCTTTCTCCCCATATCCCTTGATCCCTTTAGCCTTAAGAAATATATCTAACTCCTTCTTGAATATATTTAATGAATTGGCCTCAACTGCCTTGTGTGGTAGAGAATTCCACAGGTTCACCACTCTCTGGGTGAAGAAATTCCTCATCTCAGACTTAAATGGCTTACCTCTTATCCTTAGGCTGTGACCCCTGGTTCTGGACTCCCCGACCATCGGGAACATCCTTCCTGCATCTAGTCTGTCTAGTCCTGTTAGAATTTTATAAGTTTCAATGAGATCCCCTCTCATTCTTCTAAACTCCAGCGAGTATAAGCCCAATCGACCCAATCTCTCTTCATACGTCATTCCTGCCATCCCAGGTATCAGTCTGGTGAATCTTCGCTGCACTCCCTCCATGGCAAGAACATCCTTCCTCAGATAAGGCGACCAAAATGACACACAATACTGCAGAGTCAACGTTCTCCTGGCTGGATTCACATCTTCCACCCTCTGGAAACTTGAGCTCATCCAAAACTCTGCTGCCCCGTGTCCTAAATCACAACAAGTCCCATTGACCCACCGGCCTTGTGCTCGCTGACCTACATTGGCTCCCGGTCCGGCAACACTTCGCTTTTAAAATTCTCACATATATGTATCTATATATGTCTACGTATATATGGATATAATGTGTGCGTGTATGTATATGTGTGTGTATATAGCACATAAAACTAGGCTGAGGACATTAAACCGAGGCCCCGTCTGCCCTCTCAGGTGGACGTAAAAGATCCCATGGCACTATTTTGAAGAAGAGCAGGGGGGTTATCCCCAGTTTCCAGGCCAATATTTATCCCTCAATCAACATCACAAAAACAGATTATTTGGTCATTATCACATTGCTGTTTGTGGGAGCTTGCTGTGCGCAAATTGGCTGCCGCGTTTCCCACATTACAACAATGACCACACTTCAAAAGTACTTCACTGGCCGTAAAGTGCTTTGAGATGTCCGGTGGTTGTGAAAGGCGCTATATAAATGCAAATCTTTTTTTCTTTCTTACTTCCTATATCAATGTGCCGGTAATTTTTTTTGGGGTGTGCGGCATAAAGTGTGATATAATAAAAAAATAATGCAACAGTGTATGCATGTATACATATAATGTATATCAATAAATGCACGCACATATAGATATATAAAATGCATATATATATACATATAATGTGTGTGTCTATACACACAGACATACATATATATCACCTGCCATGTTCTGGCTCATATGTAAGTTTGGAGCACAGTCTCACTCCTCACTCTGTGCTGGGTTGGGAGGCCAATGCCATGGAGCAATGCACAGCAAGGGGACAGAAGTCAGGATGGGGTGGGGCGTAGAGAACAGCGGAGATTAGAGTTTATCCCGAGGGGAACCAGACAATAGAGCGCACAGGGGCAAGGAGTGGAATAGAGCCCAGACACGATCAGCTCTATGTTACAGTGAAAATCCATTGAGAATCTACCTTACCGAGTATTCCTTTATAGAGGAGTAAAGTGCTGATTTAAATTGTGCTGTTGCAGAATAAATGATTATTAAAATTTTTATTGTTGATTTATTTATGCGCTGTGTACATTAGCCCTGATGTTCGGGCAATATTTATGTTTAGGAAACCAGTTCTTAACTAATGAACAGTATTTTTGCTAAGTATCTCTATATATCTCTCATATCCAGGCAAATGGACAAACTGAGCAAAGCACATTTTAACAACAACTTGTATTTATATAACGCCCTTAACATAGTAAAACATCCCAAGGCGATTCACAGGAGCATATACAAATAAAATTTGACACCGAGCCACATAAGGAGATATTAGGACAAGTGACCAAAAGCTTGGTCAAAGAGATAGGGTTTAAGGAGCGTCTTAAAGGAGGAGAGAGAGGCGGAGAGGTTTAGGGAGGGAATTCCAGAGCTTATGGGGCTTTGGCAACTGAAGGCACGGCCGCCAATGGTGGAGCGATTAAAATCGGGGATGCGCAAGATGCCAGAATTGGAGGAGCGCAGAGATCTCGGAGGGTTGTGGGGCTGGAGGAGGTTACAGAAAGAGGAAGGGGTGAGGCCATGGAGGGATTTGAAAACAAGGATGAGAACGTGGTCTACAGTGGTTGGGTGATCAGCTTTGCCAGACCACCACCCCATCATTGAAGGTGAAAATTAACTCCCTACGTTTCTTAAAAATGCTTAAACCAGGAAAGTTTTTGAATGTTTTCATATGGATGTAAAAAAAAGTCTATTAATCTCATTTTACATTAGAAAATCCTCTTTTAATGAGAAGTGAGAGAATGGCTGTTTTTCTCCATGGTTAACGATTGACTAACCAAAGTACATTGTGAGAAATGGGATCGAATGGGAAACAGATTGGAATTCCCTTGTCCCTTCACCCCAATACTGGGGGAAGCGCCTTCAACTGCCTCAGTCCTCTCTGAAACAATCTCCCTAAACTTCTCGACCTCTCTCCGCCTGTAAAAACCTCCTCTTTGATGAAGCTTCCAGTCACTGCTTCTAATCTTTCCCTTGCTGGTTCTCCATTTATTTCCTTATGCCTATTTGTGAAGCACCATACGAAACTTCTTTATTTACTAAAAATGTGTCTATCCCTTCCATTTAACATTAGAAAATCCTCTTTTGATTATAGTTCAGCATTCAATACCATTATCCCCTCCAAGCTTGTCAACAAGCTCAGTGAGCTAGGACTTAACACCTCCCTATGCAACTGGATCCTGGACTTCCTGACGGGCAGACTCCAGGTGGTGAAAATAGGCAGTAACACCTCCTCAACACTGATCCTGAACACGGGAGCTCCCCAGGGTTGTGCGCTCAGCCCCCTTCTGTACTCCCTGTTTACTCACGATTGCGTGGCCATGCACAACTCCAACTCCATCATCAAGTTTGCTGATGACACTACCGTTGTAGGCCTGATCACAGATGGTGACGAGACAGGGTACAGGGAGGAGGTAAGAGCCCTAGCAGAATGGTGCAAGTACAACAACCTCTTCCTCAACATCAGCAAAACAAAGGAGATGATCGTGGACTACAGGAAGCGGCAGGGGGAGGGACACACCCCAATCTACATCGAAGGGGCTGAGGTGGAGAGGGTTAGCAGCTTCAAATTCCTGGGTGTATTCATTACTGAGGACTTAACGTGGTCCAATCACATCGACGTCGTAACCAAGAAGGCATGCCAACACCTGTTCTTCCTCAGGAGACTGAAGAAATTTGGAATGGCCCCCCAGATTCTCACCAACTTCTACCGGTGCACCATCGAGAGTATCCTGTCCGGCTGCATCACTACCTGGTATGGCAACTGCACCGCCACAGACCCCAAGGCTCTACAGATGGTGGTGAAAGCTGCACAACATACTATAGGAATTAAACTACCTGCTGTGCAGGATATCTACCCCGAGAGGTGCCGGGGGAAGGCCCTGAGAATCATCAAAGACGCGAGCCACCCCAGCCACAACCTCTTCGCCCTGCTCCCATCCGGTAAGAGATACCGAAGTATACGGTCTCGTACCAGCAAGTTTCGAAACAGCTTCTACCCCCAGGCCATAAGACTCATGAACGAATAATTTATTATTTATTACTGTTGTTTTATTTATTATTACTGTTTCTATTAGTATTTTATCATTGTTATGCCATATTTATTCCAATGTTGGGAGGACTCATAAAAATCAACATTTCATTGTACAGTACCCATGTTTGCTGTATATATGACAAATAAAATTGAATTGAGTTGAATTTTAATGAGAAGTGGGAGAATGCCTGTTATTCTCCATGATTAACGACTGACTAACCAAAGTACGCTCTCAGAAATCGCTTCCCAAAGTCGTTGCTGCGATGTTGGTCGCAGATTGTCAATTATAGAGCAAAAGCGGGCATTTGCCTTGCTTGAAGAGGAGCCTCAGGCCCACGGTGTTGTTCCTTTGTTGAGTTATACTCACTGTGGAAATGCGTTGGTAGTGCTCTCCCATTATGTCAAAGTCTATCGGCGATTCGTTGACTGACCAGGTGAACGTGAGGTCCATGGTGGGATCGTGGCTTGCGTGACACTGCATTATGGTGTCCTCACCTAGGTTAATATCAGCATTGGACGGGGCCAGGGTAATTTTCGTGGCATCTGTGAGAGAGTGGGAGAAACAGAGGAATGAGTCAGGAAAGGAGGAAGGGGATCATAAAAGGACAACCCCTGGAGAAAGAGAGAGAAAACATAATCGGAATGCGCTTAAAAATTCAGAAAGAGAAATTAGATCTTCTTGGGGTGTCATCTCTTGACCAGAGTCTGTACTCCAGCTAAAAACAGACCACCCAGACTGACCTCTGACTGACACGGTACCCGTGCTGTTTGCCTTTCCCAGGAAATTCTCCGCAAAGCAGGTGTATTTTCCTTCGTCCAGTCGGCTTATGTTCCGAATCCTCAAAGTACCGTTTGGAGTTATGGTTGTTCTGGGTGAGCGAAACGAAGAGAAGTAACACAATTATGAATCAAAAGCGCCTTCCGACCCAGCCACCTGGCCAAGTGGTCAATGGGTGACTGATGTCCAAGTGAACCCCACAGAGCGGATCTCCAGCTCTTCCTCAGTTTCCTCCATGGCTCACAACTTCCACCTGACTCAGAACTTCTCAGACCGCGTCCTCTCCTGCATAAAGTCTCATACCGCCCGCCATCGTCTGCAACATGCCCTGGCTTCCTGTGTGTCAGTGAAGTGACTTCAAGAAGAATGAGAGGGGATCTTATTGAAACACGTAAGATTCTGAAGGGGGCTTGACAGGGTAGATGCAGAGAGGATGTTTCCCCTCGTGGGGGAATCTAGGACTAGGGGGCATAATTTCAGAATAAGGGTAGGCACCCTTGTAAATTGGAAATGAGAAGGAATTTCTTCTTTCAGAGGGTCGTGAATCTTTGGAATTCTCTTCCCCAGAGAGCTGTGGAGGCTGGGTCATTGAATTTATTTAAGGTGGAGATAGACATATTTTTGAACGATAAGGGAGTCAAGGATTATGGGAGCGGGCAGGGAAGTGGAGTTGAGGCAAAGATCAGATCAGCCATGATCTTATTGAATGGCGGAGCAGGCTCGAGGGGGCCAAATGACCCACTTCTGCTCCTACATCTTATGTTCTTATAAGATTAGCACTCATCTTCAAACCCCTCCGCAGCCTCGTTCCATCTCATACGAGGGATCTTCTCCAGTCATACATCCCCGCCCAGAACTCCACCCGCTGCCGCCACCACTCCTGCAACTACAGATTACCACTTGTTCTCTGCTACCTCCGCTCCATCACTTCCTCCCAAACACCATTCCATCTTGCCACCTTACTCTGCCTTGAAAAGCTTCTTAAAAAAAGCCTTCAATCATCCTTCCCCTAAATGTTGTCCCTTCTCCTTTCTTGCTCAATGCCCACCTTTTTCCACCTTGTTAAGCACCTTGAGAGCAGGAAAGTCAGTTCTCTGATAGATCTATCCACTTAGTCCCATTCCACTCTCCTTTCCCCATAGCCTTTTAATCTTTTTTTCTTCTGCAAATATTTATCCATTTCCCTTTTATAGATTCAACCACTATTTCTGATAGGGCATTCCCTAACAACATTGAATAAAAAATGTTCTCCTAACCTCTCAGAATCATACAGCACAGAAGGAGGAGGCCATTCGGCCCATCGTCCCTGTGCTGGCTCTTTGAAAGAGCTCTCCAATTAGTCCCACCCCCCTGCTCTTTCCCCATAGCCCTGCAATTTTTTTTACTTTTCAAGTATTTCTCCAATTCTCTTTTGAAAGTTATTATTGAATCTGCTTCCATCACCCTATCATGGCAGTACATTCCAGATTACAACAACTCACTACGTAGAAAAATTTCTTCTCATCTCCCCCCTCTGAGAAGGCAAAATTTGCAGGGCTATGGGGAAAGAGCAGGGGGGAGTGGGACTAATTGGAGAGCTCTTTCAAAGAGCCGGCACAGGCACGATGGGTCAAATGGCCTCCTTCTGCGCTGTAGGATTCTATGAGCTCCACCTGCTACAGTTTTTACCCACTCACTTAATCTGCCTATGTCCCTTTGCACAGGAAACTCTTTTTTATCCGGCACCGACGGGACCGGTGTGGTGCCGGTTGATCAAAAATTCCGGAATATCGAGAGCTACAGTTTAAAAGGTACGGGAGCTCTCAGGAGCAACAAACCCAGGCTTCCCTGTTGCTTAGCAACAGGAGCAGAACAATGGCCACAAGGTCCAAGCGTCTCTGTAGCTTAGCAACAGCTGCAGCCACACCCGATTGCACAGGAACAGATCGAGGAACTCCAGTAATATGAAGTAAAACTTACCTGAACCTACTCCTGCATTTTGCCGGTTAACCGAGATTTCCGGTTATTTAGGTGTCGGTAAATCAAGAGTTTCCTGTAACTTACTATTTCCATCTACACTATTTACAGTGCCTCCTAACTTAGTGTCATCCGTAAACTTGGATATACAACCCCTATTCCTTCATCCAAGTCATTGGTATACATGGTGAAAAGCTGAGGCATCAGTATAAATCCCTGGGGAACATGACTTGTCACATCCCGCCATTCAGAGAACATTTCCTATATCCCTACACTCTGTCTCCTACCTCCCATCCCTAGTGATATCCTGCATAATGGGCCTCGTCCCTTCAACGAAGTTTCTCAATGATAAAGCTCCACATCGCCCATGACCTTCGGGCCCGTCCTATTGATGAGGTTATTTTAGCCACTGACCTTGTGTTGTTGGAAAGAATCTCGGTCCCTTTACTCCAGAAGATGCTTGGTTTGGGCGCTGACCGCGGGCTGCACTTGATCAGAACCTCACCGCCCCGCGCCGCTGGAATTAGCCGCCTCACTGGGTTCGATTGAAAATCCGGAGAAAAGGCTGGGAATGAAAGACCGGGAATGAAAGACCATGAACCACTGGAGTGAATTATTCAAAACAAATCAGATCCAGTGACAGTGCCGGACACTGGACTGGACACCAGACTCCCACACAGAATAATAGAATGGTTATAGTACAGAAGGTGGCCATTTGGCTTGTCAAGCCTGAGCCAGCTCTTCAGCTAGTCCCACCCACCCTTCAAATTTTTTTCTTTCAAGTACTCATCCAACTTTGTTATAGAATCATTTATTAAATTTCAGATTTATTCATTTAATTTAATTTAAATTCCCCAGATGCTGTTGTGGGATTTGAACTCATGTCTCAGCTAGATCATTTAGACCAGGTCTCTGGATTACTAGACCAGTGACATAATCAGTATGCTATCACCCCCCCCCCCCCCCCCCCCACAGTGGTGGCCACTCCAGCCCCACTGCTGTGTAGCTCCTTCGTTCTATTTTGTTAGCAGCAACAGAAGTGGCTCCGGAGGGGATTCCTTTGGCGTTCCACTGGTATTGCTAGATTCGGAAGAGGAAGAGCAGTTCCTGAGGCAATGGTTCTAATGATAAAAGGGTATACAGCAAAGCTTGGTAAAGAGAAATTGCAATGCCCCACCCAGGCATAAGTAAATGGAGGGGACCACATCCAATGTGTGTGGGAGTAAAAACAGAAAATGCTGGAAATACTCAGCAGGTCAGGCAGCATCTGTGGAGAGAGAAACAGTTAACGTTTCAGGTCGATGACCCTTCGTTAGAACTGGAAAAAGTTGGAGATGTAACAGGTTTTAAGCAAGTACAGGGGCAGGGAAAGTGGGGAGGGGAGGAAAGAACAAAAGGGAAGCTCTGTGATAGGATGGAAGGCAGGAGAGATTAAATAACAAAAGGGATGATGGTGCGAGGTAAAAGGAGATGGTAATGGGACAAGTTAAGAAACAAAAGATGGCTCTAGATGAAGTGTAAATGGCAACAGCAGAATCATCAACAGCTGTTATGTGAAAAAAATATAGGAGCAGAGGTTATGAGACTGGACAGGCTGGGGTTGTTTTCCTTAGAGCAGAGAAGGCTGAGGGGGGACCTGTTTGAGGTGTACAAAATTATGAGGGGCATAGATAGGGTAGATAGAAAGGAACTTTTCCCCTTAGAAGAGGGGTCAATAACCAGGGGGCATAGTTTCAAGGTAAGGGGGAGGAGGTTTAGAGGGGATTTGAGGAAAAACTTTTTCACCCAGAGGGTGGTTGGAATCTGGAACTCACTGCCTGAAAGGGTGGTAGAGGCAGGAACCCTCAACATTCAAGAAGCATTTAGATGAGCACTTGAAATGCCATTGCATACAAGGCTACAGACCAAGTGCTGGAAAATGGGATTAGAATAGACAGAGTTTGATGGCCAGCATGGACACGATGGGCCGAAGGGCCTCTTTCTGTGCTGTATAATGACTCTGTTACTCAATGATCTGAAATTGTTGAACTCGATGTTGAGTCCAGAAGGCTGTAAAGTGCCTAATCGAAAGATGAGGTGCTGTTCCTCAAGCTTATGTTGAGCTGGGAGTGTGTGGGAGTAACCTTACTAGAATCAACATTACTGGGTTTGAGCTTGGTTTTGAGCTAGAATGCTCTTGGCCGCTGTGTGACCACCCCCTGCCCAATGAACCTTTGTTCAATGTTGAGTTATCAGCTAACTTTTTGATGGTCAGTTGACTAAGAGTTGCAGCATCTGGAGACCTCTCATTAGCTGCATCAATGTCTAACCAACCTTGAACTTTCAACTCCGCGTTGGCATAAATGGTTCCGTGTTTGTTCTCAGCAACGCACTGGTACATTCCGGAATCTTCCAGAGCTAGTCTTGAAATTTTCAACCCGCAATTGTGGACATCAAAGCGGCTCTGAAAGAATCAAAGTTAATGCCTGAGAGGGTAGCGATGAACAGAAATAGAAGAGAATTTGATTCTGAAGACGCATCCCTCCCTCCATCTTAATCAGACCAATGCACCTAGTCTCATTGGCTTTGGACTAGGAAGGGGAGGATTCAGCCGGGTTTCCCACTTCTGATGACCGTCTTGGTAACTCCTGTTGAAATGACCGTGAGGTAGAAACTGGTATGCCTTGCGTTCGGGCGTAAAACGGGCGCGGAACATACCAATTTGGCAGTGGGACGGAGCGCATCCAGTATGTCCAGGCATCGGTGCCACTGCCAACTTCGTGGGCGGCACCTAAAACAAGTCTGAGCCCGAGGCCCCCTGATTATGCAAATTATTACATAGTATTTACAGGATGTGGTGTGGCCATCAAGTGGTCTATGGAACATAGGAACGTACAGGCTAAGAGGAGGTCATTGCTGTCCAATTGTCCTGTATTGTCATGTCCAAAAGTTTGAAAAATGCTATACACTAGTGTCTCTCCTATCCTCCTTATTCCCAGTCTTTCTTAGAATCATACAGCACAGATGGAGGCCATTCAGCCCATCATGCCAGTGCCGGCTCTTTGAAAGAGCTCTCCAATTAGTCCCACTCCCCCCTGCCCTTTCCCCATAGCTCTGCACGATTTTCCCCTTCAAGTATTTATCCAATTCTCTTTTTGACTGGAGTCGCTGCAGTGTGTGCTATCTACAGGATGCAGCAACTGGCCAAGGCTTCTTCGACAGCACCTCCCAAACCTGCGACCTCAACCACCTAGAAGGACAAGGGCAGCAGGCGCACGCGAACACCACCACCTCCAAGTCACACACCATCCTGACTTGGACTTGTATTGCCGATCCTTGTTGCAGGGCCAAAATCCTGATATTCCCTACTTAACGGCGCTGTGGGAGGACCTTCACCACACGGGACTGCAGCGGTTCATGAAGAAGGTCCACCACCACCTTCTCAAGGACAACAAGGGGTGGGCAATAAATGCCGGCCTTGTCAGCGACGCCCACAACCCGAGAATGAAAATATTGAATATATACCTTCTGGAGAGGAGAGGAGAGAATCGGACGAGGAACTATCTACATGTAATACATATATAAATCCAACAGTTGAAGGAATAAGCAGCTCAAGTGCCGCCCAGTCTTACTATCCTATTTATAACAAGGTGTAACCATAGAGACAACTCTCCTAACTCTTTTCTTTATTCATTCACAGGATGTGGGCATCGCTGGCAAGGCCAGCATTTATTGCCCATCCCTAATTGCCCTCGAGAAGGTGGTGATGAGCCGCTTTCTTGAATACAACTGAGTGGATTCAGAGGGAAGGTAAGAGAGGATGTTTCCCCTCGTGGGGGAATCTAAAACTAGGGGGCATAATTTCAGGATAAGGGGGCACCCTCTTAAATCGGAAATGAGGAGGAATTTCTTCTCTCAGAGGGTCGTGAATCTTTGGAATTCTCTGCCCCAGAGAGCTGTGTCATTAAATATATTTAATTGGAGATAGACAGATTTTTGAATAATAAGGGAGCAGGCAGGGAAGTGGAGTTGAGGCCATGATCTTATTGAATGGCAGAGCAGGCTCGAGGGACCAAATAACTTACTCCTTCTCCTACCTCTTATGTTCTAACCATGTTGCTGTGGGTCTGGAGTCACATATCGGCCAGACCGGGTAAGGGCAGCAGATTTCCTTCCCTAAAGGACATTAGTGAACCAGATGGGTTTTTACGACAATCCGGTAGTTTCATGGCCACCATTACTACCTTTTCATTCCAGATTTCTTTTATTAACTGTATTGTTAAATTCCCCAGCTGCCATGGTGGGATTTGAACTCGGAGTACGAGATCATTAGTCCAGGCCTCTGGATTACTAGTCCAGTAACACAACCACTATGCTACCGTACCCCCCATGTTTGTAATGACACGCTGCCCACACCACACGGGGAAAATGCTGCTTTTTTAATTCGGTAGAAATGTCCGTACCTTAGAAGTTAACGACAGGCCGTTTCTAAGCCACCTGCATGTGGGACGGGGCTTCCCAGCGGCTGCACATTTCCACCACAGGTTGGAGCCGATGTCAGCTCCTGTGTCACCGATAATCTGAAGCCACTCCGGCTGAGCTGGGGGTGGGGGGGGGGGGGGGGGGGGGCGGGGGGGTAAGGAAACGAAAAGAGAGTCAAAGAGCAAGAGGAGAGGTGGACGTGGAAATACATAGAATTTTACAGCACATGCTCCACACAAGCCTTCTCCCACTAATGTTCCTTGTAAACTGCGCTGCCTTCTGCGCGGCCTGTTTCTTTTAATGCGCGGTCCCTTTAAATTTCTGCGCGTGCGCGGTGTTTACAGTGTGAAGGCCGTTGAGCGGTCCGTGCGGGACCTCTCCCGTTACCACACAGCCGTGCGCGGGCACACCATGGCAGGAACGTTGCCTCCCACTCTATTTAATTCATCTGACCCTACTAGCATATCTTTCTCTTCCTGTCTCTCTCATGTGCTTATCTAGCTTCTCCTTAGTGCTATTCACCTCAAGCACTCCATGTGGTAGCGCGTTCCACACTCTCACCAGAGAACGAGTGAGGAACATTGAGAACGAGGGAGGAATAGAAAACCACAAAGCAGTTTTCTGTACAATCCCATTTTGCTCCAGGAGTGATGGTCTGGATTGTGGACTTTGATGCAATGAATCATCCACATTACTCTCTATTCAGCGGATAAAGGATATTCTGTGGTATGAAATAGATTCCCTCAGTGTTATGATATATGAGACATTCCACTTCACACTGCAGCTCAGAACTGTTAATACTCTCCCACTGTGTGCAGTCAGACACAACTCCGAACCTGGTCAGCTTCAGACAGGAACAACATCTGCTGCTTAAGTGTCTGTGTCTCCTCCTTATTGACTTTCCGTTTCTGCATCAGACATGATGGGTATTCAGATTGGTCGTCGATAGAAGATTTGGATCCAGTTTTAAATAACAACTGCAACTTGCATTTATATAGCACCTTTAACTTTGTAAAATGTCCCAAGGCACACTTCACAGGAGGGAAATCAGACAAAAATTGACACAGAGCCAAAGAAAGAGATATTGGCCCAGAAATTTGGGTTGGGGGCTTCCCGCGGGTGCAAGCCTCTGACCTGCACTTACCTAGCGCGCCGGCCGTTGAGCTGTGGGCCCGCGTGGGATTCCGATCCTTGGCCTCCTCCAACTGCCGGCGCGCAGTGCTTGCGTATCCCAGGGGCGCAGTTAGTTCGAAGCATCCCCTGGGATCACGTGGGCCATGGAGAGCCAATGGTAGCAGGGAAATGCCCATTCATAAAATTGACAGGAAGAGCTGTCAAAACTATAAATACTATAAGCCCCAAAACATAACTAAAACTTCAAATACATTTTTTTTAAATCACATTTTTAAAATAACTATAAATTACATAAAATAACTATTTTAAACAATAATTTAAATTTTTGAAAAAATTAATTACATTTTTTAACAGGGCTAAAAATGAACTTACCTTTCTTTAAAGTATTTAAAAATAATAAACCGGTGGAAAAAATGCTTTAATTTTAATTAATTCACGACTTACCTTGTTAAAAGCAGGCCTTGCGCCTGCTTTTTAGAAGTGTAACTGCTGGAGACTTACCCTCCCGGAGAAACCTGGAAAAAAACGGAAGTTCCAGGCGTACGCGCTGCCTCTCCGGTGCACGCGTTCGACCTCTGAACCCCTTCCTTTAAGGGAACGGAAGTTCCGGTTTCCCGCGCATGCGCAGTGCATGCACAAAACCGACACTTTTGTTGGGCCTACGGGTGAGCACCCAGCGCGTACTCACCCGTGGAGACCCGAATTTCTGGTCCAATAGGACAGCTGGTCGAAGAGGTAGGTTTTAAGGAGGGTCTTAAAGGAGGAGAGAGAGGTAGAGAGAGGCGGAGAGGTTTAGGGAGGGAATTCCAGAGCTTAGGGGCCCAGGCAGCTGAAGGCACAGCCGCCAATGGTGGAGCGAAGAATGTAAAGGAATCACAAGAGGCCAGAGTTGGAGGAACACGGAGTTCTCGGGGGGCTGTAGGGCTGGAGGAGGTTACAGAGATAGGGAGGGGCGAGGCCATTGAGGGATTTGAAAACAAGGATGAGAATTTTAAAATTGAGGCATTGGTGGACTGGGAGCCAATGTAGGTCAGCGAGCACAGGGGCGATTGGTGAACGGGACTTGGTGCGAGTTAGGACACGGGCAGCAGAGAATAGGGTGAGCTGAAGTTTATGGAGGGTGAAAGATGGGAGGCCGGCCAGGAGAGTGTTGTAAAGTAAAGGAAGAGTTTTCTCAAAACTAATGGATACCTTCATCGTCGCTGGGTCAAAATCCTGGAGCTCCCTCCCTAACAGCACTGTGGGAGCTCCTGTACCACACGGACTGCAGCGGTTCAACAAGGTGGCTCGTCACCACCTTCTCAAGGGCAACTAGAGATGGGCAATAAATGCTGGCCTTGCCAGCGATGCCCACATCCCACGAATGAATAAAAAAAAAGCCAAAGAAGAAGTCACACAATGACAACCCCAATCGATAATGTTTGATAACTTGTTCTCTTGCTATAATAGGCCTTCAGCTGCCGAGGCCCTAAGCTCTGGAATTCCCTCCCTAAACCTCTCTGCCTCTCCCTCCTCCTTTAAGACACTCATTAAAACCTGCTTAACGCTGTCCTAATATCTCCTTATGTGGCTCAGCGTCAAAAACAACCAGGGGTCACAGTCTCAGGATAAGGGGTCGTCCATTTAGGACTGAAATGATGAGAAACTTCTTTGCTCAGAGGGTAGTGAATCTTTGGAATTCTCTGCCCCAGAGGGCTGTGGATGCTGAGTGGTTGAGTATATTCAAGACTGAGAGATAGATTTTTGGACTCTAGGGGAATCAAGCGATATGGGGATCGGGCGGGAAAGTGGAGTTGAGGTCGAAGATCAGCCATGAGCTTATTGAATGGCGGAGCGGGCTCGAGGGGCCGCATGGCCGACTCCTGCTCATATTTCTTATGTTCTTATGATAACTGGCTGGCTGACTATAAGACCCCATCAGTATTCGTGGGATTAACTATATGGATTGACAGAGCTCAGGGACGTTATCGATTCTCTACTTTGCTTCAGGCATCAGCGGCTGTACCAGGAATAGAGAACCATCAACTTTGGGATCAATAATTCAGACAACGCGGAGTAACCAGTTCTGACAGTGGACGGTGCCCCGACGCTCAATATGGCTCCTTGGTTGAGTTACCGGAGGTTGACGTGACTGGCGCCCGTGGAATTGGAGCCGGCACATGTCAGAACCTTCTGCTCTCATTTGAGACATGAACCATTTGTGGCCAGCAGTATCTCATGCTCCCAGACCACCACCCACGTTACTCTTAGTTGGCCACTGGAGAGTGCTGGAGGGCAGCCTGGCCCGGTGAAGACTTCCTTTGAATTCTGGCTCCAGCTCTTGTGAGTGGTGCCTGGCCTCTGCTTGCCGCCCCCATTCATGGAAACATGGCTGAAATCAGCAACTCAGAGGAAATGGGGCGTTAAATCTCATACACACACGTGAATGAATAACCCACACTCTCAGGAACATCATACCACATGAGCTGAGCAGCAGTAACCTTCATTACATGCTGACAGACGGAATATTATTATTATTTCCATATACAACTTGCATTTATATAGTGCCTGTAACGTAGGAAAATGTCCCAAGGCGCTTCACAGGAGCGTTATCAAACAACATTTGACACCGAGCCACTTAAGGAGATATAAGGAGAGATGACCAAAAGCTTGGTCAAAGAGGTAGGTTTTAAGGAGAGTCTTAAAGGAGGAAAGAGGTGTAGCGAGGTTTAGGGAGGGAATTCCAGAGCTTTGGGCCTCGGCAGCTGAAGGCACGGCCGCCAATGGTGGAGCGATTAAAATTGGGGATGCGCAAGAGGCCTGAATTGTAGGAGCGCAGAGATCTCGCAGGGTTGTGGGGCTGGAGGAGGTTACAGAGATAAGAAGGGGCAAGGCCACGGAGGGATTTGAAAACAAGGACGAGAATTTTAAAATATATTAAAAATTGTACTCAAACAAGCGGCCAAAGTGGTGCCTTGCCAATAACGACCACATCAACACCAAGGCTGTCATTGCTTGGACCCCCAGGGCCATAGCTTGGACCCCCAGGGCCATAGCTTGGACTCCCATGGCCAACAGTACCAATGGGACACTTCCATTCCATCCTTGTGCCCTCTTTGAGCGTTTTAGCCAATTTAGTGTAAACTGGCACCAACTTTTAGTTTGTTTTTGTTGCTCTAACTCCACCTACACAATAGCAGTGTTGAGCTCAATGCCTTCTCATTGGCACCAATAGCAACAGAGTCTTTAGACACTTAACCCACAGAAATAATGTTAAAGTTGGCAACTGACTTAATTTTCCGAAGGGGTCCCAGCGGCTGCAATCACTCAGGGCTTTAAGTGCTTGTCGGAGCGCAATGTTCCAAAGTGTGAGCTTAAAATTCCCTTGTGTGCCATTTTAACCCAGTCATTCGTGCACTTATTTTGAATGGATTGACAACAGCATTTCCTCCCGGCTGTGCAACCACGCAGCTGTCAGCCGATTCCCACGCAGCCCGGGACCGTCTTTCCCAAAGTGAAACTTTGCGCACGTGGAAAACTTTGAATGGACCGGGGCAGCCCGTTAAAGGGGCTGTGCAACCAACCCCCCCACCCCACACCCCCAAAAAAATGAGGGGCAACATTGGTTGACGATTGTGTTAAACTAATGCGCAAAGGCCGAACACGGTAACCAATGCGCCGCCACCACAGAAAACCAAAACCCCTCAGGGTTGGTAAAAAAAAATTGGCCTTTTTACAGTGCTGACAAAACACGTCAACCAATCATCACCGTGGCAACAGTGAGTTCCAGCGAAAAGGACTCAGTAGACTTTTTTGAGAGAGTTAAACTTGGCCGAGGCTCCCTGCTGTCTCTCTCTCTGCGGGAGAGGCCGGCCGCTCGCTCGGCTGCATTCCCGTCCGGGAGATAAATCGGCCCCCCACCCCCCCTCTGGTTGACTCCTGATATTCTCAGGACAACGAGAGATGGGTAATAAAGGCTGCCTTGCCAGTACTGCCCACTTCCAAGAACTAACCCACAAAAAAAATCAATTTAGGAACAGGAGGAGGCCATTCAGCCCCTCGAGCCTGTTCCGCCATTCAACCAGAGCATGGCTGCTCTGTATCTTAACTCCATCTACCCGCTTTGGTTACCATAACTCTTTATACACTTGCCTGACAAAAATGTCCCGTTAAAACCATCAGAACAAAAGACACCTTTACGCCCTCGTATGCTGGATTTCCAACATTAAAGGATAACGAGCCTGAAAAGTGTGGTCGGAGGCTTCCCGCAGGCTGATGCCTCCGAACCGCGAGGAAAGTGCGAACCCACCTGACGGTCCTGGAGGTTCGGACACTCGCGCTCCTGGGCCTCTACGTGTAGGCCTGCGTAAAGGCCCATGTATCCCGGGGCGTAGGCGGTTCGCAAGCGTCCCTGGGATCACGTGGGCCGGCCCAACCAATGAGAAAGGGGGATCCCCATCGTGCTTATGGGGAATCCATTTACGTACGGAATCCCCATAAACAGGAATAGGAATCACCCAAAAAACACAATTACACACCAGTTAAATAAAAATAAATCATTGCATGTTCAAAATTCGTTAAAATACAATTAAATTGGACAATTAAAACACAAATTTAATTTTTGAAAAATAAATTTAAACGTTTTAAAGGGGCTAAAAATAACCTATAACCTTTTTTATGTTTAAATTAAAAAAATTTAAATATTTATTTAAACTCTTATGCTGGTAGAAGCAGGCCCTATGCCTGCTTATGCCAGGCGTAAGGGTTTCATGGGGATCCACTGGGCAAATAGCCCAACTCTCTGCCCGGGAATGTCCATTTTCCGGGAATGCGGTGGATCTGCCAAGCTGAAACTTGACGGGTCGCGAGTTCCGGTTTTCGCGCATGCGAGGCGCACGTGGAGCTCCGGAACTTGGGGGGCACTAACGGCCAGGTGTGCGGTCATATCCCGGCCAATGTTCTAGCCTGGGTATGCCAACTAGTGTCCCAAAGTTCAGTTGTCTAATTTCTTGTATAACTCAGTGGGAGATCCTGGATTTCTCCTCTCACCATGAACGATGATTCTCCCCTGCGTTGAGTCTTTTCCTCTTGAGTTGGCTGCCTCGCATTCATATACGCCTTCATCTTCAAACTGTACATCGGGCACGTGTAGGATGGGTTTGCTTATGGATTGCAGCAACTTGGACGGCATCGACCCATCAAGCTTCCTCCATTTAATGGTGGGCACAGGACTGGAAGATATCAAACACCGGAATCATTAAAAGAAAGAACTTGCATTTCTCTAGCACCTTTCACAACCTCAGGACGTCCCAAAGTGCTTTACAGCCAATGAAGTACTTTTGAAGCATAGTCACAGTTGTAATGTAGGACATGAGGCACATGGCCCCCCGAGCCTGCTCTGCCAATGTGTGCACAGCAAGCTCCCACAAGCATCAATGTGATAATGGCCAGATCATCTGTTTTAGTGATGTTGGGCAAAGGATCATTTTTGGCCAGGATACCGAGGAGAACTCCCTCTGCTCATCTTCGAAATAGTGCCGTGCGATCTTTTACATCCATCTGAGAGGGCAGACGGGGCCTCGGTTTAACATCTCATCCGAAAGACGGCACCTCCGACAGTGCCGCACTCCCTCAGCACTGCACTGGAGTGTCAGCCTAGCTTTATGTGCTCAAGTCCCATGGAGTGGGACTTGAACCTACAACCTTCTGACTCAGAGGCAAGAATGCTACCCACTGAACCACGGTTGACACTATTAACAGATTGGTGGCGGCTCACTGTTTCCTTAAACCCTCTTTGCTTGAAAGCCATAATTGGTCTGAGATAAGGACATCTCATTGACCACCATTGATGCTTTTCTGTCAGGAGAACTCCATGTTCCATTCAAAATGATAGAGTTCTCATGAACTATTTGTCATATTTCTCCGAGGTGCCATTTATAACAGATTCCAATTACTGGAATTGTTTTTCCCTCTTTAGAAAACTTGTTTGAAGAGACTGACATGAATCTTGCCATTCATGTGGAAATGACTTATGAAATGATACTGGGTGGCCTGCTGGTGGCGCTCTCCAGGGAGAGTATAAATACTCGGGCATGGGCCCAGTTTGCTCAGGACATTCTTTAACAGGAACTAGTGAAGGACACAACTAGATCTCCATGTTGAAAAACAGTTGATTAAAGCCTTGTTTAATGCTCAGACCAAGTGCCTAGTAGTTTTCTTACATCAGAGACCTTTCATAGAAACCCAGGTCACAACAGCAACACAATCAGCGCTCGCAAGGACCAAAAAAAAAATCCGCAGAGGGCACATCGTGGCATAAGTGATATACCCGCAGGGGACTTTCACCTCTGACCCTGCCAGGTTAAGCAGGCTCAAGGGGCGGTCCATTGATTTACATGCTAATGGCTGGCGCCCACAAGCAACCAAGCACTTTTGAAGTGTAAGTCACTGCTGCAGTGCAGGAAACGCGTCAGCCAATCCTCACACAGCAATATCCCACCGGCAGCAACTAAATAAGCGGCCAGATAATCTACTTTAGTGATGTTGTTTCAGAGTCAGTCATAAGGCGGACACCTTGGACAATCACAAGGTGGACATCTTGGGCACCACCAGACAGGGGAGGCCAGGAACCCTGGCGTATATGCTGGCCACCAATGTTCCCTCTAAGCTGCGTGGCCACGCGACTGATCAACTGTCTGCCGGTCCTGTGCGGCCCGGGACCCGCTTCTCAAATGTGAAATTTCGCGCATGTGCGGAACTTTGAATGGGCCGCGCAGCCCCTTAAAGGGGCCTCGCACCCCCCCCGCAAAAAAAAAAGAGGGGGAACATTGCTGGCCACGATGGGAGGGCCCCCTTCCCAGAAACTTATTAACAGTGACCCAATCTGCCCCCTTCGTATGAAAACCGAAACCATCGACCTGAATCTTCGGGAGGTGGACCCCACCACCGCCGATCCCGAGATTGATAAGCCTCATTCTTCTGCGTGTTCCAGCCATCACTCCCCTAACTGGCATTTCCCAGGCTGGGGAGGTCATGTCCTGGTCCCTCCCTATTTCTGCCCTTACTTATGCTGTCCTTAACGATCGTGCAAAGTCTGACGTTAGGTCTGGTTCCTGGCGCACTCCCGCCAGAGTCACGGCAGGAGCGCGGCAGAAGGGTGGGGTATTTTTGGCCCGTTACCAACGTTCGCGAGGATGGACATGTCGGGGCGACCAGTGGCGGGAGGTCATGTGATGAAACCTCCAGGAACCATGGGGATACGGGGATCGGGCGGGAAAGTGGAGTTGAGGTCGAAGATCAGCCATGGTCTTGTTGAACGGCAGGGTGGGCTCGAGGGGCCGCAAGGTGCACGGCCACGCTTCGATCGGGAGGTCCCGCGCAGGCCGCTCACAAGCTGTCGCAGCTGGAAAAGATGCCGCACATGCGCAGCCGAATTTAACGGGAAAAAAAATGACAGAGAACATTGCTCATTGTATCTCCAGCCGCATGGGACTAACAAACAAAGCAATGCAGTGTAACATTAAACCTATCTTGTTATCCCTTTGCCCAATGAACTGTAACTGATTAATTTTAATCAATTAACCTTTAAAATTAAAACTAATTACTTTGATAAACGTGGTGGACATAAATTGCCTCGGGGCCTTGGCTCGAGTCCTGCTGTGACTCAGGCAGGAACTTGGCAGAACCCATCAGAATATAGCACAGATAGGGTTACCGACTCTGGTTCAATGTATTAACATAAGAGCGTAAGAATTAGGAGCAGGAGTAGGCCGTTCGGCCCCTCGAGCCTGCTCGGGGTGGTAGTGGACGGTCTCCTTACGTTGAGAGTTCCTTGGCTCACTTGAGACCCATCATAAGACTGGAGGCCGGTCTGACGAGAGCTGAGGTCTACAGGCCTGCATGTGGTCAGAAGTCGGCTCTCTAGACGGTAGTGTGGGTGGGGCGTGGGCTGAGAGGAGAGTAACATCCAGGCCAGGGGAGCCTGCTACCCACTGAACCACGGCTGACCCTCAACCTTCGCATTAGCGTCAACAGCGCAAGGTTTTCATACACAATAAAGAGTCTGGGTCCCAGTGGTCGCTCTCAATCAGGGCTTCAATTGACCTCTGGAAGTGCACTTGTTGCATTAAAAAAATCCTTTGTGTGGTCTATCGCCACCCAGCCATTTACTCAATTATTTTAAATGGGTGACAATTACCTTAAAAGTAACATGCCAAAACATTTCACCCGAACACATTAACCAGTGCGCTACCTCAGAGTGTGTGTCGAAGCTCATAAACAAATGGCCTTTTTTTATTACAATGGTTTTAGAGAGAGAAAAAATTAAACAATCATCACCGTGGCAACGGCGCGCTCCAGCTAAGCCACCCTATAAAGTTAATAGAAGCTCACCCGCGGTTGTGTTATACACTGGAATTACCATGTTAGACAGTACTCCTCCGGGGCATCTGAAACTTATATCTAGATTTCAGCGCGGTGTTCTTAGTGCGGCTAATGTCATTTCACAGCTGGCTGGCATTCAATGAATGAAATTATATCAGAAACTGGGAGGAAAAAAAAACCCAATAAAGACAGGGCCGATTCGGGGAAGGTGTCTTGTTTTTATCAGCGAGGAACAGAATATTTTTCCACCAACAGCGCTGAATGTCAGTCCCTCCCAAAGCAGGCATAACATGAGCTGGATCATACTTAAGCTCCCTCTACTCTGCATCAAGTCTCTACCTCAACTCCATTCACTCAAGAAGGCACTGACATCATCAGATTACTGATTTTACCATGGCAACGCGACTCCGTTAAGTTATTTTACAGATTTTTTTTTATGACCACGTTTGTTTTGGTTTAGAGCGTCAGCTGTGGCTCAGTGGGTAGCACTCTCTCGCCTCTCTGTCAGAAGGTTGTGGGTTCAAGTCCCACTCCAGAGACTTGAGCACAAAATTCTAGGCTGACGCTCCCAGTGCTGTGCTGAGGGAGTGCTGCACTGTCGGAGGTGCCGTCTTACGGATGAGACGTTAAACCGAGGCCCCGTCTGCCCTCTCAGGTGGACGTAAAAGATCCCACGGCCACTATTTCAAAGAAGAGCAGGGGGGTGCTCGCCGGTGTCCTGGGGCCAATATTTATCCCTCAACCAACATCACTAAAAAACAGATTATCTGATCATTATCACATTGCTGTTTGTGGGATCTTGCTGTGCGCGATTGGCTGCCGCGTTTCCCACATTACAACAGCGACTCCACTTCAAAAAGTACTTCATTGGCTGTAAAGCGCTTTGGGACGTCCGGTGCTCGTGAAGGGTGCTATATAAATGCAAGCCTTTCTTTTTTGACGACAAGGGCAAAGGAGGATTCGGATTCAGGAGCAACCAGGGAGTCGGGAAGAATAATCAGCTAGAAAATGTCACTAATGAAGTAAATGTCAATGTGGTGGACATTGTGACCTTCACACGGCGGGGCGTCGAAGTTAACATTTGGGATACTGTGGCCCGCTCGTCCCAGTAGCAAAGAGGCCGGAGTTATTTTGAGCCCCCGCCCGCAAGCCCACACCCCAAAATAGGAGGTGGGTGTCGCGACCACAGGGGGGATGGGGTGTGGGGGAGGGGGGACATGGGGCGGGAGCAGGCCCAGACCACTCCGGCTCCTTCTGGCTCCACAAGAATAACTCGGGGGCCCTCTTCGGCTGTACCTCCAGAGGAACTGGATGGAGAGGGCATGACGCAAGTGGCCAGTTGTTCTAAAATGGCGATCGGGGTCCTATGTACGTCTTCGGACCCCGATTAGCGTATTAAAAGGGACCGATTACCTAAAACAGGCGGGGGCTTTGGGCTGCCCAATGGTAGGCCCCTTTAAAAATGGCAGCTGGCAGTACGCTGGTGCTAACGGGGCGGCCGTAAGCCTACCGGTCCCATTTTCAGGCTGTTACACCCCCCACTCCACCCCACCCCCGTTAGGGTCAATTTTTTTCTTAGCAGGTTAAATCCGCCCCCCTACCTGTTAAATCTTAGCCGATTCGCCCACAGGAATGGTCGGTACTTTCTGAAGGGTTGTTTAAGGAGTCAGCGAGGGGGCACCAATAAATAGGTGCCAGCTGTAACTCAACGGGTTGCACTCTCGCCTCTGGCCACCAGTTCAAGTCCCGCTCCTGCGACTTGAACACACAGTCTGGGCTGACACTCGAAGGAGCGCCGCACTGTCGGAGGTGCCGTCTCGCGGATGAGACGTTGAATCGAAGTCCCAGCCACCTCGACACACTCTGAGGTAGCGCACTGGTTAAGGTGTTCGGGTGAAATGTCTCGGCGCGTTACTTTTAACGTAATTGTCACCCGTTTAAAATAATTGAGTTAATGGCTGGGTGACGATAGTGCACAAAGGATTTTTTAAAGCAACACGTGCAACAAGTGCACTTCCAGAGGCCAATTGAAGCTCTGATTGAGAGCGACCACTGGGACCCGGACTCTTTATTGTGTATGAAAACCCTGCGCTGTTGACGCTAATGTGAAGGTTAAGGGTCAGCCGTGGCTCAGTGGGTAGCATGCTCGCCTCTGAGTCAGACGGTCATGGGTTCATAGTCCCTGCTCCAGAGACTTGAGCACAAGGATCTAGGCTGACACTTCAGTGCTGTGCTGAGGGAACGCTGCACTGTCGGAGGTGCCGTCTTTCGGATAAGACGTTAAATCAAAGTCCCAGCTGCCCTCTCCTGTAAAAGATCCCACAGTACTATTTGAAGAAGAGCAGGGGAGATCTCCCTGGTGTCCTTAGATCCCTCTGCCCCTCAACCAACACCATTGAAAATAGATTAACTGGTTAGTAATCATTGCAGTTTGTGGCACCTTGCTGTGCACAAAATTGGCTGCCATATTTGTCTAGACAACAGTGATTACACTTCAAAAGTACTTAGTTGGCTCTGAAGCGCACTGGGGCACACTGAGGCACTACATAAATAAAAGTTATTTCTTTAACTAACATTTTAAAATGAAGTTTGCTGTGTGAACAGACATTGTACACGTCTGGCCTCAGTGAGATTATGGGATGGAATTTAAGGTTGGTGCTGTTATTGAACAAATACTCAATAGACTTGTATCAAATTTTCCTCACCACTATTTTAATCAAGTTTTAAAGCACATTAAAAAATCTGTGAAAATAGAGGAGAGAGGAAGTTGATAGGAGTTTGCTAAGTGTTTGTACAGTATGTTGGCCTTCATAGCGAGAGGATTCGAGTACAGGAACAAGGATGTCTTGCTGCAGTTGTACAGGGCCTTGGTGAGACCACACCTTGAGTAGTGTGTGCAGTTTTGGTCGCCTTATCTGAGGGAGGATGTTCTTGCCATGGAGGGAGTGCAGCAAAGATTCACCAGAATGAAACCTGGGATGGCAGGAATGACGTATGAAGAGAGATTGGATCGATTAGGCTTATATTCGCTAGAGTTTAGAAGAATGAGAGGGGATCTCATTGAAACTTATAAAATTCTAACAGGACTAGACAGACTAGATGCAGGAAGGATGTTCCCGATGGCAGGGGAGTCCAGAACCAGGGGTCACAGTCTAAGGATAAGGGGTAAGCCATTTAGGACAGAGATGAGGAGGAATTTCTTCACCCAGAGAGTGGTGAACCTGTGGAATTCTCTACCACAGAAGGCAGTTGAGGCCAATTCATTAAATATATTCAAGAAGAAGGAGTTAGATATATTTCTTAAAGGCTAAAGGGATCAAGGGATATGGGGAGAAAGCAGGGACAGGGTACTGAATTTGGATGATCAGCCATGATCTCATTAAATGGCGGAACAGGCTCGAGGGGCCGAATGGCCTACTCCTGCTCCTATCTTCTATGTTTCTATGTTTCTATGTACCTATGTACCATTACATCGGCAACAGTAATCACTGTACTCATAACACAAACGTCTTATACCATCAATGAGCTTCTTGTGTCTAGACTGGCTCAGGTGACACCCTACTGTTGTAGATTGTAACATCATCCATACCTTTCATATCTGGCTTTGGACACACGACAAACCTGGCTCTGTACTTGCTTAAAACGCATTAATCCAGTTCTGACGAAAGGTAATCGACCTGAAACATTAAACTCTGTTTCTCTCTCCGCAGATGCTGCCGGACCCGCTGAATATTTCTGGCATTTTCTGTTTTCATTTCAGATTTCCTGCATCCGCAGTATTTTGCTTTTGTATTACTTTTGAGAGTTACGTAACAAAATCTCGTTCACTCACTTTCCAAGGGCAAAGCACTCCAGGTTCAGCGATTGTCCGGCCAGCGCATAGGTTTCGGAAGCGAATTTCACCCGAATGTGCGGAGAGTGAGTTCGAGCATCACCTAGAGAGCAAGAGCAAAAAGATGTCAGGAGCAGCTCAATGGGGAAGGACACTGGACGGTCAGAAGGTGATGGAGAGCGAAGGAACGAAACAAGGATATTGTTCCTCCTTGACTCACTCCGTCCAGTGCACATTGGCCATTGCAACACTTCATAGAATCATAGCAAAGCACAGCACAGAAGGTGCCGCTTTAGTTAGCTCATTTAAATCACTTTTAATAAACTCTTTACATAGAATCATAGAATGATACAGCACAGAAGGAGGCCATTCGGCCCATCGAGTCTGTGCCAGCTCTCTCGAAGAGCAATCCAGTTTGTCCCACTCCCCGGCTCTTTCCCCATATCCCTGCAATTTTTTCTCCTTCAAGTATTTATCCAATTCCCTTTCGAAGGCTCCTATTGAATCTGTATCCACCGCCCTATCAGGCAGCGCATTCCAAATCCTAACTACTCGTTGCGTAAAAACGTTTTTCCTCAGGTCGCCTCTGAACCCATCCAACGCAAAAGCTGATGGCTCCTGGAGTCGCGCCTTACTCTGCTCAGATAACTGCAATCCCTGGATATAATGGGAGTGCTGCGAATCAGAGCTGACCTCTGTGGCCGATTCTCTGATCTTCAGCTACCCTGGGCCCCAAGCTCTGGAATTCCCACCCAAAACCTCTCCGCCGCTCTCTCCTCCTTTAAGACGCTCCTCAAAAAAACCTACCTCTTTGACTGAGCATTTTGGTCACCTGTCCTAATATCTCCTTATGTGGTCACACATTTTTTTTTGTCTGATAACGCTCCTGTGAAACGCAATGGGACGCTTTACTACATTAAATATTTAAATGCAACTTGTTGCTGAATGAGTGACTGCACCAGCTTTGCAAAATTTACCTTTATGTTTTCTCTTTTTGTCTTTTTCCGCCCCCCTCCCCTCCATTTCCCCTCCTCCCTGCTGTACAGACCCACGAGCACCAGGTGCCATTTGCAGCCTCGCACAAGTGGACATTCTCAATGCAAGAGGAAAGAAAGAAAGACTTGCATTTATATAGCACCACTCACCACCTCAGGACATCCCAAAAGCACTTTACAGCCAATGAAGTACTTTTTGAAGTGTCATCACTGTTGTAATGTAGGAAAGGCAGCAGCCAATTTGCGCACAGCAAGCTCCCACAGACAGCAATGTGATAATGACCGGATAATCTGTTTTAGTGATGTTGATTGAAGGATAAATATTGGCCCCAGGACACCAGAGGAGAACTCCCCTGCTCTTCTTCGAAATAGTGCCATGGGATCTTTTATGTCTGAGAGGGCAGACGGGGCCTCGGTTTAACGTCTCATCCAAAAGACGGCACCTCCGACAGAGCAGCACTCCCTCAGTACTGCACTGGAGTGTCAGCCTGGATTGTTGTGCTCGGAGGCGAGAGTGCTACCCACTGAGCCACGGCTGACACTAGAGCCTGGACAATGGGTAGCTGGGGGACATCACAGCCGAGCCAAAACCTGCCCTCACCTGGTGTCTGCACAGACGGACTTTCAGCATTGTGGATCGTGGCCAGGAGTGGGCGGGGAAAACCCTGGCTGATTTTCCATTCATTGAGACAGAAATCTCTGTTTAGCCTTTCAACAGACGTGACACCACTGGCTGGTGCCCATTATTTAGTTGTCGTGCATTGGCTGCATTTTATCGCAAGCTGCATGTGGGGAAAAATTTGCAGGGCTATGGGGCAAGGCCAGGGGAGTGGGACTAATTGGATAGCTCTTTTATACAGCCAGCACAGGCATGATGGACCGAATGGCCTCCTCCTGCGCTGTATAATTCTATGGTACTATGTAAAGGGCTTATTAATCTCGATACTGGGTAAGAGTGAATTAAATGAGCTGACTAAAGCATCATTTACAAACCAAAAGCTGGGACATTCCTGCTCTGGCTCAGTAAACCCAGTTGAGTCACTGGGGCCGGGAGAGGAGTACTTTCCACATCAGGCGGCAGTGTCAGCGCCAAGCACTCCTAGGTCACCTGGGGTGCAGTTAATTGCAACGTAGAGCTCCTCCTTTTTGTCTTCTTTCAATGTGCCTCAGGAGATGTTTTTCTAATCCTACACTGGTTAACCTTGAGGAAGATTGACAACTTAATGTTAAATAATGTTGAATTAAAACTGATTTAATTGCACAACATGAATATTTATTCATTCTCGGGATGTGGGCGTCGCTGGCAAACGCCGGCATTTAACGCCCATTCCTAGTTGCCCTTGAGAAGGTGGTGGTGAGCTGCCTCCTTGAACCGCTGTGTGTAGCTGGGTTGAGACGGCCCAAACGGATTTTATATCAGGAGCAGGAACCCGGGCTTATTTCTCCTTCCCCAGCCACATTGGCACTGAGTCACATTGTAGCACCCTAACTTCAACCCCAGTCATCAGCTCAGCCCAGCTCAGGAATTGAATTTTAGGATCTTCGGTTGTGTATGTGTGTCTCAGCCCCTTTACCAACTGAGACTTAACTCCACAGGATTTAACGCTACTTTAGGCTTGTACCACAGTTACTGGAAGTAATGTCAGTTTTGGAATGGAGCAAGAGCAAATTGCATCACAGATGAAAGAGGAGTATAGGAAGTAACACCATGCTTGATTGCCACTTTCTATTCTCCAGCTCTTCCAGTAGTGGATGCCAAATACAAATACCTGTACAAAAATAAATTGGGTCAAAATTTCTAAGGAGAAAACACATCAATTCCAGAGGTGCATGATTTAAATTTATTATTAATCATTAAAAGCAAGAACGGTTTAAATTAATTCATTATTAAGAACATAAGAATTAGGAGCAGGAGTCGGCCATACGGCCCCTCAAGCCTGCTCCGCCATTCAATAAGATCATGGCTGATCTTCGGCCTCAACTTCACTTTCCCGCCCGATCACCATATCCCTTGATTCCACTAGAGTCCAAAAATCTATAAAAAATATATACTCAACGACTGAGCATCTACAGCCCTTTAGGGCAGAGAATTTCAAAGATTCACAACCCTCAGTGAAGAAATTCCTCCTCATCTCAGTCTTAAATGGTGAGTGAAATCTTAAACTCAAACTTACCAAAGAAAGTCTTCCGCTAAACAATTGGACAGAAGTGATTTGGACACCAGATATATGGAGTTACACATCTTTTATCAGGAAATATACACCCCAAGGTGTGAACCTCAACACCACTAAAACAAATTATCCGGTCATTATCACATTACAGTTTGTGGGAGCTTCCTGTGCGCAGATTGGCTGCCGCGTTTCCTACATTACAACAGTGACTACACTTCAAAAGTACTTCATTGGCTGTGAAGTGCTTTGGGACGTCCGGTGGTCATGAAAGGTGCTATAGAAATGCAAGTCTTTTTTTTCTTCCTTTCATAACATTAGTTTTTTTTAATTCATTTATGGGATCAGGGCATCGCTGGCAAGGCCCAGCATTTATTGCCCATCCCTAGTTGTCCTTGAGAAGGTGGTGATGAGCCACCTTCTTGAGCCGCTGCAGTCCGTGTGGTGAAGGTACTCCCACAGTGCTGTTAGTGAGGGAGCTCCAGGATTTTGACCCAACGACGATGAAGGATTGGCGATATATTTCTAAGTCAGGATGGTGTGTGACTTGGAGGGGAACTTGGAGGCGGTGGTGTTCCCATGCGCCTGCTGCCCTTGTCCTTCTAGGTGGAAGAGGTCGCGGGTTTGGGAGGTGCTGCCGAAGAAGCCTTGGGGAGTTGCTGCAGTGCATCTTGTAGATGGTACACACTGCAGCCACGGTGCGCCGGTGGTGGAGGGAGTGAATGTTTGAGGTGGTGGATGGGGTGCCAATCAAGCGGGCTGCTTGATTTGTGACACTTGCTGATTTGTCAATTTAAAATAATTGAGGGACGTGATTGCTCGGCTTTCTGCTGACCCCTCACGTCCTTAGTGGTAATTTTGTTTTGCTAATTTGATTAGTTCACATATAAGCTAGCAGACACTTGCCAACAACAAATAGGTGGCCATTGAACAGGTGCATAATATTGCTTTTAATAATAGTCGATAGTTTGGCCAATAAAGAGACCCAACGCTTTAGATAATGAAGCCGTATTATACAATGGGAATATTTTATCAATGCAGTTTTTATGGGATCAATACATTATAAAAATGAAATTACAGTTTGAAGGGAATGTAGAAATGAGTGAATTGTGTCACTAATGATAATGTGCAATGATTGATTTAGCAATTGATCGATAGCCACGAGTATGTTAGAATTTCAAAATATTTCGGATCCATTATTTCTCATATATTATGAGGGCTGCCATTGTAACTGGAAGAAGCCTGAAGTGGTTGGCTGGCAGCTATTTTAAGACCTTACAAGTGAAATACAAACTCAAACTAGGGATTCAACCAATATCATGGAAAATACATCACAGAGCTTTGCGTAAGGTTGGACAGGTTACAGAGAGTGGATTTTATGGATTATTTAGATCTTAAAAACTGACTGGGCTCCTGACTATCATTTGCTGAGCTAACAGAGGGCTGTTAGAGCATGTAATGCTTTGCTACAGGGCATAGTTGAAGCATTCCATCCTTTAAGAGAACTTTGGATAAATATTGGAAGCAGAGAAAGATGCAGGGCTATGGGGTGAGTGACGTGCACTGGGATTAATTTGAATTGCTTTAGCAAAAAATCCAGCACGGACACCATCGGCTGAATGGTCTCCTTCTGGGCTGTAAACTTCTATGTATTTTTTAATCATTTGGTGAGATGGGGGTGTTGCTACTAAGGCTGGCATTTATTGCACATCCTTAGTTGTCCTTGGGAAGGTGGTAGTAGTGGGCAGTCCGTATGGTGAAGATACACCCATAGTTCTGTTAGGTAGGGTGTTACAGGATTTTGGCCCAGCGACTATGTAGCGATGGTGTGTGACTTGGAGGTGGTGGTGTTCTCATGCATCTGCTGTCCTTGTCCTTCTAGGTGGTGGAGGTCACGTGTTTGGTTGGTGCTGCCGAAGAAGCCTTGGCCAGTTGTTGCAGTGCATCCTGTAGGTAGTACACACTGCAGCCACGGTGCGCCATGGAGGGAGAGGATGTTTAAATTAGTGGTTGGGGCGCTTATTAAAGAAAGAAATACTTGCATTTATATAGCACCTTTCACGACTGCCAGACATCCCAAAGTGCTTTACAGCCAATGAAGGACTTTTTGAAGCGTAGTCACTGTTGTAATGTAGGAAATGCAGCTGCCAATTTGCACACAGCAAGCTCCCACAAACAGCAATGTGAAGATGACCAGAGCATCTGTTTTTTACAGATGTTGATTGAGGGATAAATATTGGCCAGGACACTGGGGATAACTCCCCTGCTCTTCTTCAAATAGTGCCATGGGATCTTTTACGTCCACCTGAAAGGGCAGATGGGGCCTCGGTTTAACGTCTCATCCAAAAAACAGCACCTCTGACAGTGCAGCGCTCCCTCAGCACTGCACTGGAGAGTCAGCCTCAGATTTTTGTGCTCAAGTCTCTGGAGTGGGACTTGAACCCACAACCTTCTGACTAAGAGGTGAGACCACGGCTGATGAAGCAGACTGCTTAGCCCTGGACGGTGTTGAGCTTCTTGAGTATTGTTGGCGCTGAACCCCTTCAGTTCTATGGCTAACTTGTTGTGGACTCTCACTATAAAATAAACATCCTTTCTCTTTACACAAATGCTTCATATCTATCCATGTCTTTGATCATGACATGATTTGTTGTATCTCACATAAATCGCTAGTTGTTTTTAAGCAGCATGCGATATATGAGCTGTATAGTAGGTAAAAGGGGGTAGTCCTGTGCAATGTTCCCTCTACGCCGTGCGGTCATCTACAAGGTCCCGCGCAGGCCGCCCACTGGCTTCTCCATACCACGCACGCGTGAAAATTTAAAGGGACCACGCACTAAAAGAGACAGGCCGCGCAGAACAAAGCACAGCTTTACAGAGAACGTTGGTTCCCTGGTCTGGTGTTCCCAGTGAGAAGCTGCAAGCCCAGGGAGCAACATTGCAGCCTTAGTTCTCCGATCGGTACACCCTGTGAGTGCCGCTTATGGAAGGACTGCAGAATTACCCCTCACATGTATTAAACGTCTGTGTCTGTGTAAATCTTGCTGCCAGAAATGCAATAAAATCTGAAGTTCCCCCTTCCAAAAATTAAGCGATACCTATATGTTGAGATGTCACTGCGCAGTTTGTCAAATAGTACTGGTAGAGGCAGACATCGGTACCTATGTATACGTGTTGTTTATTAACATGAATGAATGGTCTGGGAGATTCAGATGATGCAACTATTAAAACATTTTCAAAAATGCATTTTCATCAAATGCACATTCCATCTTTGTAAAATATTTTGTTTTAAAATGTGCGAATAATTATTTTATTTGGTTCTCCCAAATCTTAAGTACAAAACTGACCCGACTTCGAGTTTCATATTATCGATTTCATGATCACGGTGTAAAAAAGAATTGCCACAGCGGTAACCGTGGCAACAGTCACTGGACATGGACTAACACGTGTTCATGTAACAGGTTGCGGAGGTTTCCTTGTGAATAATTCCATATTGCAGCCCGTGTAGATCAGCGCGGGGTGCCGATAATTAGCCGAGGTTAGGATTTTCACGTGGCGTTTCAGTGCTAATCCCAAACCAACCCCCACCCCCCACCCCCCTCCCCCCATACAAAAGCTGCACAACTGAAACTACTCGCACACATCTTGAAATATTCCTTGTACATTAAAATAGAACGTTCGGCTATTAGTTTAGGAATGAGATGGACAAAAAATAACAGATGGAGCACAATATTTGTGCATCTGCCACATTTTTGATGTCTGGCTTCTTTTAGAGAATTTATATTCCATCTGTTTAATTAGGCAGAGTCTGTGATCTTCCTATTTGTTTTCTGTTGGTTATTTTCTATATTCCTTCCATGATATGTAAACAGGATATAATCTCTCTGGAGAGTCCAGCCTTCTCTTTTTATTTCAACATTGGCATTCTTGATGTAAACACAGCTTAACGTCTTTTTTATAATGTAACAGATACACGCAGAGTACATATGTGTGTATAAATAAATAGATATATACAGGAAACTCTTTTTTATCCGGCACCGACGGGACCGGCGTGGTGCCGGTTGATCAAAAAGTCCGGATTACAGAGAGGTATACTTACTAAGGTACGAGCGCCCCGTACTCGGCCACAGATCCAGGCGTCCCTGTTGCATGGCAACAGGTGCAGGAACCCCGGTTACCACGGCCACAGATCCAGGAACCCCGGTTACACGGCCACTAATATGAAGTAAAACTTACCTGAACCTACTCCTGAATTTTGCCGGTTAAGAGAGATTTCCGGTTATTTAGGTGCCGGTAAAAAGAGTTTCCTGTATATAAATATATATATATATATATATATATAAATATATATGTATTTAATCAGGAGATGTTGCTGTAGTTTGGGTCAGGAGCTCTGTTTACTGCAGTTCAGATAGATTCTTTTTAAATAGACTCTGTAGACTGTTTGCTGTAGTGCGCTGTTTAAGCAGACTCTATTTGATGAGTAAATAGACGGTGTTTGCTGTAAAATAGACTGATTGCTGTGAGCCCTGCCGTAAGTCACGCCCCACCTCCAATCTACAGGCTGACACAGTGCAACTTACTGGCTGACATGGAGGTGTCAATAGACACGCTGGTCATTTACAGCTTGAGGCGCTCGCCATAGACACCATCACGTCACTTATTGATAGATTTATCAGGAGGCCAATGTGAGTAGCACAGGAAGGCATTATATATTTGCCCTTCCCTCATGCAGCTTGTCAATTTTTTCTCCTTTCTTAAGATGCTCAGTTGAAAGATTAAGAAAATAAGGGAACTCACTATTTTCATGAAGCCAAGTTAGTCAAGATTGGCTTCAACTTTGGGGCTACAGTTTACCAGTCCAATGCTCCATAGGAACAGGAGGAGTCCATTCAGCCTCTCGCGCCTGTTCTGCCATTCAATTAGATCATGGTTGATCTGTATCTTAACTCCATCCACCCGCCTTGGTTCCGTAAACCTTAATTACCCATGCCTAACAAAGATCTATTAATCTCAGTTTTAACTCCACTGTTGTAACTCATCCTGCTTTAACCTCAAACCTGCGCCCCCCTAAATCAGAACTGGGAGACATGAGACTGCCACTGGAACTACTTTAATGAAGATAAAAGGGACTGACCCACAGACTGCACGGCCAGAGGAATAGACTTGCTGAAGACGCTGGTCGTAGCGTAGTCGATGTGACTGGTGAGGTAACAGGAGTGAGCGCCGGCGTCTGATGTCTTTGCCTTGGCGATGTAGAGGTTGCCCGTCACCTGCGAGATGAAGTGCCGGTCATCTGGCGTTATAAAGTTTGGGATTTCGTCGATAAACCAACGGTACGCGGGGCCTGTAGTGCAAACAAATATTAAAAGACAAATCAAACTGTCTGTCAAGTGCTTAGAAAGAAATAACTGACGTAAGAAAACTACTAGGCACTTGGTCTAAGCGTTAAACAAAGCTTTAATCAACTGTTTTACAACATGGAGGTCTAGTTGTGCCCTTCACTAGTTCCTATTAAGAATGTCCTGCACAAGCTGGGCCCGTGCCCAAGTATTTATACTCTCCCTGGACAGCGCCACCCGCAGGCTGCTCAGTATTATTTCATAAGTCTTTCTTTCATGAATGACTGATTCATGTCACTAACGACTTCCATTTCTATAGCACCTTACACAACCAAGGCCGGGCAAGACAGGCCACTGACCTTAGCAGATGCTGCAAGTTTACGTTGGAGGAACCAGCATCTAAAACAGATTATCTGGGTATTTATCTCATTGCTGTTTGTGGGAGCTTGCTGTGCGCAAATTGGCTGCCGCATTTCCTACATTACAACAGTGACTACATTCAAAAAGTTCTTCATATCTATCCATGTCTTTGATCATGACATGATTTGTTGTATCTCACATGAATTGCTGATTGTTTTTAAGTAGCATGCGATATATGAGCTGTATAGTAGGTAAAAGGGGGTAATCCTGTGCAATGTTCCCTCTAAGCACTTCATTGGCTGTAAAGCACTTTGGGACATCCTGAGGTTGTGAAAGGCGCTATAGAAATGCAAGTTCTTTCTTTCTTTTTAAAATACATACAATACGTGGAGTCAGCACTCAGCGACCTCAGTGGATGTCTCAGCAAATCGCTACGGCACTGTACAAGAAAAAAGATTTTTGTTCCTTTATTGCTAATCACATGACGAGCACTGCATGATGTATGGGCGACTTAATAAATCAAATGCCGTATTCATTACATGGGATTCTGGCATTTTTACTGGTGTTTGGGTGCGGGCATTGCAGTCATTGAGTCTGTCTGTTTATCATTAAAGCCACTGGTTTATGGTAACAGAATGGTCCAGGTCGTACTCTCTGTCGCGCTCACTATTGTTAACACGAGCAGATGGCCTGCACTGTGAGTGATTTCGTTTCAAACTGAGAAACTTAGATGAATGGGCCAAGGAACTTAGTGCAGGAAGCCAGCAACATTGAAAAGTGCAGGAGCAAAGACGAGGTAAATCGAGAAGCAACGGTTAGTTGACACCACACTGGGGTTTTGCCAATGTCGGTCATGTCAGCTGTGACTCAGTGGGTCGCACTCCTGCCTCTGAGTCTGACTAGTTGTGGGTTCAAGTCACACTCCAGAGACCTCAGCACAAAAAATCTAGCAGTACTGAGGGAGTGCTGCACGGTTGGAGGTGCCGTCTTTCGGGTGAGACGTTAAACCAAAGGCCCGTCTACCTGCTAAGGTGGACGCAAAAGTTCCCATGACACAGTTCTCCCTAATGCCATTTCATTATCAGCAGGCACGAGTAAGGACTTGAAGCCACAAGTTGCACGATGCCCCTTTTTCACATGCCACGGGGGGTTTTTCTATTTGCAAAGAAATTAGTGTATTTCCTCCCTAAGAGGACATTGCCCTCCAATAAATATTTATATCCGTATTCTCCATCCCGTAGAGAGGCTCAATGGGACGTACGCATTTTATAGATAGACTAAGGGACATTCCTGGTTGATATTCATCCCTCATTTAACATCACTCAAAAAAACCAGATGATCTGGTCATTATCACATTGCTGTCTGTGGGAGCTTGCTGTGCGCAAATTGGCTGCCGCGTTTCCTACATTACAACGGTGACTACTCTTCAAAAAGTACTTCATTGGCTGTAAAGCGCTTTGGGGCGTCCTTAGATAGTGAAAGGAGCTGTATAAATGTGAGTTCTTTCTTTCTTTGAAAGCTTGTAGATTTAAGGTGGAAGGCAAGACTAAGGGAGTTGAGGAGTTCCACAGTTTTGATTGGTCTTCCACATATACATTAAAATGAAACATTGCAACACATTGAAACAACACACAGTTTATGTGGCGCAGTGATTACCTGGGTAATGCGGGGGTGCGTTACAAGGCAGCACTACCCCCACCCCTTCAGGCACCTTTACCAGATCCTTCTCTTCTGTTGAAAACTGCGAAAGATCTGACAAGAAGAAAAGTGAATCAGTTTAATGCCGGGTTTACTGAGGGACTTCTGAACACAACAAAATGATGGATCTCACATTCAACTGTGTCACCCCATCATAGAAGTATCATCGCTCTGCTCGAATGTGACAAACCTGATGTGAGATGGGCCTTTGTCGCTCTCTCCTCCCCATTTGTTTAACAGAAGGGTGTTCGGGTCTAAACCCCCCCCCCCCCAAAACCCCAGCACAGGCATTCGTCAATGAGCAGTGGTTTGAGAATCCTCATAACATCACCTCTGAAAATTGCTCTTAATCGACCACAACTCATGTTAAATGTTCTTAAAGATGTCTTTATTACCAGGTTCATAATTAACTCATTACCCTATTTGGCAGGGGGTGGGGGGGGGTGGTGGAGGGGACGCGTCCACTCAGCAGCAAGACAAGAATACCGGTTTGCACGTTTTCAGACTGCGATCCATGCCATTTCATTATCAGTAGGCATGAGTGAGGACTTGAAGCCACAAGTTGCACGATGCCCCTTTCTTACATGCCATGGGGTTTTTTTCTATTTGCAAAGAAATTAGTGTATTTCCTCCCTAAGAGGACATTGGCCTCCAATAAATATTTATATCCGTGTTCTCCATCCCGTAGAGAGGCTCAATGGGACGTACGCATTTTATAGATTGACTGAGGGACAGATAGTGGAAGTTAATTGGGCGGGGGGGTGGGGGGGGGGGGGAAATAGAAGACTTATCTAAGAAAGTGCCTACTAGGAATTGGCCTGAGAGGACATCATCTCATTTGACATAAGTCCTTTGCAGCCGGTGGCAAGAATGATTTCAACTCATCAGAATGGGCAGGGTTCAAAATTGCGAAGGAAATGGATATCTACCACTATTACTGCAAAACCAAGGTTCTGGAAGAGCTTCATGACCACTTAAAAAATGCACCTTCCACTTCTTTGGATCCTGGCTGTGGAATGCCCCATTTCCTGGCCAAGGATTTGGTCAGGTGATCTGCTTGCCAGACCTCTGCTAACACTGCTTTGGATCAACTACAAGAGTTGCAGGACATTGGCCTGAGTTGGGCTTGTTTTATTTTTATTCATTTATGGGATGTGGGCGTCGCTGGCAAGGCCAGCATTTATTGCCCAACCCTAATTGCCCCTTGAGAAGGTGGTGGTGAGCCGCCTTCTTGAACCGCTGCAGTCCGTGTGGTGAAGGTACTCCCACGGTGCTGTTAGGGAGGGAATTCCAGGATTTTGACCCAGCGACGCTGAAGGATCGGCGATATACTTCTAAGTCAGGATGGTGTGTGACTTGGAGGGGAAATTGGAGGTGGTGGCGTTCCCATGCGCCTGCTGCCCTTGTCCTTCTAGGTGGTAGAGGTGATGGGTTTGGGAGGTGCTGCCGAAGAAGCCTTGGTGAGTTGCTGCACTGCATCTTGTAGATGGTACACACTGCAGCCAGGGTGCGCCGGTGGTGGAGGGAGTGAATGTTTAAGGTGGTGGATGGAGTGCTATTCATTGTCTTGCAATTGTCGCTCCTAGTACAGAACTGCCTTTCTGCTTCCATCCCACCCAACGCAGTTGAGATTGGGGACTCGCTGGGCAGGCGAATCGGAGGCGCGAACCCATGTTCTACCACTCCAAGGTTCAGGTCATTGAGACAGCAGCGTAAGTCCATCACACGACTGACCAGGAGCAGCATCACTATGAGGAATCTTGCTTTGATCTGGTTCTTAGATGGTTTTAATTGGGTAACGGAAAGCGTTATTGCCTCCTACCCTCACCATACATTTCTACTTTAAGGTTAGTGGACGGTATCTGAGTCGGAGGTGCAGGAACCTCCCTACCATAGGTACCAGCTACTGAAAGACTCACAGCCGAATCGGAGGAAAGCCTCTTTGCTTATGACAGTCCCGATTTTGTTTGTTGCCAGGCACTGATAGGATCCAGGGTCTTTGGACCGTGTTGGGTTACTGACCACCAGATTTCCTCCAACCAGACTGTAACGGCTATTCCCTTCAATGTTGATATCTGTCCCGTTTACCTTCCACCTGCCAGGAGGAATGACACCAGAAAGTTGGATAATTAGTCTCTTATTACTACAGTGAACAGTAGTTACTCTTGCAAAAAAAAAAATCTTTTATCCAATTATTGCGAAACCACTTCCATTCACGGAGTTCCACCAAGCTAAGTCTAAAGAAAGAAAGACTTGCATTTATATGGTGCCTTTCATGACCACCAGACGTCTCAAAGCGCTTTACAGGCAATTAAATACTTTTTGAAATAACAACAGAAAATGCTGGAAAAACTCAGCAGGCCAGGCAACATCCGTGGAGAGAAATTAGAGTCGACGTTTCGGGTCGAAACCCTTTTTCAAAACTGGAAAGTACAACTTGAAATAGATCGAAGGCAGGGCTGCGATAGAACAAAAGAAGTAAAGAGGCATTAAGAGGTATTCAAAACCAGACGAGATGGTGATAGGACTAGTGGAGACAAAAGACGGCTCTAGATTAGGTGTGAAGTGTACTGGCAGAAAGAGAGACAGCTGCCATGTGGGAGAGAAAAAAAAGGAATGGGGGGGTGGGGGGAGGGAAAACTCCATTTTAATTCACCGCTCCATTCCCACTCGGACCTCACCGTCCTTGGCCTCTTGCATTGTTCCACGGAAGCTCAACGTAAACTCGAGGAACAGCACCTCATCTTCCGATTAGGCACTTTACAGCCTTCCGGACTCAATATCGAGTTCAACAATTTCAGATCATAACCTCGGCCCCTATTACATTTTTACTTATATTTTTTTTCCATCCCTTTGTTTTGGGTTTTCCCTCCCCCCTCTTTCATTTTTTTTCTCTCTCCCACATGGCAGCTGTCTCCCATTCTGCCAGTACACGTCACACCTAATCTGAGCCGTCTTTTGTCTCCACTGTCCTATTACCATCTCGTCTGGTTTTGAATACCTCTTAATGTCTCTTTACTTCTTTTGTTCTCTCCCAGCCCTGCCTTTCGATCTATTTCATTTCCTTTCCAGTTTTGAAAAAGGGTTTCGACCCGAAACGTCGACTCTAATTTCTCTCCACGGATGTTGCCTGGCCTGCTGAGTTTTTCCAGCATTTTCTGTTGTTATTTCGGATTTCCAGCATCTGCACTATTTTGCTATAAATACTTTTTGAAGTGGAGTCACTGTTGTACTGTGGGAAATGCGGCAGCCAATTTGCACTCGGCAAGGTCCCACAAACAGCAATATGATAATGATCAGAGAATCTGTTTTTGTTATGTTGGTTGAGGGATAAATATTGGCCAGGACATCAGGGATAACTCATAGAAACATAGAAGATAGGAGCAGGAGTAGGCCATTCGGCCCCTCGAGCCTGCTCCGCCATTCAATGCGATCATGGCTGATCATCCAAATTCAGTACCCTGTCCCTGCTTTCTCCCCATACCCTTTGATCCCTTTAGCCTTAAGAAATATATCCAACTCCTTCTTGAATATATTTAATGTATTGGCCTCTACTGCCTTCTGTGGTAGAGAATTCCACAGGTTCACCACTCTCTGGGTGAAGAAATTCCTCCTCATTTCTGTCCTAAATGGCCTACCCCTTATATCCTTAGACTCCCCTGCTCTTCTTCAAAATAGTGCCATGGGGTCTTCAACATCTACCTGAGAGAGCAGACGGGGCCTCAGTTTAACTCCTCATCCAAAAGATGGCACCTCTGATAGTGCTGCACTGGAGTGTCAGCCTAGCTTTATTATGCTCAAGTCCCTGGAGTGGGACTTGAACCCACAACCTTCTGACTCAGGCGAGGGTGCTACCCACTGAGCCACAGCTGACACTATATAACCTTATTATTTAGCATTCCAATTGGCCAAATTCATTTCAATTCATCCCATCATAGAGAATTCCAGTGGGATTACAGTCATTTAAAAAAAAAGTAATTAAAGTACTTTGTTAAGTCTGAAAAGGTGTTAAAAATAAAATCTACACAATTTACTTAAAGCTGAATTTTCAGGAAGCTGAACAGATTTTAATATATGAAGTCACATGAAAACATAGTGCAGGCTGTGTTTTTCAATTTATTAAAAGTGCTTGAACTGAATTGAATCACCTCGTTATATAGAATTCCGGTGTATGAAATCACTTTCCATTCAATGACTTGTGTAGAACTCCTGATTTAGATATAACACATTTATAACCCTAACTGCATCAGGAATTGCTTTCCCATTACAAACAAATCCTGGTTTGAGGACAGGGAAGACGTATGTTTATGTAGCATCTGATCTCAGAAACGCCTCCAAACACTTCACGCACGATGAATTACTTTGAAGCGAAGTGACCGCTGTCATGTAGGCAAAGATGGCAACCATTTGGAGCACCTTACCGCCAGGGTTCCCAGGAAACATGAAGCTTGGATGGCTCGGGTCCATTCACATCCGCGACAGTGGAAACGAATGGCGATTAGTTTGGTTCAATGGGATTCTACATAATGGCAGTGGATGGCAAATCTATAGAATGGAAGTGATTGGAAATGGTGGACCAGAATTGTATACAATGGGAACGGTACATGGGAATTCTGCACAAAGTGAATGATAAGTGTGCATAAGAATTGCATGCAATGTGTGTAAAGGGAATCGGTGTGTGTGGGAACCCATACTATGGGAGTGAAGGAAAGGTTGAATAGGCTGGGTCTCTTTTCTCTTGAAAAGAGAAGGCTGAGGGGTTGACCTAATAGAGGTCTTTAAAATGATGAAAGGTTTTGATAGAGTGGATAGAGGGAGAATATTTCCACTTGTGGGGAAGATCCATCAATATAAGACAGTCACCAAGAAATCAAATAGGGAATTCAGAAGAAACGTCTTTACCCAGAGAGTGGTGAGAATGTGGAACTCGCTACCACAGGGAGTGGTTGAAGCGAATAGTATAGATGCATTTAAGGGGAGGCTAGATAAGCACATGAGGGAGAAGGGAATAGAGGGTTATGCTGATAGATTTAGATGAGGAAAGACGGGAGGAGGCTCGAGCGGAGCATAAACGCCGGCATGGACTGGTTGGGCCGAATGGCCTGTTTCTGTGCCGTATATCCGATGTAATCCTATGAAGGATATACATGTGAATTTTTCACACTGGGAGTGAGTGGGAATGGCATATGGGTACACACTGAATACATAATCCGTGGGGATTCTGTACAATGGGCATGCGCAAGGAGATTCAATACTTGAGCGAGGGATGTGTGTATCTAGATCCCACTTTATTATTTTTTTCTATGCTCAGCTCACTGAATAGGCAATAAATAGCAGGTGTCATTGCAAACATTGTAAAACAACCTCCTGAGTGTGATTTGATGTTAGTCGCAGTCCATACTTAAGGACAATTTTTTAAGGTAATTGGCAAAAAGAGGTGAGGTGAGGTGAGGAGAATTTTTTTTTTACACAGCGAGCTGTTGTGATCTGGAATGCGCTGCCTGAAAGGGCGGTGGAAGCAGATTCAATAGTAACTTTCAAAAGAGAATCGGATATATACTTGAAGGGGAAAAACCTGCAGGGCTATGGGGAAAGAGCAGGGGGGAGTGGGACTAATTGGAGCGCTCTTTCAAAGGGCTGGCAGAGGCACGATGGGCCAAATGGCCTCCTTCTGCGCTGTATGCTTCTATGATTCTATGATAATTTTATGAATTAGTAATTTTAAATCCGACAATGAATAGTTTTAAATCTGAGATCGATAGATTTTGCTGGACAAGGGTGTATAAGGAAATGAAGCCAAGGCGAGTGGATGGAGTTAAGATACAGATCAGCCAAGGTCAACGTTCGGGCAGCGATTGGGAGGTCCCGCGCAGGCCGCTCACCCGCTGTTGGCGCTGGAAAAGATACCGCGCAGCAAATTTAAAGGGACCGCGCGCAAAAACAAAAGAGGGAACATTGTCCATTATCTGATTGAATGGTGGAACAGGCTCGGGGGGCTGACGGGCCTATCGCTGCTCCTATGTACCTAGGGTATGGAGCCACACCTATCATAAATGGAATGATTTCATATGTAAGCAATCCCAATCGGTGAGAAGATTGTTTGCAAGCTTCGTTCGGGTTTACCAGCACTCATTTTAGCGGCAGATTTCTCGGATAAGCAGACTCTGTCCTACCTGTACGCAGCAGGTGGGCTGGCTCGTACGTGGCAGCTCAGTATCACCCTCCCTTCAGCCGAACCTTCAGGATACAGAGTGTTTTTTGGCTGCTCTTCAAATACTGGCCCGAAATCCCCTCTCGTGCTTTGAGCAGCAGCCCAGTCTGTAACAGAGAAACAAAAGAAGATCAGTTCTCAATCCATCAGCAGTGATTCTTCTCTGCTGAGCGAACTGATGGATCTCACCGCCGTCCCCCTGAGTATTAACACGTCGGTAAACCATTGAAATAATCTGTATATAAAAAAAATAATATGTCTTGAAAATGTATCATGCTGTAGGGAATACGGAATCATTTCTTAGTATGGATATTGAAGTAATTGGCAAACCAGTGGGGAAGATGAGGAGAATATCTTTTATGCAGCGAGCTGTTATGATCTGGAATTCATTGCCTGAAAGGGCGGTGGAAGCAGATTCAATAATAAAGAGAACTGGATAAATACTTGAAGGGGAAAACCGTATAGGGCAATGGGGAAAGAGCAGGGGGAAGTGGGACTAATTGGACAGCTCTTTCTAAGAGCCGGCACAGGCATGATGGGTCGAATGGCCTCCTTCTGTGCTGTGAGATTCCAGTGCTTCAGTCTTCTGATGATATCAATTATTTGCATTGTGGCCAGCAATAGAATAAAGTTTGAAATGTCTGTAACATGTCACGAGGCTAAAATTTCTGCGGGCGAAGTGATCGACTTTCCGCCATGAGGGTTACCGGGAAACCCCAGGAGAAACAACGGCAATGACCGTTTGCACCATTTCCTCCAGGGTTTGCGCCGATCTCCCACCGAAGGGACGACGGAATGCCGGGAGAACCGCGGCGTTTCAATTTACCCGCGGGACTGCTGGGAGCAACGGTGCCCGTTTGGACAGAATGCCGGCCCAAGGGGAAAGAAAAGGTATAGGAGACCAAAAAAAACCAGATAGATATGCAATTTTGTTTCAATACAATTCATTCTCGGGAATGGGGCCATCACTGGCAAGGCGGGAATTTATTGCCCATCCCTAGTTACTGTGAGTTTGATATAATTGAGCAGTGCACTTGGCCACTCCACAGGGCGGTTAACAGTCAACAACATTGGTGTGGGACTTGAGTCACATCTAGGCCAGACTGGGCACGGCTGGCAGGTTTCCTTCCTCGAAGGACACTAGTGAACCAGTTGGGTTTTTAATGACAACCCAACAGCTTCATGGTCACTTTTACTGATACCAACTTTTTATTACATTACAGCAGTGACTACACTTCAAAAAAAGTACTTCATTGGTTGTAAGGCGCTTTGGGACGTCCGGTGGTCATGAGGGGCGCCATATAAATGAAAGTCTTTCTTTTCTTTTTTTGCCAAAGGGTGGTAGAAGTTTGGAACTCTCTTGCGCAAATGGCAATTGATGCTAGATCAATTGTTAATTTTAATTCTGAGATTGATAGATTTTTTGTTAACCAAAGGTATTAAGCGATATGGGGCAAAGGCGGGTATATGGAGTTAGGTCACAGATCAACCACGATCTCATTGAATGGTGGAACAGGCTGGAGGGGTTGAATGGTGGAACAGGCTGGAGGGGCTGAATGGCCTCCTCCTGTTCCTACGTTCCTATTTAAAATAAATAACGCCAATCGGAAAATTCAGGCCAGGCAGGGCAAAGTTTGTGAAAATTTCCTCCTCTCGTCAGGACGAGCTTAAGCTCTGATCACCTCTCACAGCGCTGAAGTAATCTTAAAACCAGACGAAATTGATGGGTAGTAAAGACCAGCTGGTCCATCAAGCCTGCTCCGCGCACCGTGATGGCTGGAGCATCGTGATGAGAGACTACCACCCCGCTCCCCACCCGGCTCCATCCCAGCCATCTAATCTCCTGGGAGAGGCAAAAAAATCCAGAGGAGAGTTTCAAAAAATGCAGATTGCGAACAAAATCGAAAAACTGCCCCCCATGTGAAATCATGCAACAGTCCCACAATTAAATGATTCTTTTACGACGTACGATTAAGCATCGGTGTTTGAGAAATAGAAGCTATTACATGTCTGTGAATATAAATGACTGGTCTCCGTTGCAAACGATTATGCGCGAAAGGAATTGACACACAGACCCCAGCGATAAGTTTTGAGATTCCTGACTGATGACTACAGAGGGAATAAGTAGAGCAACATTTCATGATAAGCAGAGTCTTCCATCCTCAGGGGCTGAATAGTTGTGTCTAAACTGAAGGAGAAATAATTTGGGGTTATTTGATGGACTGAAAGCAAATATAGGGTGAGCGTCTCAAACAGCGTCCAGCCTAAAGGAACTGATCACGGCACATTACCCACAATGAAATATTCATAGCAAATCTATTTAGTTGAGCTCCAAAGATGTCAGGACATTTGAAAGTCATATTAATTGCGCTATCTTGTAGAGCGATGAGCCCGGAGTGCAATATGTACAGAGAATACAGACAGTGGATTAAGCGCACAGTACACAGATTACACATACATAGGGAGCATTCTTTGACCATAAAAACATAAGAAACATAGAAACATAGAAGATAGGAGCAGGAGTAGGCCATTCGGCCCTTCGAGCCTGCTCCGCCATGCAATGAGATCATGGCTGATCATCCAAATTCAGTACCCTGTCCCTGCCTTCTCCCCATATCCCTTGATCCCTTTAGCCTTAAGAAATATATCCAACTCTTTCTTGAATATATTTAATGAACTGGCCTCCACCGCCCTCTGTGGCAGAGAATTCCACAGGTTCACCACTCTCTGGGTGAAGAAATTCCTCCTCATCTCTGTCCTAAATGGCTTACCCCTTATCCTTAGACTATGACCCCTGGTTCTGGACTCCCCGGCCATCAGAAACATCCTTCCTGCATCTAGTCTGTCCAGGCCTGACAGAATTTTATAGGTTTTGATGAGATCCCCTCTCAATCTTCTAAACTCTAGTGAGTATAAGCTCAATCGACACAATCTCTCCTCATACGTCATTCCTGCCATCCCAGGTATCAGCCTGGTGAATCTTCGCTGCACTCCTTCCATGGCAAGAACGTCCTTCCTCAGGTAAGGCGACCAAAACTGCACACAATACTCAAGGTGTGGTCTCACCAAGGCCCTGTACAACTGTAGCAAGACATCCTTGTTCCTGTACTCAAACCCTCTTGCTACGAAGGCCAACATACCATTTGCCTTCTTAACCGCCTGCTGCACCTGCATGCTTACCTTCAGCGACTGGTGCACAAGAACACCCAGGTCTCTTTGCACTTCCCCTTCTCCCAATCTATTGCCATTCAAATAATAATCTGCCTTCCTGTTTTTGCCACCAAAGTGGATAACCTCACATTTAGCCACATTATAGTGCATTTGCCATGTTTCTGCCCAATCACCCAACCTGTCCAAATCGTACTGGAGTTTCACGACATCCTCCTCACAGCATACCCTCCCACCCAGCTTTGTGTCGTCTGCAAATTTGGAGATATTACATCCAATTCCCTCGTCCAGATCATTTATATTGTGAACAGCTGGGGTCCTAGGACCGATCCTTGTGGTACCCCACTAGTCACTGCCTGCCACTCGGAAAACGACCCATTTATTCCAACTCTTTGCTTTCTGTCCGCCAACCAGTTCTCTATCCAAGTCAATACCTTGCCCCCAATCCCATGTGCCTTAATTTTGCACGCTAATCTCTTATGTGGGACCTTATCGAAAGCCTTCTGAAAGTCCAAATATACCACATCCACTGGTTCTCCCTTATCTATTTTACCAGTTACATCCACAAAAAATTCCAGTGGATTAGTCAAGCATGAAATAGGAGCAGGAGTAGGCCATTCGGCCCTTCGAGCCTGCTCTGCCATTCAATAAGATCATGGCTGATCTTCGACCTCAACTCCACCTCCCCGCACTATCCCCATATCCCTTGGTTTCTTTAGAGTCCAAAAATTTACCTATCTCAGCCTTGAATATACTCAACCACTTCAGCCTCCACAGCCCTCTGGGGCAGAGAATTCCAAAGATTCACCACCCTCTGAGTGAAGAAATTTCTGCTCATCTCAGTCCTAAATGGCCGACCGCTTATCCTGAGACTGTGACCCCTGGTTCTAGACTCCCCAGCCAGGGGAAACACCCTCCCAGCATCTACCCTTTCAAGCCCTGTAAGAATTTTGTATGTTTCAATGAGATCACCTCTCATTCTTATGAATTCTAGAGAATATAGGCCTAGTCTACTCAATCTCTCCTCATAGGACAATCCCCCCATCCCAGGAATCAGTCTGGTGAACCTTTGTTGCACTCCCTCTATGGCAAGTATATCCTTCCTTAGGTAAGGAGACCAAGATTGTACACAGTACTCCAGGTGTGGGCTCACCAAGACCCGCCACAAGTTGTCCTTGAGAAGGTGGAGGTGAGCCTTCTTCTTGAATCTAAAACAAGTGGGGTGGGCCATCTAATGTTAGGAACGAAACCCAATGTGCACAAGTGCAAAATTCGCCTTCATTTATTAAAATATTCATTCTGGGTATGTGGGCCTCGTCAGCAAGGCCAGCATTTATTGCCCATCCCTAGTTGCCCTCGAGAAGGTGGCGGTGAGCCGCCTTCTTGAACCGCTGCAGTCCGTGTGGTGAAGGTACTCCCACAGTACCGTTAGGGAGGGAGTTCCAGGATTTTGACCCAGCGACGATGAAGGATCGGCAATATACTTCCAAGTCAGGATGGTGTGTGACTTGGAGGGGATACTTTGAGGCGGTGGTGTTCCCATGCGCCTGCTGGCCTTGTCCTTCTAGGTGGTGGAGGCTGCAGATTTGGCAGGTAATTGTGCATTGCCATTTGATATCAAGATAATTACTGGCAAGTCACCCCTAAAAGCAGACAATCTTGTTCAAAGACCAATGGTCAGTCACAATAACCCTACATGAAGGGTCACCATTATAATACTATCTCACAGCACTGTTTCGCTTACGCACTTCACCCTCATTTATAAAGCTGTCTCCAATTCTGGCCTCTTGCACATCCCCGATTTTCTTCCTCCATCATTGGCGGCCGTGCCTTCAGCTACCAAGTCTCTAAGCTCTGGAATTACCTCCCTAAACCTCTCCACCTCTCTCTTATCCTTTAAGACGATCCTTAAAATCTACAAAAACAACAGAAGCTCAACGTAAGCTCGAGGAACAGCACCTCATCTTTCGATTAGGCACTTTACAGCCTTCTGGACTCAACAGAGTCCAACAATTTCAGATCATAACATCTGCCCCCATTTTTTCAGATGGTTCTGCTATTCCCATTTACACCTCCTCTAGATCCATCTTCTGTTTCTTTACTCGGCCCATTACCATCTCCTTTCGCCTCGCACCATCATCCCTTTTGTCTTTTAATCTCTCCTGCCTTCCAGCCTATCACAGACCTTCCCTTTTGTTCTTTCCTCCCCTCCCCCCTCTCCCAGTCTCTACACTTGCTTAAAAACTGTTACATCTCTAACTTTTTCCAGTACTGACGAAAGGTCATCGGCCTGAAACGTTAACTTTGTTTCTCTCTCCACAGGTGCTGCCAGACCTGCTGAGAATTTCCAGCATTTTCTGTTTTTACTCAAAACCTACAACTTGGAAATTATGCTTCTGCCACATGAATACTCAAGTCTGAAAGGAACAACAGGGGTAAAAGGGTGGGGAAATGGATTTAGAATAAATAGATCCTCTTGAAGAGCTACCATCGGCACAGGCACAAGAGCTTCCTCCTGTGCGTAATTTCTGTGATTTAAGCATTTCAGCTATTCCTCGCACAAAACCTAATCGCATGAGCTGCAAACAAAGCCAAGAAAGAAAGCTGGTATTGAATAACACGAGTGGCGCTATTATAGAGCTTTATTATGTTGAAATGTCTCAAAGTGCTTCACGTACAAAGATTTACTTTTGAAGAGCAGTAGCTAATTATATATTGACTCATGCAGCTGCCATTGTGCACCAACCGCGTCCAACTAATCGGTGGCAATGATTGAGGGAGGACTGTTGGCCAGGATATCTTCTTTAAATGACGCCATAGGAATTTTTTTTTTACACATTTCCTTGAACTACCAGAACAGGCCTTGGTTTAATGCCCTCATCTACAGGACGGCTTCTCTGGCAATGTAGCACTCCTTCAGTGCTGCGCCGAAGTACTCGACCAAATAATGAGCGCAAATGACGTGATGGGGCTCAAGTCTACAACCTTCAGACTCAGGGGAAAGAGGTTCTGTCAACTGAGCCAAGGTGACTACGACCCTTGTCTTATTTATGTTGTAAATGTTGCTACGAAGTTAGATCCAGTTCACAGAGGGTTAAAACTCACTAGAAATACCAGCTAAAACAGCAACAACATTTTGTACGGTCACATACCGCATCATTCTTAAAACAATGGAGAGCCATCAAACACATCTTGTGCACCTTTCGTGCAAGAATTGATTTCAACAACTACAACAACAACTTGTATTTATATAGCGCCTTTAACGTAGAAAAACGTCCCAAGGCGCTTCACAGGAGTATTATAAGACAAAAAATTTGACACCGAGCCACATAAGGAGAAATTAGGGCAGGTGACCAAAAGCTTGGTCAAAGAGGTAGGTTTTAAGGCACGTCTTAAAGGAGGAAAGAGAGGTAGAGAGGTGGTGAGTTTTAGGGAGGGAATTCCAGAGCTTAGGGCCTTGGCAACAGAAGGCACGGCCACCAATGGTTGAGTGATTATAATCAGGGATGCTCAAGAGGGCAGAATTAGAGGAGCGCAGCTATCTCGGGGGGTTTGTGGGTCTGGAGGAGGTTACAGAGATAGGGAGGGGCGAGGCCATGGAGGGATTTGAAAACAAGGATGAGAATTTTGAAATCGAGGCGTTGCTTAACCCGGAGCTAACGTAGGTCAGCGAGCACAGGGGAGATGGGTGAATTTGGATCACCTCTTATGTAGGGTAGAATGTGGGAGGCCAGCCGGGAGTGTGTTGGAATAGTCAAGTCTAGAGGTAACAAAGGCATTGATGAGGGTCTCAGCAGCAAATGAGTTGTTAAAAGGGCAGAGGCGGGCAATGTTACAGAGGTGGAAATAGGCGGTCTTTGTTATGTTGCGGATATGTGGTCAGAAGCTCATTGCAGGGTCAAATATGGCACCAAGGTTGTGAACAGTGCGGTTCAGCCTCAGGCAGAAGTTAGGGAGAGGGATGGAGTCAGTGGCTAGGGAATGGAGTTTGTGGCAGGGACCGAAAACAATGGATTCGGCCTTCCATATATTTAATCCAGGACAAAGCAACCCGCTTGGTTGGCACCCCATCCACCACCTTAAACATTCACTCCCTCCACCACCGGCGCACCGTGGCTGCAGTGTGTACCATCTACAAGATGCACTGCAGCAACTCGCCAAGGCTTCTTCGGCAGCACCTCCCAAGCCCGCGACCTCTTCCACCTAGAAGGACAAGGGCAGCAGGCGCATGGGAACACCACCACCTCCAAGTTCCCCTCCAAGTCACACACCATCCTGACTTCAAAATATATCGCTGTTCCTTCATCGTCTCTAGGTCAAAATCCTGGCATTCCCTCCCTAACAGCACTGTGGGAGTACCTTCATCACACGGACTGCAGCGGTTCAAGGCGGCGGCTCACCACCACCTTCTCAAGGGCAACTAGGGATGGGCAATAAACGCTGGCCTTGCCAGCGACGCCCACATCCCGTGAACGAATAAAAAAATAATTGGAGAAAATTTCTGCTCATTCAATACTGCGGATTTTGGAAATCTGAAATAAAAACAGACAATGCTGGAAATACTCAGCAGGTCAGGCAGCATCTGTGGAGAGAGAAACAGAGTTAACGGGCTGGATTTTCATTGAGATGTTGGGTTGGAGGCGGGACTACAACTTTCGGGATTGTAGTCCCGCCTCCATCGAGTTCTAGCCAACCCATGCGATTTAGACTTGATTGACCTTGTTGAGCCCACCCAGTGGGCTCAGCAAACCAATTAAGGGCCACCCGGCAATGGGTGACGTCACAGATTGAAATTTCATCTGTCAAGACCTTTTGACAGATGAAATATCAGCGTTTCACAGCTGTTTGAAGCTGTCAAACACTGACAATCTGTACTCTTAAGTTAATTCCTTCCTCTCAGGATGAATTAGAGATCTCCCGGGAACAGAAAGCTGAATGCTGCAATTTTTGACAGCTTGCAGCCATTCTGCTTTCTATGCCGGTGAGATGAGGGACTCCCGAGACCTGAAGGAAGGAAGGCTGTAAAGGTAAGTACCTGTAAGTAAAACTTATTTAAACACTTTACACACACCAAACACACTTACCTTTGCACTCATGCACCCATCACTCACCTGAACACCGGACATCTTGACCCCTCCAAGCCCTTCATCCCGACGGTCCGCCTCCTCTAACTTGGCGTGGTTTGGAGCCGTCGGGAATCCCACACTTCAACATTAAAAATAGGGATTAGGCTAAAAACTGCCTGTTAACTACCTGTTAACAGGCAGTTAATTGGCACTAATCCCCTTCCCGCCTCGGGGAGGCGGGTCCCAGTGCGGGGCAGGTACTCGCCTCCTTTGAAACTGGCATGGAGGCGAGTTGGGTGCGGGATGGGGTCGGGACCCCCGATTTCAGGATTTTAACCCCCCCGCACGCCTCCAATCCCGCCTCCACGGCCAAATGAAAATCCTGCCCAACGTTTCAGGTCGATGACCCAGGGAGCTTAGCTAAACAGCCAATGTAGTTGCTGTAGTTCCAATACCAAGAGAAGGGTGTTTTCATTTAAGAAGATAACTTTAATTGGCAGCCAATCCACAGCAGAGAACCGGGGGGAGGGGCCAGAAGTCAGCCTTTGTGACTGTCGATATCCAATGTTCCTGCCTGGCGGTAAAGGGGTGGCAGCTGAATGGCCACCTGTTTTACACCCCACCCCACTCCCCTTCCTATTGCAACACAGGAACAGAAGGAGGCCATTCAGCCCCTCGAGCCTGTTCCCCCATTCAATGAGATCATGGCTGATCTGCATCCTCACTCCATCCACTCGCCTTGATTCCATATCCCCTTATACCCTTGGCTAGCAAAAAAATCTATCGCTCTCAGATTTTAAATTATTAATTGAGCCCCAGCATCTACTGCTTTGTGTGGGAGAGAGTTCCACACTTCTACCACCCTTTGCGAGAAGAAGTGTTTCCTAACTTCTCTCCTGAATGGCCTGGCCTGAATTTAAGGTGATGTCCCCTTGTCCTAGACTCCCCCCCCCCCCCCGCAACTCCACCAGCAGAAAAGTTTCTCTCTATACCCTATCAACTCCTGTCAAAATCCTAAAAACCACAATTAAACCACCCCACGGGAACAGTTACAATGTCTAGAGAAGTTAGTCTGGAGCAGTCTGGGCCAGGAACAGCCAGATGGACAGAGAAGTCTTGTTTTCTCTCCAGCTAATGAGGGAGGCTACAAGACTCTAGTTCAGGCATGAATGAAACAGAGACATTGGGCTCGATTTTGTCAATGGGGAGCTTTTGGAGGCGGGACTCCCACTTTTTGGGTTGTAGTCCCGCCTCCATCGACTTGTGGCCAACACATGCTACTTTCCCTTGATTGACCTTGTTAAGTCCGCCCAGTGGGCTCAGCAGGCCAATTAAGGAATACCTGGTTACTGGTGACGTCAGCGATTGACATTTCATCTGTCAAGAGCTTTTGACAGATGAAAAATCAGCGTTTGACGGCTCTGTGAAGCTGTCAAACACTGACAATCTGTCTTCTAACTTGAGTCCTTCTACTCAGACTCAGTTAGAGATCTCTCCAGACCAGAAAGCAGAGGCTGCAGCTTTTGACTTCAGCGGCCATTCTGCTTTCTGTGCCGGTGAGCTGAGAGACTCCCGAGAACTGAAGGAAGGAGGCCTGCAGGAGAAAGTAAAGGCAAGTAAAACTTATTAAAACACTTTACACTTACCTCTCACACGTACCTCTGCACACATGCACCCATCACTCACTTGCACAACAGACATCTCGACCCCTCCAACCCCTGCAGACCGATGGTCCACCTTGCTAACTTGGCGTGGTTCGAAGCCGTTGGACAGCCCACACTTCAGGGCTCAAAATAGGAATTAGGCAAAAAACTGCCTGTTAACAGGCAGTTAATTGGCACTAATCCCCTTCCCGCCTTGGGGAGGCGGCTCCCAGCACAGGTCAGGTACCCGCCTCCTGGGTCATTGTCACGGAGACGGGTTGGGGGCGGGATGGGTTCCTGCCCCCCGATTCTGCAATTTTTCCACCACTCCCGCCTCCAAACCCGCCTCCTCGGGGCTTGGAAAATCCAGCCAATTGGCCGTGATGTTATGCTTCGAGGTGGCTTGGGAGTGGGTCAGCTGCCTTCCGGGTTCCAGTCCTGCCCCCAACCACATCCGGCCCACAGGCATAATTTTACGTCAATCGGCCTTGTTAAGCCCGTCCTGCGGGCTTGCCGGCCAATTAAGAGGAAGCCGGTGTCAGATGACATCATTTGATAACGTGTCATCTACCTGTTTTCTTAAAGGAACATGCATAATTTTTTTTGACAGTTGATTTCTCAGTGTTTGACAGCATTGAGGTGCTGCAAACACTGACAATCACTGTACAAAGGTGAGCTCTTGCACCCAGGCTCTCCAGTGACTCCCTCCTCAGGCTAGAACAGGTGGCAGCTTCAGGTGAGGTTACAGCAGCGATCTGTCACTGGTGAGAGAAGTTCTCCCAATGAGGTGGGACTAGACAGCCAATTCAATACCTGTCACCTACAGAAAAGTCTAAATGCATTAAAAATGAATTTCCCAACATTTTCTTACCTCTGAAACTCACCAATGCACCATTGGATCCTTCACTCCACTTCTGCAGTTGTCATCAATGCAGAAACATGACAGCAGACTCACAACACGCCACACTTACCTGGCATGGTGTCCGGACATCGGGAAGCCCGCAGTAGAAGTGTCAAAATTGGAAAAAGCCTGTTAACTGCCTGTTAACAACCTGTTAACAAGCAATTAAGTGGTTATAATCCTCTTCCCGTCGCTAGGTGTTGGGTCCATGCGCAAATCAGGGGCCCAACACTTGGGAAGATTGATTGGAAGCGGGTTGACAGCGGGTTTCCGTCCTGCTGTCAATCTTTGCGATTTTGCCGGATATCCCACCTCCAAACCTGCCCCCTGAGGGCCGGCAAAATTCCGGCCATTGAGAAACAGACAGCGAGTGACAGAGAGTGAGACAGAGATAGACAGACAGAGAGTGAGACAGATATAGAGGCACAAAGAGAGAGAGAGACAGAGAGAGAGAAAGAGACAGAGAGAGACAGAGACAGTGAGTGATAGTGAGTGATACAGAGAGAGAGAGACAAAGAGTGATACAGAGAGTGATACAGAGAGAGAGAGAGTGATACAGAGAGAGAGAGACAGAGACAGAGGGGAGTAAGCGAGACAGAAAGGGAGAGACAGATTACAAAAACTGCTTACTTATAAGTGAGATAAGCCCATAAGAGGGGCAGAGCCGTGTATCTTATCATGTTTTATTGCACTAGCAGCAGGGAATTGATTGAATCTCACTGGAAAACTGCGGTCTGTACATTCATGTATTACATTTTAAATAGACTAGTTCGTCAGTTCATGAACTTGCTTTGTCTTGCTACAGTCCACCTAACAGTAAGTACGTGGCAGCACGTACAAGATCATTGTATTCAGTATGTACAATGAGGGGCCTTATCCCTGGGTCATGCTGTTGTTTAATTAGATATTGACGCACTCCGGTTCATAGGGGGCGTAAGGTCTGCTTACGGGAGGGACTGGTGATGCTGAACCCAAAAGAATATCTGCTTTAGACCTGTAAGTTTGTAACATTCATACATATTGAAAGCTTTTTTGATTATGTGGAGTTACTAATTCACTTTTAAATCAGCATTTTCTGTGGGGGTTATATTAAATAAAGAGTTTCTTAGTAAAACAAACTAAGGTGAGTTAATGCTGACTGCGTAGAAGCCTTAAATACTAAGGCCGCCTGAATCAGCGCAACACAATCCTGCCGTGGACCAATTATTGATTCTTTGCAGATGTTATCATTCAGGAGGAAACTCAAGAGCAAAGCTGCACCTGAGGAAATGAACTCAGCCTAAAACATTCCAACTAGAGCAACGAGGCGCCAAACCGATTAAGGGTTTGTTTGTCTTCAGAACACCAAATCCAGCGAGATTCCAAACATAACCGGCTATGGGGCCCGGCCAGTGGTCGTTCAGTGAATGTCCGATCACTGCCGACGCTTATCAGCACTCCAGAAACAAGTGAGAGGATTGAATTTTTGTAATTTTGTAGAAGCCACGCTGGATTGAAGGTGAACGGAGGTAAGTGGATGGTCATAACGGTCTTCAGACCTGAATTGGAATGGATATCACGGTTATCTGAAGTCACTCTGAGCGAAAGAAAGACTTGCATTTATATACAGCGCCTTTCACAACCACCGGACATAGAAACATAGGCCTAGAAATTGGGTTCTGGTCTTGCCAGGGCTGTAGCGCCAGAAAGTTTGCGCCAGCGGTAATGCGGCAGCGCGCGACGAAAATTCGGGTGCGCCGGGCCCAGACGGCGGCGGGCGCTAAAACCCTCCTTTAGCGCCTCAAAACGGGCGTGAACTTGGGTTTCCCGGCGCTAATCCCCCGCTGCGGCACCCGATGCGGTGCGGCAGGCGGGGGAACTGCAGGCCTCCTCCTCCTGTTAAGGAGGAGCTGCCTGCAGCCGACAACTGTCCGGCGGATTGACCCGACATCTGAGCCCGGCACCTCGGGGAAGTGCCGGGCTCGCATCAGACACTGATCAGGGCCGCGGGGGGGGAATGCAGGAGTCCGGGAAGGGAGGTGCGGGCAGGCGGCCGCCGGGAACGCGGCCGGCCGCCGCTCCACCTTTATGCGCCGGCGCACACTGGGGGAAGACTCTGTTGCCAGAGTCTTAGTTGCGCCTGCCACGGGCGAGGCGGGCGCAACTGAATTTTGGCTTGGGGCCGGGTTACCATGGCAACCGGGACGCTGCGCACACCGATGACGTCATCGGTGCCGGCGCAGCGCTACCGGTGCAACGCCGATTTAGGGCCCCAGGGAATTTCTCAACTGGCCATAACTCCGCCGCTAGGCCCTCTAGTGCCTCAAATGCGGCGCTAAGCCTACCGAATTTCTAGGCCATAGAAAATAGGAGCAGGAGTAGGCCATTCGGCCCTTCGAGCCTGCTCCGCCATTCAACGAGATCATGGCTGATCATCCAAACCCTAGCACCCGGTCCCTACACCAACAGCCATCCCACCCAAGCCCTATCCCCGTAACCCCGTGTATTTAATCCCCCCTAACACTAAGGGCCAATTTTTATCATGGCCAATCAACCTAACCCGCACATCTTTGGACTGTGGGAGGAAACCGGAGCACCTGGAGAAAACCCACGCAAACACAGGGAGAATGTGCAAACTCCACACAGACAGTCACCCGAGGCCGGATTTGAACCCGGGTCCCTGGCGCTGTGAGGCAACAGTGCTAACCACTATGCCACCGGACGTCCCAAAGCACTTTACAGCCAATGAAGTACTTTTGAAGTGCAGTCACTGTTGTAATGTGGGAAACGCGGCAGCCAATTTGCACACAGCAAGCTCCCACAAACAGCAATGTGATAATGACCAGATAATCTGTTTTTGTTATGTTGATTGACAGATAAATATTGGCCCCAGGACACAAGGGAGAGCTCTCCTGCTCATAAATTAAATAGTGCCGCGGAATCTTTTACATCCACCTGAGAGAGAACTTGGTTTAACGTCTCATCCGAAAGACAGCACCTCCGACAGTGCAGCACTCCCTCAGCACTGCACTGGGAGTGTCAGCCTATATTTTTGTGCTCAAGTCCCTGGAGTGGGACTTGAACCCACAAACCTTCTGACTCTGAGGCGAGTGTGCTGCCCACTGAGCCACAGCTGACACTTTACGTGCACTGAATTTCTCTGCGGTCCAGTGAATGGATTTTATGTGGGCAAGGATGGAAGTCATTTTGCTCACAGCCAGGTCCCACAAACAGCAATGAGATGAATGACCAGTGGATCTGTTCTTTTGATGGCGTTGGTTGAGGGAGGAATGTTGGCCGAGACACCCGGAACAATACTTTGCTCTTTTTTTGGCCATGGGATTTTTAAGACCCAACTCCCACAGACAGATGGGGGCCTCGGTTTAAATTCCTCTTTCTGAAGGATGGCACCTCCAACAAGGCTGCACTCCCCCCCAGTACCACAGGCTGTAGCATCAGCCTCGATTTCGGGAGCGGCTTTCCGCAGGAGCTTTCTCCTGCTTGTACCGTAACTTTGGCGGGAGAGCTGCGGAAACCCCAGAAGAACGGCCGTGAAGAGTGTTTGCGCCGTTTTCTCAGGGTTTCAGCAGCCCTTTTCCCGAAGTTGCAGCGGACAAGCGGGAGTACCCCTTGTGGAAATTCCCCCCCCCCCCACCATAAGGTGGATGGATGGAAGGTGAGGGGAGATAAGAGACCCGTTGGGAAATTATGCTGAGTTTTGCCTAACGCAGCTTAGGTTGGTGCGAGTGCCAAATTTGTAGCCGTCACCCTGCGTGGAACGTGTTACTGAATTCAGTAATGATCTCCTGGACTGGTTCCTCAGGGTGGCGGAGAGGAATTTTACAGAGTACTTTTTCTCTTATGGGCCTGGGGCTTTTTCTTTATTTTGCCTCTTCCAGCAGATTACATGGGGTGGAGTAGGGGGCGGGGGTGGGGGATGTGGTTGGGAGGAAAGAAGTATTTACCATGATGACCCAGGCATCGCTGGTGTGGGGCAGGCTTGATGAAAGAAAGAACTTGCATTTCTACAGCGCCTTTCACGACCACCGGCCGTCTCAAAGCGCTTTACAGCCAATGAAGTACTTTTTGAAGTGTAGTCACTGTTGTAATGTGGGAAGCGCGGCAGCCAATTTGTGCACAGCAAGCTCCCACAAACAGCAATGTGATAATGACCAGATAACCTGTTTTGGTTTTGTTGATTGAGGGATAAAGATTGGTGGAACAGTTGGCCTATTCCTGCCCATCATTTTTGTCCCACTCGCCAAACAGGGCACGTGTATCCACTCTTTATCTGTAATCTTAATCGTAAATCTGTGGAATTCTCTGCCCCAGCGAGCTGTGGAGGCTGGGTCATTAAATACATTCAAGGTGGAGATAGACAGATTTTTGCAAGATAAGGGAGTGAAGGGTTATGGGGAGCGGGCAGGGAAGTGGCTTTGAGCCCCAGATCAGGCATGATCTTATTGAATGGCGGAGCAGGCTCGAGGGGCCGAGTGGCCTATAGAATCATAGACTAGCACAACCCAGAAGGAGGCCATTCGGCCCATTAAATCTGCGCCGGCTCTTTCGAAGAGCAATCCAGTTAGTCCCACTCCCCCGCTCTTTCCCCATATCCCTGCAATTTTTTCTCCTTCAAGTATTTATCCAATTCCCTTTTGAAGGCTACTATTAACCCATTCCTGCTCCTAGTTCTTATGTTCTTAATGACATAAGAGGCGGAGTATTAAAGCAGTGCCACGATCTGTGTGTGTTGTACTATGTTTACAGTAGTGAGATAGTCTGTAGGTGGGCAGGTCTGCTAATTAAAATTCTGAAGGAACAGGCAACAGCATTGCTAAAGGATAGAGAGACACAGAAGAAGGTGTGAAAAAGATTTACAAGAATTATACCAGAACTGAGAGGTTATAACTACAGGTTGAGCGTTCCGAATCCGGCAACCTCGGGACCGAGGCCGAGCCGGTTTTCGGGTTTTCCCGGACTTCGGAACGTGTTTCTGATGTCCGAAGTCCGGCAACGCCCGAGCCCAGGTTGCGATATTTCCAGACTTCGGACATCAGAAACACGTGCCGAGTCCGGAAATGCCTGGGCTCAGGTTGCGTTATTTCTGGTTTTTGTTAAGCCTCCCTCAGGGTGTTCGGATTCCGGAACATTTTACGAATTCCGGACCCCTGCCACCAATCGCCCCGGATTTCAGAACTCCGGATTTGGGACACTCAACCTGTATTAGGAAAGGATGAACAGGCTGGGGCTCTTTTCACTAGAAAAGAGAAGGCTGAATGATGACCTGATGGAGGTCTTTAAAATTATGATGGGGTTTGATAGGGTAGATGCAGAGAAGATGTTTCCACTTGTGGGAGATGACAAGACTAGGGGCCATAAATATAAGATAGTCACTAATAAATCCAATGGGGAATTTAGGAGAAACCTCTTTACCCAGAGAGTGCTGAGAATGTGGAACTCGCTACCACAGGGAGTGGTTGAGGTGAATGGCATAGATACATTTAAGGGGAAGCTAGATAAACACATGAGGGAGAAAGGAATATGCTGATGAGGTTAGATGAAGAGGGGTGGGAGGAGGTTAGTGTGGAGCTTAAACACTGACACGGACCAGTTGGGCCTGTTTCTGTGCTGTAAGTTCTACGTAATTCTATGTTACATTGGACAGCAGGGTTGGTACAAGTATGACGATTGGAGATAGTGGCCTGGTAATTGGATATCACCCGAATTGGGCCACTGTAGTGCCTAAAGAGGCTGGTGGCAGGACCGCCGGAAATTGGACCTCATTTGTATATTACCGGCGAGCTGCGGGCAGCGGTCGCGGCTCCAGAGGCAGCCTGCTAGTCCTGAGATGGGCGTGAGGGGATGGAGATCAGCTCCTGGGACTCCGGCCGAGGGCACCAGGTAATTCAGGGAATCATACAGCACAGAAGGAGGCCATTCGGCCCATCATGTTTGCGCCGGCTCTTCGAAAGCGCTTTACAGCCAATGAAGTATTTTTGAAGTGTAGTCACTGCTGTAATGTAGGGAATGTGCCAATTTGCACACAGCAAGCTCCCACAAACAGCAATGCGATAATGGCCCTGAAATTAGGATCGGGGGCTTGCCGCGCGTGCAAGCCCCCGATGTGCACTCACCCTGCGCGCTGACATCTGAAGCCCGGGCCTGCTCGCATTTCCTGTCACTGGCCCAGTTCCGATGTCGGCGCGCTGTGCTTACCTGATCCAGCGGCGTAGTTAGTGCGATGTGCCGGCTGGGATCAGGTGAGCACTGTGCAGCCAATCAGGGGAGGGGAAACTCATTCATGAGTTTGACAGTAAGAGCTGTCAAACTCATGAAAAGTATGGGCTGCCAAAACACTACTTTAACTTTAAATAAAATTTTAAAAAACATCCCACTGATTATATTAACTATAAATAAGTTTTTAAAAATGTTTTAAACAATTAATCAATTTTTTGAAAAAAATAAATTAAAAAAAAATAGGGTCTAAAACTAAACTTACCTTACTGTAAATTCTTTAAAAATAATAAACCTGTGGAAAAAAAATTTCTACATTGTACTAAAAGCCCACTTACCTGTAAAACTAAGTACTTACGCCTGTTTTTTCCACGCGTAAAAACCGGAGGCCTTTACACTCGGGCAACTGTGAAAAAAAAAAGGAATTTCACTGCGCACGCGCTGCCTGTGCAGTCGCGCGCGTTCTGCCTCTTAACCCCTTGGGTCAGAGGACAGGAAATGCCGGTTTTCATCGCATGCGCTGTGCATGCTGAAAACCGGCAATTCCTCCGGGCACACGCGTGAGTACCCCGTCCGTACTCACGCGTTGTGCCCGGAATTACTGGGCCAATGACCAGATAATCTGCTTTAGGGATGTTGGTTGAAGGATAAATATTGGCCAGGACACCGGGTATAACTCCCCTGCTCTTCTTCAAAATAGTGCCGTGGGATCTTTTACGTCCACCTGAGAGAGCAGTTGAGGCCTTGAATTTAACGTCTCATCCAAAAGATGGCACCTCTGACAGTGCAACGCTCCCTCAGCACTGCACTGGAGTGTCAGCCTAGATTTTTGTGCTCATGTCTTATGGAGTGGAACTTGAACCCACGACCTGCTGACTCAGAGGCGAGGGTGCTACTAACTGAGCCACAGCTGACACTGAAGACACAGATGACACTGTTGAAGAAAATCAAAGGGTAATAGAGATAAAGAAGAAACAATAAAAGAGAGAGAGAGAAGAGATGAGTAATTTATACTAATACTGGGTGTATATTTGTGGATTTGGAAAAATGTGTTTTAGATGTAATTGGAATGAGAGAGATCTGGTTAAACTAGGACATGGACTAAGGGATTAAAATCACTGGGTATAGAGCCCACAGAAGGGATAAGAACACAAAACAAGTAGAAGACCTAAAAATAAATAGAAGAGGTTTGGCTGATGTAACTGTGGCAACGTTGATTGAGGTCAAGGATAGTAAAGGAAAGAAAGCAATTACGGGTTGTTATAATAAATATCTCCTAGAGTGGAGGAGAGGATACTTCAGGAGATGTTGTTTAAAGATTAAGGATGCCAATAAAAAGGCTAGAACGTTAATCACGGGGATTAACAATCATCCAGATATTCGATAGGCATTCGATAAGGTGCCACATAAAAGGTTATTACACAAGATTAAGGCTCATGGGGTTGGGGGTAATATAGTAGCATGGATAGAGGATTGTTTAACAGACAGAAAACAGAGAGTAGGGATAAATGGATCTTTTTCAGGTTGGCAGGCTGTAACTAATGGGGTGCTGCAAGGATCAGTGCTAGGGCCTCAGCTATTTACAATCTATATTAATGACCTAGATGAAGGGACCGAGTGTAATGTATCCAAGTTTGCTGATGATACAAAGCTAGGTGAGACAGTAAGCTGTGAGGAGAACACAAAGAATCTGCAAAGGGATATAGATAGACTAAGTGAGTGGGCAGTGAGGTAGCAGATGGAGTATAATGTAGAGAAATGTGAGGTGATTCACTTTGGTAGGAAGAATAGAAAAACAGAATATTTTTTAAATGGTGAGAAGCTTTCAAATGTTGGTGTTCAGAGAGATTTGGGTGTCCTCGTGCAAGAAACACAGAAAGCTAGCATGCAGGTACAGCAAGCAATAAGGAAGGCAAATGGCATGTTGGCCTTTATTGCAAGGAGGTTGGGTATAAGAGTAAGGAAGTCTTGCTACAATTGTACAGGACCTTGGTGAGACCACACCTGGAGTACTGTGCACAGTTTTGGTCTCCTTACCTAAGGAAGGATATACTTGCCTTGGAGGCGGTGCAACGAAGGTTCACTAGATTGATTCCTGGGATGAGAGGGCTGTCCTATCTTGAGAGATTGTGTAGAATGGGCCGATACTCTCTGGAGTTTAGAAGAATGAAAGGTGATCTTATTGAAACATACAAGATTCTGAAGGGGATTGACAGGGTAGATGCTGAGAGGTTGTTTCCCCCTGGCTGGAGTGTCTAGAACTAGGGGGCATAGTCTCAGGATAAGGGGTAGGCCATTTTAGACTGAGATGAGGAGGAATTTCTTCACTCAGAGGGTTGTGAATCTTTGGAATTCTCTGCCCCAGAGGGCTGTGGATGCTGCGTCTTTGAGTATATTCAAGGCTGAGATAGATAGAACACGCATTTATATAGCGCCTTTCACGACCTTGTGTCGTCCCACTTTGGGGCGAGTCCAGAACAAGGGGGCATAACCTTAAAATTTGAGCTAGGCCATTCAGGGGTGATGTGAGGAAGCACTTCTTCACACAAAGGGTAGTGGAAATCTGGAAACTCTCTTCCCCAAATAGATAGATTTTTGGACTTTAGGGGATTCAAGGAATATGGAGATCGGGCGGGAAAGTGGAGTTGAGGTGTAGGAAAGGTCGGCCATGATCTTATTGAATGGCGGAGCAGGCTCGAGGGGCCGTATGGCCTCCTCCTGCTCTTATTTTTTATGTTCTTATGTTCTTAAGCCCTACAGATACTCTCAGCAGAGAACAAGACCAGAGAATCAAAGCCCTGGCCTAATTCTTGGGCCTTTTGCCACACTTCCACCTGATGTTCAGGACTTTATGACCCAGGTATGGTACATAATACATTACCACAGTGACTTCACTTCAATAGCACTTTGAACATAGAAAAACGAGAGCAGTCCATTCAGCCCCTCGAGCCTGTTCCGCCATTCAATTAGATCACGTCTGATCTGTATCTTAATCCCATTTATCCGCCTTGGCTCCGTAACCCTTAATACTCTTGCCTAACAAAAGTCTATCAATCTCAGTTTTTAAATTTTCAATTGATCCTCAAGCTCAACAGCTTTTTGGGGGAGCGAGTTCCAGATTTCCACTACCCTTTGTGTGAAGAACTGCTTCCTGACATCACCCCTGAATGGCCTGGCTCGAACTTTAAGGTTATGCCCCCTTGTTCTGGACTCGCCCCACCAAAGTGGGACGACACATGGTCGTGAAAGGCGCTATATAAATGCATGTTCTTTATTTTATAAGGTAGAAATAGGGAGGCAATTAGGAGTGAGTTGACATTTGAAACGTTGCAAAGGCACGTCAAAAGGAAAGTGACGCCAAAACATTGAACTTTAGCCTGGCAAGGAATGAAAAATTAATTAATTAGACCAAAAATAATGCTCGGGAATTCCACAGTGGCTAGGATGCATTTAAAGAATGACCGTTGAGTCTAAAACTGAAATTCATTCCAACAAAGAAAAACAAATTAAAGACCATTAGAAGTCATTTTAGTTAAGTAGAAAAATAAAGAACAGTATTGGGGATCAGTTCAGGACTTTCAAATGGGAATTTGTAGACAAGTGAATTGGGGTAAATTCTAACTTGAAGCTAAACGAAGTAGAAGAGTAATGAAGGAAGGCAAGCAACCTTCAGATACAAGGTTAATGAGTACATCTGAAATAGCTATAAAGGATTTTTTTAAAATCTGTAGTAGAAAGGTTGAAAGAAAGTATAGTTGCACAAGTGTCCTTTTGTATTCGTTTATGGGATGTGGGCGTCGCTGGCAATGCCAGCATTTATTGCCCATCCCTAATTGCCCTTGAGAAGGTGGTGGTGAGCCGCCTTCTTGAACCGCTGCAGTCCGTGTGGTGAAAGTACTCCCACAGTGCTGTCAGGGAGGGAGTTGCAGGATTTTGACCCAGCGACGATGAAGGAGCGGCCGATATACTTCTAAGTCAGGATGGTGTGTGACTTGGAGGGGAGCTTGGAGGTGGTGGTGTGATAGTGTGAAGCTGGAATATGGGGCTAAAGAATTGTTCCTGAATAGTTGTCTGTACTCAGAAAGTGAAGGAGGGTTTATCCAAGAACTTAAGCACAAAATCCAGGCAGACACTTCAGTGCGGTACTGAGAGAGTGCTGCACTGTCAGAGGTGCCGTCTTTTGGAAGAGACCTTAAACCGAGGCCCCGTCTGCTCTCTCAGGTGGAAGTAAAAGATCCCACGGCACTATTTCGAAGAAGAGCAGGGGAGTTCTCCCCGGTGTCCTGGGCCAATATTTATCCCTCAATCAACATCACTAAAAACAGATGATCTGGTCATTAACACATTGCTGTTTGTGGGAGCTTGCTGTGCGCAAATTGGCTGCCACGTTTCCTACATTACAACAGTGGCTACACTTCAAAAAGTAATCTATTGACTGCAAAGTGCTTTGGAACGTCCTGATCATGTGAAAGGAGCTACATAAATGCAAGTTCTCTGGCTCATGATTTCCTGGGGGATGAATTGAACTTAACCTGCTTACAGGGAAGCCAATGGAAAAGTAAAATTGGGGGTGTGTGTGTGTGGGGGGGGGGGGGGGGGGGTGGGGTGGTAAAAGGGCCAACGAACCCGTCCGGTCAGTATCCTGACGGGACGCTCAGGTTAAAATTACAACTCCCCTTTATCTCGATGTAAAAATAATTCGATGGCATGTTGCGCTACGACAGCTCTGTTCCCTGTAATTTTTTTTGGGTGCGCGGTCCCTTTAACGGGATGAGCGGCCCATTCATATCTTCGCGCATGCGCGGTTTGTTGCATTCAAAAGCCGGTGAGCAGCCTGTGCGGGACCTCCAGCCCGCCACGTGACCACGCAGCCTAGCGGGGATGTTGTATGACAGAACGCGGGAGCGCTGAATGCCTCCGTTGAGGGTACTGAAGCAAGCTACACACAGAAAGTGCAGCCACAAACATTTACAAAAATCCCACTCACATCCACCCCCCTCCATAGGTCTAGTGTCTGGTGGGTTTCATGGTTTAAAAGGACACAGCGGGTAAATGCAATAGAGAGAGACAGTGTTCCCAAGTGACATTGCCACACAACTAAACATGCCTCACCTATATTTACAGTTACATCTTGCACTGAGCTAACGTACGACACTCTAGAGATCTTTCCTTCAGTTTAAAAAAAAAAGCATTTTTTCCTTTGGAAAATGCCCATGGGTTCCATCTGGCCCTGGTAGTTTATAGTGATGTTTTTTGGACGTTTGATTCATGCTATCACATTACTTCACTGCAACTTACTGTAGATTAATGGCTGAAGTTGTCACTTATCCATGCCTTTGTTACCACTAGACTTGACGATTCCAGCGCACTCCTGGCCAGCCTCCCACGTTCTACCCTCCATAAACTTTTGGTCATCCAAAACTCGGCTGCCCGTGTCCTAACTCGCATCAATTCCCACTCATCCACCACCCCTGTGCTCGCTGACCTACATTGGCTCCCGGTTAAGCAACACCTCGATTTTAAAATTCTCATCCTTTTTTTCCAATTCCCTCCATGGCCTCGCCCCTCCCTATCTCTGTAATCTCCTCCAGCCCCACAACCCTCCGCGATATCGGCACTCCTCCAATTCTGGCCTCGTGAGCATCTCTGATTATAATCGCTCCACCATTGGCGGCTGTGCCTTTAACTGCCTAGGCCCTAAGCTCTGGAATTCCCTCCCTAAACCTCTCCGCCTCACGACCTCTCTTTCCTCTAAGATTCTCTTTAAAACCTACCTCTTTGACCAAGCTTTTGGTCACTTGCCCTAATATCTCCTTCTGTGGCTCGGTAACGCTCCTGTGAAGCGCCTTGGGATGTTCTACTATGTTAAAGGCACTGTATAAATACAAGTTGTTGTTACAATTATAAAAAAATTTTGAGCCGTGCAGCTAATGACTGGACAGCAGTCGAATCGTCTGGCCGACACTCACTGTGCGGGATCGTTCTTAACATTAGCTTCTTAGGCAAGGTGCCACAGACCGTGGGCCCAAACCCCAGCAGGAGTGAGCGTCGGCGGGAGAGGAGGGGCGGGAACAAAAAGCGGGCAAGAGGATGTATATCAAAACTCATGGAGATATTAATCTAATTGATGGAGCGTCTTTGTGCTTAGTTGCTTATTTATATTCTTTTGCCCTCAAATTTCAGCAAATGCTGAGAGCTGGTACGTTCGAGACTCTGTCGATATCTCTAAGCATTGTTGTCGTGCCTTTTTGACATGCAGTAAATGGGCTCGGATCAGGACCCGACTTTCCCGATCATCTGAATTTAGCTGACAAAAGAAACCAATATGGCATACATCGAGTTGCCAGTGAACTAAGACCACACTGCAATACTAACAACAGTGCCAGGGCCTCAATCAGCAAGTGTTTCTTCTTAAACCTGGTGGCTTTTTTTTTGCCAAATTTACTTTTACACCTCAAGCATACTATCCATCAACGTATGATTTGGACAGGTTGGGTGATTGGGCAGATGCAGTATAATGTGGATAAATGCGAGGTTATCCACTTTGGTGGCAAAAACAGGAAGACAGATTATTATCTGAACGGCAATAGATTGGGAAAAGGGGAAGTGCAACGAGACCTGGGTGTCCTTCTTGTGCACCAGTCCCTGAAGGTAAGCATGCAGGTGCAGCAGGCGGTTAAGAAGGCAAATGGTATGTTGGCCTTCATAGCGAGAGGATTCGAGTACAGGAGCAAGGATGTCTTACTGCAGTTATACAGGGCCTTGGTGAGACCACACCTTGAGTATCTTGTGCCGTTTTGGTCGCCTTATCTGAGGAAGGATGTTCTTGCCATGGAGGGAGTGCAGCGAAGATTCACCAGACTGATACCTGGGATAGCAGGAATGACGTATGAAGAGAGATTGGGTCGATTAAGCTTATATTCGCTAGAGTTTAGAAGAATGAGAGGGGATTTCATTGAAACTTATAAAATTCTAACAGGACTAGACAGACTAGATGCAGGAAGGCTGTTCCTGATGGCGGGGGAGTCCAGAACAAGGGGTCACAGTCTAAGGATAAGGGGTAAGCCATTTAAGACTGAGATGAGGAGGAATTTCTTCACCCAGAGAGTGGTGAACCTGTGGAATTCTCTACCACAGAAGGCAGTTGAGGCCAACTTCTTAAAAATATTCAAGAAGGAGTTAGATATATTTCTTAAGGCTAAAGGGATCAAGGGATATGGGGAGAAGGCAGGGACAGGGCACTGAATTTGGATGATCAGCCATGATCTCATTAAATGGTGGAACAGGCTCGAGGGGCCGAATGGCCTACTCCTGCTCCTATCTTCTATGTTTCTATGTTTCAATCCTTGTGTGTTTATTCAGCGAGTGAAAATCATTAATTATTTATAAGGATGATACCAGAATTGAGTGGTTGTACCTACCAGGGAAGATTGAACAGCCTGGGGCATTTTTCTCTACAAAAGGGAAGGCTGAAGGGTGACCTATTAAAAGTCTTCAAGATTGTGAAAGGGTTAGATAGGGTAGACGTGGATAAGATGTTTCCACTTGCGGATGAGACCATAACTAGAGGTCATAAATATAAGACAGTCACTAATAAGTCCAATAGGGAATTCAGGAGAAAAGTCTTTATCCAGAGAGTGGTTAGAATGTGGAACTGGCTACCGCAAGGAGTGGTTGAGGTCGTCGTCATACGTGTCTTCACACTGTTCCCTTTGGGGAACTGTAAGAAGTGGTGGAAGGATTTCTGGCCGCGATTAACGCTCCTTCCGTGACCGTAACCATCTTCGTACCAGCCACTAGGGTGGTTAGTCCTATGGCGGGAGGGTTTTACGGGCTCCCACAACCCATACATAGAAACATAGAAACATAGAAGATAGGAGCAGGAGTAGGCCATTCGGCCCCTCGAGCCTGCTCCGCCATTCAATGTGATCATGGCTGATCATCCAATTCAGTACCCTGTCCCTGCCTTTTCCCCATATCCCTTGATCCCTTTAGCCTCAAGAAATATATCCAACTCTTTCTTGAATATATTTAATGAACTGGCCTCCACCGCCCTCTGTGGCAGAGAATTCCACAGGTTCACCATTCTCTGGGTGAAGAAATTCCTCCTCATCTCAGTCTTAAATGGCTTACCCCTTATCCTTAGACTATGACCCCTGGTTCTGGACTCCCTGGCCATCAGAAACATCCTTCCTGCATCTAGTCTGTCCAGACCTGACAGAGTTTTATAGGAGGGAGGGGGGGGGGGGGGTCACCCACACCCACGGACGCAAGTATCCCACTGGATGTCAACCCAGAATTTAGAGCCAGAGCTCCGACTCCACTTGCCGGGACTGTCTGGAGCGGGGTTCGAAACCCTACGCCTTCTGGCCCAGCGGCGGGGATGCTACCGCTACGCCAAAGGCCCACTCCGTGGTTGAGGTAAATAGCATAGATGCATTGAAGGGGAAGCTAAATAAACACACGAGGGAGAAAGGAATAGAAGGATATGTTGATGGGGTGAGATGAAGATGGGTGGGAGGAGGTTCATGTGGAGCATAAACACCGGCACGGAGCAGTTGGGCCAAATGGCCTGTTTCTGTGCTGTAGATTCTATGTAAGTTCATAGATGCCTCCAATATGAAGTGATTCCTAGACTTAAGTATCTTTGGTCCAGCAAATCGTAGGTAAATCACATTTACCAGCTACAAAGAGGAGCTAATGGCCCATATTTATTATGATGCAGAAAAGTGAGGCTGGATTTCTTCTGTTTAGACAGTCCACTTGTTAGACAGCAAGGCCCGAGTACAGGTGAGGGGGGAGGGTGGGGGACTAAAGTTCTTGTTGCTTCCTGTTGCCTGATTAGTTCGGGAGAATGCAAAGGATAGATCCTAGATGAAATTCACCATTTTAAGGTTTGTCCCCACGATGGTCCCAGGTCCACTAGTTGGAGATGTGTCACAAAGCTCCCCCATTCGGAAGAAACAATTTTGATGTAATAAAGGCTAAAATATTAACAGAGCAATCGGAAATTATACTGTTTCAGACAAGGCAAAGATTCCTTGACTGGGAAGATGAAGTGGGATGATTAGTGACAGGACAGCTGTGCAAACCCATTGATTTAGGAAGACATTGGAGGAGCCGCCATTAAAATCTCTGTACCAATCAGAAGCCAAGGCTACAGGTGGAGTGCACAACTGCTTTTGTGCAGATTTCCAAGTGTAGACAAATCCCTCTCTGACCACCGAATGGAACTAGCTGGTGTAGAAATGGCAATATGGTCAAGTCCAAAGACTTGAGCACATAATCCGGGCCGACACGTCAGCGCTGCACCAAGAGAGTGCTGCACTGTCGGCGGCGCCGTCGTTCGGATGAGACATTAAACCGAGGCCCCGTCTGCCCTCTCAGTTGGATGCAAAAGATCCCGCGGCACTATTTCGAAACAGATTATCTGGTCATTATCACATTGCTGTTTGTGGGAGCCTGCTAAGTGCAAATTGGCTGCCGCGTTCCCTACATTACAGCAGTGACTACACTTCAAAAAGTACTTCATTGGTTGTCTAGCGCTTTGGGATGTACTGAAGCCATAAAATGTGCTATATAAATGCAAGTTCTTTCTTTATTTTTGGAGGACACTCAAGTGGGTAGGTCACTGGGTTTGGAAGTACAATTCTATAAAAAAACTACCCAATTTGGAGGCAGTACTAGTGAAGACCTTAACATGGAGCTAACAGGATGCAAAACTCTCCGATACACTCAGTAATAGTCTAATTGTCCTACATTACAGCAGTGACTACACATCAAAAGTACTTCATTGGCTGTAAAGCACTTTGGGACATCCTGAGGTCGTGGAAGGCGCCATACTATGCAAGATCCTTTTTCTCTTATTTCAGAGCTGGGTAAAGAAAGGGGAGGGCTGTAGCAATAATCACATCTCGCTGTTAAATGTTGATTGCAAAGTACTGGGTACTCCCACACCATGTGAAATAGGTGTTCCCATATACTCCACACTGATCTGATTGGACTTGTAACATGCCTTGGACACTGAGGAAACTCCTTAGGACTGACTTTCCATAGGGGCTCTTCTGCTTGTCCACCCTAACTTTGGTGAAAGAGCCGCGGAAACCCGGTTTTTAAAAAAAGTGTAACTATTGATAACGATCCTATAATATGGATCAATTGGATTATTGTCTAGGATGAATCTCCAGAGCCTATGTAAAATGATTCAATGGACATTGACAAAGAGGCTGATAGTCCTGGCATGTTGCTCAAGGGAGCTTCTACATGGGCCCATTGATTCAATGTTGCCCTTGAGCGCATCAAGCCAGGGGTAAGGAGAGTGCAGTGGTTATGTTAGTCAACTAGTAATCCAGAAGATAAGACTAATAATCCAGTAAGACATGAGTTCAAATCCCATGATGGCAGTATGAGAATTTGAATTCAGTTTATTAAAAAAAACTGGTACTGTATCAGGAAACAAGTGACCATGAAGCAGGAGGAGGCCATTGAGCCCCTCAAGCCTGTTCTGCCATTCAATTAGATCATGATTGATCTGTACCCCAACTCAATTCAGATCTAATTGAAGTCAAACAGGCTTGAGGGGCTGAATGGCCTACTTATGAGTCTAGAGAGACTGGCATTATGTATTGTAAGGTAAGAGTATCAAGAGATATTGTAGCAAAGGTGGGTAAATAGAGTTGAGGTATAGATCAGCCATAAACTAATTGAATGGTGGTGGAACAGGCTCGAGGGGCTGAATGGCCTTCTCATGTTGTATTCCTATGTTCCAGGTCATGCATGGGCTCAAAAACAATCCATGCGCTCTGAGCCTTTTCTTGCTGACTGAGCACTAGGGGGTACCTGATCTTAAGTCACGTATAGTAGAGCTTACCTGTTAGCCAGCTTGTGACTGAAAGCACAAAGACGGGATTGATTGACAGTCTCATCCTGCAGACCACGCACACCGTGCCTGCGACAGGGGACTGCGAGAGAATGTCTTGCGCCGAACTTGCTGCTAATTCCCCTCCGAGTCTCAGTGCTCACCTGCAAAACAAATAATACCATCGATTCACATTTAAAAGGAGTTTACTTTGCCGTGCGCTATGCAGATTTCAATACCTTTGTGAGGCAACCTTGTTTTTCGTTCTTTAAGCAACCACTTCTAACTGTGGAGAACACTGCACCGTGTGGGTGAAGCACAATATATTATTGAAGAACTAGAGCTGTTTGTGGATTGCACTAATCTACAAGGCAAAAGTAAGGAGTGTGATGGAACACTCTCCACTTGCCTGGATGAGTGCAGCTCCAACAACACTCAAGAAGCTTGACACCATCCAGGACAAAGCAGCCCGCTTGATTGGCAGCCCATCCACCACCTTAAACATTGACTCCCTCCACCACCGGCGTACCGTGGCTGCACTGTGTACCATCTATAAGATGCACTGCAGCAACTTGCCAAGGCTTCTTCGGCAGCACCTCCCAAACCCGCGACCTCTTCCACCTAGAAGGACAAGGGCAGCAGGCGCATGGGAACACCACCACCTCCAAGTTCCCCTAAGTCACACACCATCCTGACTTAGAAATATATTGCCGATCCTTCATTGTCGCCGGATCAAAATCCTGGAACTCCCTCCCTAACAGCACTGTGGGAGTACCTTCATCACACGGGCTGCGGCGGTTCAAGAAGGCGGCTCACCACCACCTTTTCAAGGGCAATTAGGGATGGGCAATAAATGCCGGCCTTGCCAACGATGCCCACATCCCATGAAAACGAATTTAAAAAAAGCACTAATGTTTAGGTCAGTGCCGCTTGCTCCAGACACACGAGTACTGTACGGGCGGCAGCAATGCGAAAGTCAACTTGTTGGGATTTGCTCCGGCTGCTGGCCAGAGATGCCTGCTTTTAGCGAGTATTCCCGGTCTCCTGCTTTAGCTGATTCCCAATACGTTTACTGCCGTAGCTGTACGGGTTGAGTGCCGCTGGGTTTGCCATGGGCTTGCTGACGTCCAATCGCCATTTGCAACCAAATTGTTGGCTGCATTCTCTTGTACAATTTCACCAGAAACAGCAAATGAAGGAAACTTTCCTGCTGTGTCTCAGATCGTGCTGAGGGGAAACTACCCACACATAGTAACTGGAGAGGTTCTGTCCTCTCCCATCAAATCAGTGGGCGAATTATCCAAAATCAATTGAAACAATCATTAGCTATACTCCATCTCTCTCTCTCTCTCTCTCTCTCGAGCACTTCCAGCTGCTGATGTGCTGCTGAATCAGTGTTGCTGTTGCCAGAGAATCATGTCCAGCTTCTAACTTTAGCATATTATGTAGCTGTGTGGTGATTTCCTCTAGTCGAGTGTTCCCGTCGCTAGAGTGTCTGTAACAGCCCAGTGGTGCGGTGCATGAGAAAGACATAGGTGATGGGCGTCTCGTGTGTGTGTGTGTTGTGAGAATTCACATGTGAGTGTGCACGGGCCATGCGTGCTTGGAGGAGAAACCTGCAGAAGTGAAGATAAGGTGTACCAGGGAGGGTACAGAGGAGATTTACGAGGGTGTTGCCAGGACTGGAGAATTTTAGCTATGAGGAAAGATTCGATAGGCTGGGGTTGGTTTCCTGTGAACAGAGGAGGCTGAGGGGAGACTTAATTGAGGTGTTATTGATGAGAAGGACCTATTTCCCGTAGCAGAGAGGTCAATAACCAGGGGGGCATAGATTTAAAGTCATTGGTAGAAGGATTAGAGGGGAGTTGAGGAGAACTTTTTTCACCCAGAGGGTGCTGGAGTCTGGAACTCACTGCCTGAAAGGGTGGTAGAGGCAGAAACCCTCATCACATTTAAAAAGTACTTGGATATGCATTTGAAGTGCCGTAACCTACAGGGCTACGGACCAAGAGCTGGAAAGTGGGATTAGGGTGGATAGCTCTTTGTCCACTGGCGTGGACACGATGGGCCAAATGGCCTCCTTCTGTGCAGTAAATTTCTATGAATCTATGATTCTATAAAGTGAATCAGAACAACTAAATGCCCTAAGAAATGAGACTTGCGGTTCAGTAAGGATATATTTATATTACTGGAGTGCAGCCAAATGCAGTTCTTCCTCTGTTGGCTGCATTGCTTCAGGTAAAGGACTGATCTACACCTGGAAGGAATGGCACCGTGGCTCCATAAAAATAATAGTTTACAGCCCTGCCATGGTGCTGACTGAACGCGGTCCTGTAAAGTAAATGCTAGGGGCTGATTAACCACCAGCCCCGTTTCTACTCTACTTACAATTGGGTCTCCACGTTACACAGCGGAGACCACATGACCAACGCTGGACCATAATGATGAAAAGGGGAAACTACCCACTCATATCTCAATCTTCCTGGACCAGAACAACTTTGAAAGGTAGCGCAAAAGCAGGCATGGTGCCATTGCTGATTCCAAAGTGACCGTGTAACCTCCTCCAGCCCAATAACCCTCCATGAAACCTCCAATTCTGGCCTCCTACGTATCGCCCACTTCCTTCGCTTCATCATTGATGGCTGTGTCTTCAGTCGTCTCGGCCCTAAGCTCTGGAATTCCCTCCCTAAACCTCTCCACCTTTCTACCTCTCTCTCTCCTCCTTTAAGATGGTCCTTAAAACCTACCTCTTTGGTCACCTGTCCTACTATTTCCTTCTTTGGCTCGATGTCAATTGTTGTCTGATTACGCTTCTGTGAGATGACTTGGGACGTTTTACTACATTAAAGACACTATAGGAACACGGGACATAGGACCAGGAGGAGGCCATTCAGCCCCTCGAGTTTGTTCTGCCATTCAATGAGACCATGGCTGATCGGTATCTTAACTCCATCTACCCGCCTTGATTCCTTAATACCCTTGCCTAACAAAAATCTATCAATCTCATTTTCGATTTTTTCACTTGACCCCCCCACCTACAAGGCACAAGTCAGGAGTGTGATGGAATACTCTCCACTTGCCTGGATGAGTGCAGTTCCAACAACACTCAAGAAGCTCGACACCATCCAGGACAAAGCAGCCCGCTTGATTGGCACCCCATCCACCACCTTAAACATTCACTCCCTCCACCACTGGCGTACCGTGGCTGCAGTGTGTACCATCTGCAAGACGCACTGCAGCTGTGAAGGAATAGCCATGATTCAGAGAAATACACGATACCATGAACAGATTTCTAACATTATTAATACATGATATACTGGGTTTAAAAGTCTGGAAAGCCTTGGAGACACAGGCTGTAAACAGAGAACAGGCTTCTGAGATAAAGATCAGTTGATAACAAAGTTGTAAACAAGCTTTGAAATGGGAATAGTTAAATATACTAAAACAATGAAAGATTGAAGCAAACCATTGGTGCTTCCAAAAGGTCTAGAGTTTGGAGGTAACACAATGAAAAGACCCAGTTTAAGGTGTTACCAAATAACACATAAAACAGAAACACAAACATTAAAAGAGGCATGTGCCTCTGAAAAGATGACATCAAGTAAAGAAACACCTGCTGGTCAAATTGTTTTTATGTTAAACTTGGAAGACACGAAACACGATTAAATATGCAACCAATTGAGATAGCTAGAAATGCATGAACCACTCTGGTCAAAGTGTCTTTAATTTATACATATAGTAAATATGATACCAACAAGGACACTTTGAAGATATAACTTCAATAGAGACACCAAGCAATTATATTGTGTTTGTATTGAACTTGGAACACCATAGAGTCAAAATGTCTGCTAAAAACCAGTTAAGCCAAGATTAAGAATTGAATGAAGAATCTTCGGTAAGAATGACATCAAACAGAAATCATTGCTGTCATTGTTGTTATGATGGTTTTTGAAGCACCTAAAAGGTAGAGAAATAATTATGCATGCAATAGTTGAATTGATAGTAAGATAGAAAGCATTCAAACAGAGGTGTCAATAAAGATAATTAGCTGACATCAGCAAAGAACATCAAAGAAGAAACCACAGCCAAAAGAGTATAAAAATAGACCTTTTCAACAGAAAGGCAGAACTCGCTGAACGGGCAAAGCGTTTCTCAACTCTTCAGAGGCATCTCTGTAAGTCTTTAACTATGAGTCTCGGGAAGTCAAAGTAATTGATTTTGGTGGATATTCTGGATTTAGAAATAAGTAAGAAATGTAGAAATGTAACGAAGTTAAGATTTAAGAATAAGGATCTCTGAGAAATAAGAAATGAAAGCTAATTGTTTTTGAACTGTAATGTTGTGATGGATACACCAACTGTTAACTACATGTCGGTTCTTTAATAAATTTATATATTTTTAGAATTGTCTCAGAGTAATTTCTGTATCAACCTCGCAAACTCAAATCTCTGTATATTCTCTGGTGAAGAGTTGCAGAGTTCTGGGGGGTATTCTCATAATATCCGGAAGGTTACAGTCTGGTTAAACTTATTAAAAGTGCTATCTGGAGGACGGTAATATCTTCAGGTCGTTCCTTTCCTTTAGGGAGAGATAGCCTGAACCTTTAGACCCATTTAAGCGTCTTGTGGAGTTCGGCTGTCTCTAACTTTGGTTGAGGGTGAACGTCTGGGGAATACGCCTGATCTGGGGTAGTCCAAAAGGGCCAGGACTGTAATTATCCCTTCACATCAACTCACCAAGGCTTCTTTGGCAGCACCTCCCAAATCTGTGACCTCTTCCACCTAGAAGGACAAAGGCAGCAGGCGCATGGGAACACCACCACCTCCAAGTTCCCCTCCAAGTCACACACCATCCTGACTTAGAAGTATATCGCCGACCCTTCATCGTTGCTGGGTCAAAATCCTGGAACTGCCTACCTAACAGCGCTGTGGGAATACCTTCACCACATGGACTGCAGCGGTTCAAGAAGGCGGCTCACCACCACCTTCTCAAGGGAAATTAGGGATGGGCAATAAATGTTGCCCTTGCCAGCAACGCTCACATCCTATAAAAATGAATTTAATAAATCCCCCAGCCTCAACAGCTTTTTTTTGGGGGGGGGGGGGGGGGGGGGGAAAAGAGTTCCAGATTTCCACTAGCCCTTGTGCGAAGTAGTGCTTCCTGACATTACCCCTGAATGACCTAGCTCTAATTTTAAGTTTATTCCCCCTTGTTCTGGGCTCCGCCACCAGCTACATAAATGCAAGTTCTTGCTCATGTTGACTGACAGCCACCAAACGTGGGCACCTCTGGCGGTAGCACGGTTCCACATGGTATCAGGAGCAGGAGCCAGTTACCATCAGAGGCATTTCTGCTGGTTATTGCTGATCCAAATGACCTGGTCCCACCTCTGCAGGTGCGCGCTTGCAGTTGCCTTCGCGCATTGTCGCAGTAGTGGGGGAACCAGCCACCCACTCCGCAATGTAAACAGCACAGGTTCCACAGCACCACGGTGACAGAGCCACTTTGCCGAGTGGCTGCGCTATATAAATGTGCCACAAGGCAACTCACGTGTTATTCCACTGACACGATAATTAACTATTAATAATATCCTCCGTTATGAATGGCAGGCACCAGACAACATTAATGTTGTATAAGCTCCGTTTCTTTGTAATCCCTTAAAAGTGCAGCAGCCCCTTGTGATTTGAAAGTATTATTTAGTAGCATTTTCTCTAGTAATGGATATAGAGGGATCAATACTGCCTATACACAGCTGATGAATATTACATTTTTCTTTGTCTGACCAAAGCCCCTGTATTACTAACTCGCACTGACTCATCCTCTAGAGGCTCATGGCTGATTCACAACACATTTCCTATTACCTTTCAATTCCACTTTCCTCCTGGTTTTCAAACCACATATTCACACAATGCTCGGGAGTCATAATTAGACCCACCACCATCTTTCCTCGCCCTATCAGCGAGTGCGTCCCTTATTTGAATAAGGAGGAAACGGCAAAAGTTTTATTTTTGGTGCAGATTGTATCGTCTCCAGTCCAGCGGTGCGTTGGTTAACATTCTTTGTTTTGCACGGCAAAAAATTAAATGGTTGGCATCTGCTCACTAGTTTGTACTCTAATTACAATTGTGTCTCCACGTTAGGGTGAGATGAAGAGGGGTGGGAGGAGGCTCGTGTGGAGCAGAAGCACCGGCATGGGCCAGTTGGGCCGAATGGCCTGTTTCTGTGCTGTAAATTCTATTCTATGTAAAAATGGTTGGAGCTTTCAACTTCAGTAGAGGGTGTCAACTGCCGGTACTGGATCAGCCGACTGTTACACACCCCGCACGGACTTGGAGAGGAACATTGGGCGGGGTGCGTAACGGGGCAGCCAACCCAATATCGCCCATCTTACGCCCTTGACAGTGTTGAAATTTCCCCCCACATGAAACAAGTGGAAGAACTTCTCTGGTAAAATAAAACCGGAAAATGAGAACTCTTGCTTTGAGATATCGGAGATTCAGTGTAACCACTGTCAGGCCGCTGAACTTAAGATTGCTCCTACAGCAGATCCATTGTAACATTCCCATTGTATAGAATTTCAGTAGACCAAACCCCTTCCCATTCACTCAGGATGTATAGAATTCCAATGAACCAAACCCCTTCCCATTCACTCAGGATGTATAGAATTCCAGTAAACCAAACCCCTTCCCATTCACTCAGGATGTGCAGAATTCCAGTAAACCAAACCCCTTCCCATTCACTCAGGATGTGCAGAATTCCAGTAAACCAAACCCCTTCCCATTCACTCAGGATGTGTAGAATTCCAGTAAACCAAACCCCTTCCCATTCACCCCAACTGTATAGAACCTTTGAACTGGAATAATTCATTGTGAATTGCTTTGTGATTCCGTGTGCATTGAATTTAGTCAATCCACCAGCATTTTACACTCTTAGATAATGATTTATCTTGGAACTTCCATTATCTTCAGGTAAAACTAATTAACATTATCATATGTGCTCCTTCAATACTTTCTAGCTTGTTTGGTTGAAGCTGAACTGCTGAGTGAACACTTCGGTGTGTTGCAGTAGAGATTCATTTCTCAGCAGTTTATAGGAACCCTGACCCTAGCATTAAAAACTCTTAGCAAAGTAACTCTGGGTTTTCTGAGGATTCTGCTCTTCAATAAATCCAGTCACTGTGGCAAACTTGCTACTTTCTCCCAATGCACAGAAAGACCGCCAATCGGGGACATTCGGAACTGAGGAAGACTGGGCTTAGCTAGATGGCACTACTTTTCTTCAATGGATTTTCAAGTGTACCAAACAAAATACAATGAGGATGTTGAGCGAGCTAAGTGGCTTTTTTATTATTCCCTGACTGGGAGGGTACAGTTGCGTGGCAAGGTTGGTGTAGGCAAGAGAAGTGGCAGTGATCTCACACAAGTGGTGCGCTGCCGGGGCGTGGGGTGGTGGGGAGCAGGGCTGGTGGGCTGAGAAGGTTAAGTCACAATCTTGAAGAAAGGAGGCAGCACAGACATGGGAGTTACTGTGAGGGCATGCTCCAAAGCTGCTGCAGTTGGAATCAGTTTGGGTCTCTGCTGGCTAACTCAACGAGGCTACGAAGTTGCGGGACGCTGCCCCTTTATAATGGTGTGGGTACGGACAAGGCCCAGTGTCGGGCGGCAGGATAGTGCCCCTTGATAAACATGAGTAATGAGGACATGCGTTTTGTGTGTGTGATGTCCTACCTGTTAACAACAGAGGCGGAACACTGCCCCGTTAGAGCAGTGCGAGTAAGGCGGCAGTGCAGAGGGAGGTTGTAGTGGGTGGCCATATTATCACCTTATTGTCCGTAATCGCGCTCCTTCAGAACATGACTATTGGTGCTGCCTTCATTAATGATGGAGCTTCATTCCACTGTCTAATTCAATAAGTAAATCCTATTAAAATCCAATTAAGAAGCAATTAAGATAATTGTTTCTGAAGTAGGTTGTGCAATTTGTGAAACTGTAATAGTTGCTAAGCCTCTCCCATCTTGACTTCAATAAAGAAGCACAGAGGGGAGGAAGGGAAATCAAAGCTAGATTTAGTTATATGTGAGGGACAAGTCCAGAATCTTCCTCTTTCCCCAGTTCCTTTCAATGCAATAATTAATTCACCAGAAGTATACACAAGTGGATATCTTCGTGCATAGGAAGATAAGGAAGAGGAGTTTTGGGCTATGCGCAGTTTTACTGGTGAACTGCATTCCACTCTGGCACGTGTAACATATAATTACACAAGGGCAGCTGGCGCACAGGAACACCACCACCTCCAAGTTCCCCTCCAAGTCACACACCATCCTGACTTGCCGTTCCTTCATCGTCGCTGGGTCAAAATCCTGGAACTCCCTCCCTAACAGCACTGTGGGAGCACCTTCACCGCACGGACTGCAGCGGTTCAAGAAGGCGGCTCACCAGCACCTTCTCGAGGGCAATTAGGGATGGGCAATAAATGCTGGCCTTGCCAGCAACGCCCACATCCCATAATCAAATTTAAAAAAAAATACAATGGGAGTTCTTCATTTTCAGTTATCCTTGCTATCGTTTTGTGATTTGAATTTTTAATTGCTTTCTTTTTTTCCCATCATTTCCAGGTGCATGCAACTACAGTGAGAAGAGAGCTTCCCAAATCCAGCAATGTGGAAGAAAGCTCTCTTTTCCTTAGGGATAGATATCCAGTATTGCAGAATTTGCCTGCATGCCTCTGACCTTTGCTCTTTATTTTTTGACTCTTCCGATTGCAGGAAGCAAGGTGGGGCAAAGGGCAAAGGGTAAAAGAGTCCTAGCCACCAGGGTAAAGGCACAAAATGCTTGGTATTGAATTTTCCATCTGGGCGGCTGGACCCCGATCAGAATTTGCCACCGAGCTAAGCCGGGTCTGTTCCAACCTGCAAGTGAATGAACTATTCAGCTCTTGGAGCTTTAAACAACATCATGGAGGAATTAGCACAACAACACTGAGGCAAGAAAAACATGAGAGAATCCCGTACCACCAAGTCCCGTTCACCCATCAGCCCCTGTGCTCACTGACCGACATTGGCTCCCGGTCCATTAACACCTCATTTTTACAATTCTCATCCTTGTGTTCCATACCCTCGCCCCGACCCAGCTCTGTACTCTGCTTCAGCCCTACAACCTTCTGAGATCTCTGCGTCCCTCCAACTCTGGCCTCTTGTGCATCCCCCACTTCGCATCTCCATCCTTATCTGAGGAACGACGTTCTTGCCATGGAAGGAGTGCAGCGAAGATTCACCAGGCTAATACCTGGGATGGCAGGAATGATGTACGAGGAGAGATTGGGTCGATTGGGCTTGTACTCACTGGAGTTTAGAAGATTGAGAGGGGATCTCATCGAAACCTATAAAATTCTGTCAGGCCTGGACAGATTAGATGCAGGAAGGATGTTCCCGATGGCCGGGGAGTCCAGAACTAGGGGTCATAGTCTAAGGATAAGGGGTAAGCCATTTAGGACTGAGATGAGGAGGAATTTCTTCACCCAGAGAGCGGTGAACCTGTGGAATTCTCTACCACAGAAGGCAGTGGAGGCCAATTCATTAAATATATTCAAGAAGGAGTTGGATATATTTCTTAAGGCTAAAGGGATTAAGGGATATGGGGAGAAGGCAGGAACGGGGTACTGAATTTGGATGATCAGCCATGATCTCATTGAATGGCGGAGCAGGCTCGAGGGGCCGAATGGCCTACTCCTGCTCCTATCTTCTATGTTTCTATCCGTGGCCGTGCCTTCAGTGCCTGGGCCCTAAGCTCTGGAATTCCCTCCCCAAACCTCTCCGACTCTGCACCTCTCTCCCCCCTCCTTTAGGACCCTCCTTTAAACTTTATCTTTTTCAGCAAGCTTTTGGTCACCTGTGTAATATCTCCTTATGTGGCTCGATGTCAATATTTGTCTGATAACGCTCCTGTGAAGCGCCTTGGGACGTTTTACTAATTTAAAGGCGCTATATAAATGAAAGCTGCTGTTGTTAAGTACACTTGGTTCAAAGTTCTCCCCTACTCAATTTATTTTGTGTTTTGTAAAAACATTAACTTTCTTTCCAGTATGATCCCTCGGGTCCTGCTGCAATGATGTCACCAACAGGGAATGCCCCTGTGTGCCATGTAGTGGCTCCATAGAAAACAGTTTTGGCAGGCGGAGAACATGCTACCTACCAACTAAGAAACCTGCGTTGCCAGCTACAAGGTGTTGGCCTGGGCTCTGGCTCCGCACTCTTGCCTCCGAGTCAGGAGATAGTGGGTTCAAATCCCACTCCGGACACTTGAGCAGATAATCTATGTCAACACTCCGGTGCAGTGCCGAGGGAGTGCTGCACTGTCGGAGGTGCCGTCTTTCTGGATGAGATGTTAGACCAAGGCCCCATCTGCCCCCTCAGGTGGATCCCGTGGCACTATTCGAAGAAGAGCAGGGGAGTTCTCCGAGTGTTCTGGCCAATATTCATTCCTCAACCAAAATCAATAAAAGCAGATCATCTGGTCATTTATCTCAATGCTGTTTGTGGGAGCTTGCTGTGCGCAGGGATGGGCAATCAATGCTGGCCTTGCCAGCGACGCCCACCTCCGGTGAATGAATAAAAAAAAGGCTGCCGCGTTTCCAGACTGATACCTGGGATGGCAGGAATGACGTATGAGGAGAGATTGGGTCGATTGGGCTTATACTCGCTGGAGTTTAGAAGAATGAGAGGGGATCTCATTGAAACTTATAAAATTCTAACAGGACTAAACAGACTAGATGCAGGAAGGATGTTCCCGATGGTGGGGGAGTCCAGAACCAGGGGTCACAGTCTAAGGATAAGGGGTAAGCCATTTAGGACAGAGATGAGGAGGAATTTCTTCACCCAGAGTGTGAACCTGTGGAATTCTCTACCACAGAAGGCAGTTGAGGCCAATTCATTAAATATATTCAAGAAGGAGTTGGATATATTTCTTAAGGCTAAAGGGATCAAGGGATATGGGGAGAAAGCAGGGACAGGGTACTGAATTTGGATGATCAGCCATGATCTGCTTGAATGGCGGAGCAGGCTTGAGGGGCCGAATGGCCTACTCCTGCTCCTATCTTCTATGTTTCTATGTTTCCTACATTTCAACAGTGACTACACTTCAAAAATAGTTCATTGGCTGTAAAGCGCTCTGGACAGGGCAGACACTATAGAAATGCAAGCTCTTTCTTTTCTTTCACTGGAATAGTATCCCAGGCTCTAGTACAGCTGTCAGACTGGTTAGAAGTTGCTGTCTCCGCACTTTCCTATGTACTGGCTCCAGAATGCACGGAGATGCTCCCCATTGGTGGGAAGGCGGAAGATCTGATAATAAAAATCCCCAGTTTCAGGAAAAAACATCCGAGAAAAATCTTGTATGCATCTTGTTTATTTTCTATATAAAATAGGGAAGCGCTTTCAACCCAAAATATGCCCCTTCCCAAAAGATTCCATTCCCTTGAAGTATATGTCATGAACCTGAACTGAAAATGGATGAGAATGTCCCTTAATACAAATGGGACAATCTCTGGGTGAAATAAGTCGGGGAGATCCTGGATTTATAGAGGTAACACTCAAGGGGAGTAGGATGTACTTAAAAAGGTCTTTGTAGACTTTGATAGGAGCCAAGAACCCCTTTCACTTGGGAAATGAATTGCATCATCAGAGAACTCCAAATGACAAAGACACTATTTGTCACTTCATTCAATGAAGGCTATTAATAAAGGAATATAGAAAGTACGTTCCCCAGCACTGGGAGACTCATGGCTTATAATCCTCTCTAGCCCAGGGCTATCTCTGCAGAGCACAGTCATTAGTGCATTAGGAGCAGCTCCCAGCTGAAGCAGCATCCCACTTAGTGAAAGTGCTTTGTCTGGAAGTTAGCACTGCTACAGACGCCCACACCCGGCATCACTGGAGACCATCAAAGATAAAACGGTGCCTTTGTCTGTTGTAGGGCCATCCGCTCAATAGCTCAGCAACTTAATGAAGACTTGGAGCCACAGAGGTTAGCTCAGAGGATTCCACCCAATAGAGTCACAGTGTACTGCCTGCTCAGTCCATTCAACAATGTCACCGGACACGTGATTCTGTCTACACAGATTCCTGGGCAAAGTGCGACCACTGATCTACCCATGTCAGATACTCCTATCCCCAGTGTGACACATATAAGGTTCTCTCACTCCCAGTGTAACCGTGTAAGGTACTCCTCTCACTTCCAATGTGCGTGCGTATATGCGAGTGTGTGGTTAAGTATATATATAGATTTTTTTCTTTATTCGTTCATGGGCCAGCATTTATTGCCCATTCCTTGTTGCCCTTGAGAAGGTGGTGGTGAGTCGCTTCTTGAACTTCTTGTGTTTTTTGACAACTGAGTGACTTGCTGGGCCATTTCAGAGGGCAGTTAAGAGTCAACCACACTGCTGTGGGCCTGGAGTCACATATAGGCCAGACCGGGTAAGGGTGGCAGATTTCCTTCCCTAAAGGACATCCGTGAACCAGATGGGCTTTTATGACAATCCGGTAGTTTCATGGTCACCATTACTGATTCTAGCTTTTTAGTCCAGATTTATTTAATTAACTGAATTTAAATTCCCCAGCTGCCGTGGTGGAGATTTAGAACCCCTGTCTCCGGATCATTACTCCAGGCCTCTGGATTACTAGTCCAGTAACATAGCCACAATGCTGCCATTCTGTATATACGCGTGTGTGTATGTGTGCATATTTGTGTAAGTGTGTGTGCGTATGAGTGTGGAAACGTGTATGTGTGTATGTACGTGTATAAATTTGTGCTCGTGTGTGTATATTTGAGTGTGTGTGTGTGTGTGTGTGTGTGTGTGTGTGTGTGTGTGTATTTTTATATACAGGAATCCCTCCCCAACCGCGGGTTTGCCATACGCGGATTTCACGTATACGCGGTTTCCACTCTGCGACAATTTTTGTCAACCGCGGCCGTGAAATTCACGTATCCGTGGTTTTTCATTTAGGAATAAGGTAAAAAAACATGATTTTTATGCTATTTATATGCTTCTTATATGTGTTTATAGTGAATTTGCTAACCACGGGGGTTTTCAGGGCCGTATCCCCCGCGGTTGGGGAGGGATTCCTGTATATGCGTGTGTGTGTGTGTGTGTGTGTGTGTGTGTGTGTGTGTGTGTGTGTGTGTGTGTGTGTGTGTGTGTGTGTGTGAGAGCACACATCAGCTTCTGCATATGCAAGTTCAGCAAAGCTCTAGTCTTGACACAGAGCCTTGCTGAATAGGAGTCTGGACCGGTGGATCAGGTGCGGAGGTCAAAATGATGCCAATTTTTATCCATGCTCCTTATGTAGCCAGGTATTTCCAAATTAATCTGGACAGGTTTCCTTTAGGTCACTTTGGGTTCAGAGTTCGCTCTGGTGCATTGGCCACAGTGCTGACACGGGTTGCCTATCTGCCCTGTACCTACACAAGCACCCAGCGCGTGCCTCACAACCCTGCAAGAAATAAACAGTGTGGGAGGAGGCAGCACCACATACAAAACATCACCAGCTTCCAGGGAAGCTTCGAGAGGTGACAGATAGCTTCCATTTATCCAAGGTTAGGCGTTTTGTGTGTATTTTGTGCTCATCAATCCGAGGGATTTTGGTGTCGAGTCATGGAGCACTTTCCAATTTTAAGTGCATGAAACACTCACAGGTCAGGTAGAGTGCGCTTAGATGCAGTGAAGCTCTCTTTACACAGCCCAAATGATACGTCTCAACATCAACCTCAAAAGAATGCCCATTGGTGCATCATTATAATATCTCTCAAGCTATGGCCTCTCTGTGGGTGAGTCAACATAGTGCTGAATTAGAAGTAACTTTGTGCTTTAAAGAAAGAAAAGCCTGCATTTATATAGCAACTTTCACGACCACCAGACATCCCAAAGCACTTTGCAGCCAATGAAGCACATTTTGAAGAGTCATCCCTGTTGTAATGTAGGAAACGCGACAGACCAGACAATCTGTTTTAGTGATGGTGACTGAGGGATAAATATTGGTCAGGACATCGGGGAGAACTCCCCTGCTGTTCTTCGAAATAGTGCCATGGGATCTTTTACATCCACCCGAGAGAGCAGACGGGGCCTCGGTTTAACGTCTCATCTGAGAGACAGCACCTCCGACAGTGCAGCACTCCCTCAGCACTGCACTGGGAGTGTCAGCCTAGGTATTTGTGCTCAAGCCTCTGGGGTGGGACTTGAACCCACAAACTTTAGACTCAGAGGGGAGGGTGTTGCCCACTGAGCCACGGCTGACACATTGGGCGGATTCACACGAGGAACTGGATTGAGACTGACCAAACTCACTTCACAGAGCGCTCCGGCAGCCAATTTCCATCCCACGAGTCTGTGTCGGAGTTGAACTCAGATCTAAAACACACCAAGACCGTTGTTAGAGGGAGTGCAACGAAGATTGACTAGACTGATTCCTGGAATGAGGGGGATTGTCCTTTGAGGAGAGATTGAGTAGACCAGGCCTATATTCCCTAGCGTTTAGAAAAAATGAGAGGTGATCTCATTGAAACATATAAGATTCTTACGGGGACTTAACAGAGTGAATGCTGAGAGGATGTTTCCCCTGGCTGGGGAGTCTAGAACCAGGGGTCACAGTCTCAGAATAAGGGGTCGGTCATTTAGGACTGAGATGAGGAGAAATTTCTTCACCCAGAGGGTGGTGAATCTTTGGAATTCTCTACCCCAGAGGGCTGTGAATGCTGAATCGTTGAGTATATTCAAGGCGGAGATCAATAGATTTTTGGAACTATGGGAATCGAGGGATGTGGGGAGGATGGGAAAGTGGAGTTGAGGTAGAAGATCAGCCATGATCATATTGAATGGCGGAGCAGGCTCGAAGGGCCAAATGGCCGACTCCTGCTCCTATTTCTTATGGTCTTATGTTCGTTCAAAATGGATCCTGATCCCTTTTTAAATCAGAAACCTTTGCATAGTTCCATATGCTACCCATCTGTTCTTGACGTGTTGTTTTTCAGAATCTTTCCTTAATTCTTATAGAAAGCTGAGGCCAGGTGATTACAAGTCCCTCGCTACCTGATTAAGTTCAACTGCTCTGCAGCAGGTAAGATGTGAGTCAGCCGCTAGTACCCCAGGGACAGTAATGAGGTAACACAGCACTAAGTTGCTCCATGCTCCAGGCTTTGTCTCATTTTCTTCAAGAGTCAGGCAGAGTGAAATTGGTCCCCCAGGTCACCTCACTAGATCATACCGAAAAAAGTTGCATGAGATCTGACGGAGCAGGATTGATGGGAGACGAGGGAGGGGTGGGGGTGGGGGGGCGGGGGAAGCGAATTGTTCGGTAGCACAGTTATAATAGCGTGTTATTATAATCTGCTGCTGAAACCCTCATCTATGCTTTTGTTACCTCCAGACTTGACTGTTCCAATGCTGCCCATGTCCTAACTTGCACCAAGTCCCGTTCACCCATCACCCTCTGTACTCGCTGACCTACATTGGCTCCCAGTTGAGCAGCGCCTCGATTTTAAAATCCTCATCCTTGCTTTCAAATCCCTCCATGGCCTCGCCCCCCTCCCTATCTCTGTAATCTCCTTCAGCCCCACAACCTCCCCTCCACCACCGCCCCCCCCCCCCCACCAAAATATCTGCGCTCCTCTAAGTTTGGCCTCGAGCACCCCTGATTATAATCGCTCCACCATTGGTGGCCGTGCCTTCAGCTGCCGAGGCCCTAAGCTCTGGAATTCCCTGCTTAAACCTCTCTACCTCTCTCTCTCCTCCTTTAAGACGCTCCTTAAAACCTACCTCTTTGACCAAGCTTTTGGTCACCTGCCCTAATATCTCCTTATGTGGCTCGGTGTCAAAATTTTGTCTGATCAAACGCTCCTGTGAGGCACCTTGGGTTGTTATTACTACATTAAAGGCGCCATATAAATGTGAGATGTTGTTGTTTTAAAAATTAGCCAGTGGCCTGCAAGCAGTGACCCAGCCGCAGTACAGAACAGGTCGATGAACGAGCGACCATGGACAGTCTGAAACACTGGGGCGCACTGAAATGGACTCATTATTGTCTGTTAATATTTACAGGCTGTCTGTGCATGAGGTAGGACCTGATTGAGAACATCGTTTCCTCAGCACTGCTAAATATTAGGTGTCTTGAGAGATACTTTGCTCCGATGAATTTGCCAACAAATGAAGTGCAGTCTCAGGCAAAGGCTTACAAAATTATTGCACAAATAAAGGTTTAGCGTCGCACTGTTCCTTGTTGTGTGATGATTAGGTTGGAGGCAGAAACTTAAACCAGTTGAGCTGCATCGCTGTTAGTCTTTCGCTCCGTCAGGAGAATTGTATCGAACCTTGGTGAACTGTGCATAGTTCTGGTCTCTATTATAAAAATGACATAGAGGCTCTGGAGAAGGTACAAAAAAGATTTACCAGGGCAATACCAGAACTGAAAGGTTAAACCTATCAGGAAAGATTGAACAGGCTGGGGCTTTTTTCTCTAGAAAAGAGAAGACTGAGGGGTGAGCTGATTGAGGTCTTTAAGATTATGAAAGGGGTTCGATGAGGTAGACGTAGAGAAGATGTTTCCACTTGTGGGCGAGACCAGAACTAGGGGCCATCAATATAAGATAGTCACTAATAAATCCAATAGGGAATTCAGGAGAAACCTCGTCACCCAGAGAGTGGTTGAGGTGAATAGTATAGATGCATTTAAGGGGAAGCTAGATAAGTACATGAGGGAGAAAGGAATAGAAGGTTATGCTGATAGGGAGAGATGAAATAGGGTGGGAGGAGGCTCGTGTGGAGCATAAACACCGGCATAGACCAGTTGGATCGAATGGCCTGTTTCTGTGCTGTAAATTCCATGTAATTATTGTAACACCACGTTACATTCTCTCGGATTATAGGACAAATATTATAGCATTACCATATCTAATAGCATCCTGCAGAGCTTTGTAAAATTGTACAAGGAATGTTGGTAAGCACACCCTACTCCAAAATTGAGAATTGTTTTCAACAGCCTCGCAAAAGTGTTGCCCGGCAGTGTGGCAGCTCATGGGCATGCTTCACAAGTGAGCAGTTAATAGATTCATACCTCTGGGTATTTGACATTTTAATCCAATAGTCACATTTGGAAATAGCTTCACAGGTTATGAACCAGGCAGTGAGGTGCAGCAAATTACAATGTTTCACCTAGAGGTGAGGGGAAAATAGATTTGGTTGCATCTCAGCTCGATGCAAGTGTGCCTTCTATTGGTTAAACATGGGTAGTAACTGGTGCAATGTCAAAGAAATCTACAACCTCCCCCTCCCCTAGCACAGGGTGGTGGGGGGGGGGGTGCATATTGCCAACATGGGAGGCATATTGTCAGTATTGGGGGCCTATTGCCAGCACAGGTGGACATTGACATGAATCAACTGAATGGCCTATGGGTGGCGCTGTCCAGGGAGAGTATAAATACTCGGGCACGGGCCCAGCTTGCGCAGGACATTCTTAACAGGAACTAGTGAAGGACACAACTAGACCTCCATGTTGTAAAACCGTTGATTAAAGCTTTGTTTAACGCTTAGACCAAGTGCCTAGTAGTTTTCTTATGTCAGGCATATTGCCAGAACAGGGGCATATTGCCAACATAGGAAGGCATAGTGCCAACATCGGAGGGCACCTTGCCAGCCTTCCAATTTACAAGGCCGGACACAAATCTGCACTATGTTGGCATTCTCCCAGCTGCAACTAATATTCGCATTCAGAGGGACAAATTATAATTTGATTTTATCAAATGCACAATGAGGTCCTCAATTGTATCTCATTCACAGGCATATTAAGTATTAAAAAACAATAATAAGTAAATTTTAAAGCACTTGCATGATCCCTCTATGCTGAGCAATTCGAGGACTGCAATGACGAGGAGTATGGTAGCGTAGTGGTTATCGGCTAGTAATCCCGAGGTCCTAGTTCTAAATCCCACCAGCTGGGGAATTTAAATTCAGTTATTTAAATAAATTTGGAATAAAAAGCTAGTATCAGTAATGGTGACCATAAAACTACCGAATTGTCGTAAAAACCCATCTGGTTCACTAATGTCCTTTAGGGAAGGAAATCTGCCGTCCTTACCCAGTCTAGCCTACATGTGACTCCAGACCCACAGCAATGTGGTTGACTCTTTAACTGCCCTCTGAAATGGCAGCTCACCACCACCTTCTCCGGGCAATTAGGGATGGACAATAAATGCTGGCCTTGCCAGCGATGCCCACATCCCAGGAACGAATAAAAAAAAAAAAGAAGAAACAGATAATTTTCTACTTAATCCACACAGTCTGGGCATCAAATACTCCCAGACCAGATATAGCAAAGTTGTCCCTCTACACGGCTTCAACAATATACCACCACTACAATCTGAGATAAGCACCCTCTGTGGCACCTCTCCAACATTCCCATTGCCTTCAGGTGCCTAGGCCCTAAGCTCTGGAATTCCCTCACTAAACCTCTCCGCCTCGCCCTCTTCTCCTATAAGATGCACCTTAAAACCTACCTCTTTGACCAAGCTTTTGGTCACCTGTCCTAATATCTCGGTGTCAAATTTTGCTTGATAACGCTCCTGTGAAGTGCCTTGGGATGTTTTACTATGTTAAAGGTGCTATATTTTTTTTTTAAATTTAAATTCGTTTATGGGATCAGGGCGTTGCTGGCAAGGCCGGCATCTATTGCCCATCCCTAGTTGCCCTCGAGAAGGTGGTGGTGAGCCACCTTCTTGAACTGCTGCAGTCCGTGTGGTGAAGGTACTCCCACAGTGCTGTTAGGTAGGGAGTTCCAGGATTTTGACCCAGTGACGATGAAGGATCGGTGATATACTTCTAAGTCAGGATGGTGTGTGACTTGGAGGGGAACTTGGAGGTGGTGGTGTTCCCATGCGCCTGCTGCCCTGGTCCTTCTAGGTGGAAGAGGTCGTGGGTTTGGGAGGTGCTGCCGAAGAAGCCTTGGCGAGTTGCTGCAGTGCATCTTGTAGAAGGTGCACACTGCAGCCACGGTATGCCGGCGGTGGAGGGAGTGAATGTTTCAGGTGGTGGATGGGGTGCCAATCAAACGGGCTGCTTTATCCTGGATGGTGTCGAGCTTCTGAGTGTTGTTGGAGCTGCACTCATCCAGGCAATTGAAGAGTGTTCCATCACACTCCTTACTTGTGCCTTGTAGATGGTGGAAAGGCTTTGGGGAGTCAGGAGGTGAGACACTCGCCGCAGAATACCCAGCCTCTGACCTGCTCCTGTTGCCACTGTATTTATGTGCCTGGTCCAGTTAGGTTTCTGGTTAATGGTGACCCCCAGGATGTTGATGGTGGGGGATTCAGTGATGGTAATGCCATTGAATGTCAAGGGGAGGTGGTTAGACTCTTGCTTGTTGGAGATAGTCCTTGCCTGGCACTTCTGTGGCACGAATGTTACCTGCCACTTATCAGCCCAAGCCTGAACGTCGTCCAGGTCTTGTTGCATGCGGGCATCGACTGATTCATTATCTGTGGAGTTGTGAATGGCACTGAACACTGTGCAGTCATCAGCGAACATCCCCATTTCTGACCTTATGTTGGAGGGAAGGTCATTGATGAAGCAACTGAAGATGGTTGGGCCTAGGACACTGCCCTGAGGAACTCCTGCAGCGATGTCCTGGGGCTGTGATGATTGACCTTCAACCACCACAACCATCTTCCTTTGTGCTAGGTGACGTAAAACTACTAGGCACTTGGTCTAAGCGTTAAACAAAGCTTTAATCAACTGTTTTACAACATGGAGATCTAATTGTGTCCTTCACTAGTTCCTGTTAAGAATGTCCTGCGCAAGCTGGGCCCGTGCCCGAGTATTTATACTCTCCCTGGACAGTGCCACCCGCAGGCTGCTCAGTTGATTCATGTCACTAGGTATGACTCCAGCCAGTGGAGCGTTTTCCCCCTGATTCCCATTGACTTCAGTTTTACCAGGGCTCCTTGATGCCAGACTCGGTCAAATGCTGCCTTGATGTCAAGGGCAGTCACTCTCACCTCACCTCTGCAAGTTGTTGGCGTTGCATTGTCTCGCTCTCTCTCGGAGAATGCCAACCGACTGCAGGTTTCTGTTACGTTCTGCGTAGTTAGGTGACGTGGATTTGGGGTGCAACGACTGCTGACCCCCTTTCACTTAAAACCCTTTCATTGGGGAGTCCTAATTAGAGGTATTCAAAATAATAAAGGGGTTTTGATAGAGCGAGTAGGGAGAAATTGTTCCCTCTGGCAAGTGGGTCGGTAACAGATTTAAAATAATTGGCAAAAGAACTGGCGGGGAAATGAGGAGAAATTTTTTCACACAGAGGATGGTTAAGATCTGGAACGCACTACCTGAAAGGGCTGCGTAAGCAGATTCCATCGGAACTTCTAAAAGGCAATTGGACATGTACTTGAAGAGGACTCATTTTCAGGGCTATGGGGAACGAACAGGGGGAGTGGGGCTAAATTGGACAGCTCTTTCAAAGAGCTGGCACAGGCACGATGGGCCGAATGGCCTCCTTTTGTGCTGTTAAATCCTATGATTCTGTAATTGCATCGGCCTGGGCTGGATTCATGGCCGTTTCCCGGAATGCTGCGCTGACCCACTGTGCCTCTCTGCTGCCCCGGCTGTTTGGTGAATTATACTGGTTTGTGTCCAAACTGCTAAATGGCAGCTGTGTTATACTCCATCTGTTTAGGAGATCAGGTTCCAAATTGCTGGTGCATGCTTGCTGGCAGCTCATCACAGTATACCACTGACAGCAGGGGTAAAGGTAGCAGAGTGGTTATTGAAATGAATCAGTCATTCATGAAAGAAAGACTTATGAAATAATACTGAGTGGCCTGCGGGTGGCGCTGTCCAGGGAGAGTATAAATACTCGGGCACGGGCCCAGCTTGCGCAGGACATTCCTAACAGGAACTAGTGAAGGACACAACTAGACCTCCATGTTGTAAAACAGTTGATTAAAGCTTTGTTTAACGCTTAGACCAAGTGCCTAGTAGTTTTCTTATGTCAGTTATGCTACGGGACTAGTAATCTAGAAGCCTGGACTAATGATCTGTAGACATGAGTTTAATTCCTACCACGGCAACTGGTGATTTTTAAATTCAAATAAGTAAATTCAATAAATCTGGAATAAAAAGCTAGTGTCAGTAATGGTGACCATGAAACTACCAGATTGTCTTAAAAGCCCATCTGGTTCACTAATGTTCTTCGGGGAAGGAAATCTACCACCCTTACCCGGTCTGGCCTATATGTGACTCCAGACCCACAGCAACATGGGTGACTCTTAACTGGCCCTCTGAAATGGCCTAGCGAGCCGCTCACTTGTATTCAGGAAGGCGGCTCACCACCACCTTCTCGTGGGCAATTAGGAATGGGCAATAAATACTGGCCTTGCCAGTGACGCCCACAGCCCAGGAACAAATTTTTTAAAAATCAGCCACGGAAAGCGTGGAGCCCCACGCTCTCACACCATCCCACATGCAGCTACGAAACATAGATGCATTAGTAAAAGTACGTGAAATGATGGGAACCTGAATTTAAAAATATTCATATTGGAAGGCAATTAAAGTAAGATTTGAAAACGCAAACCCAATCTGGGATGGTTGTGTTTGGACAAGGTTCTACTGTACTATATGGAGACAAAACCTGTCCAAACACGTTGATTGACCTTTGGTGGCCGTGCCTTCTGTTGCCTGGGCCCTGAGCTCTGGAATTCCCTGCCTAAACCTCGCTGCCTTGCTATCTCTCTTTCATAAACATAGAAGATAGGAGCAGGAGTAGGCCATTCGGCCCCTCGAGCCTGTTCCGCCATTTAATGAGATCATGGCTGATCATCCAAATTCAGTACCCTGTCCCTACTTTCTCCCCATATCCCTTGACCCCTTTAGCCTTAAGAAATATATCTAACTCCTTCTTGAATATATTTAATGAATTGACCTCAACTGCCTTCTGTGGCAGAGAATTCCACTGGTTCACCACTCTTTGGGTGAAGAAATTCCTCCTCATCTCAGTCCTAAATGGCTTACCCCTTATCCTTAGACTGTGACCCCTGGTTCTGGACTCCCCTGCCATCAGGAACATCCTTCCTGCCCTGCCAGTACACTTTACACCTAATCTCAGCCTATTACCATCTCGTCTAGCTTCTAATACCTTTTATTGTCTCGTTTACTTCTTTTGTCCGATCGCAGCCCTGCCTCCGATCTATCTTCTTTTCTTTCCAGTTTTGAAAAAGGGTTCGACCCGAAACGTCAACTCAAATTTCTCTCCACGGATGTTGCCTGACCTGCTGAGTTTTTCCAGCATTTTCTGTTGTTGTTTTGGATTTCCAACATCCGCAGTATTTTGCTATTATCCCCCTTCCAGCATCTAGTCTGTCTAGTCCTGTTAGAATTTTATAAGTTTCAATAAGATCCCCTCTCATTCTTCTAAACTCTGACGAATATAAGCCTAATCGACCCAATCTCTCCTCATAAGTCATTCCTGCCATCCCAGGTATCAGTCTGGTTTCCTCCTTTAAGACGCTCCTTAAAACCTACCTCTTTGACCAAGCTCTTGTTCACCTGCCCTAATTTCTCCTTATGTGGCTCGGTGTCAAATTTTTTGTCTTAAAATACTCCTGTGCAGCGCCTTGGGACGTTTTACTACGTTAAAGGTGCTATATAAATACAAGTTGTTGTTTCACTACCTGGCCATAGACCAACATTACCCAGACCGCCAATCCCGCTCTTCTGCTGTACTTGATTTTAGAACTACTTGATATCTTTTAATTGTCAAAAGAAAATGCTAAAGGGAATCACTCACTCAGCACTTTAAGCATTTCTAAGGTTTCAGTGCCATGCAGATAATAATTTCAAAAGATGGAAACATTTATGACATGACCGTTCTGACAAGCTGGTGAATTTCTTGGACTACTGAAGGTGCACAAATTGAACAGAACATTCCTTCTCACTTTTTTCCTGATAAATTGCTGATTAAAAAAAAAAAATTACAGTGCAGAAGATGATACGGGCTTGAAAAGCCTAATTTTCCACGTCTCCCCCTGCTTTCCCTGTGTTCAGCCTGTGACTCACTCGCAACACCCCAGCCTCTGAGTCAGAAGGTCGGTGGGTTCAAATTCCCACTCCACGAGACTTCAGCACAATATCTTAGGCTGACATCTCAGGTCAGTGCGGAGGGAGTGCCGCACTGCCGGAGGTGCTGTCTTTTGGCGGAGACGGTAAATCAAGGGCTACGTCTGCCCTCTCAGGTGGATGTAAAAGATCCCACGGCCACTATTTGAAGAGGAGCAGGGAAGGTCTCCCCGGTGTCCTGGTCAACACTTATCCCTGAAGCAACAGCTAAAACAGATGATATGCTAATTTATTTCATTGTTGTCTGTGGGACCTCACAGCGTGCCAATGTTTGCTACATTGCAAAAGTAACTACACTTTAAAAGTACTTAATTGGCTATAAAGCACTTTGGGACGTCCTGAGGTCATGAAAGTTGCTGTATAAAAAGGCTAACGTCTTCCTTGAAGGTTCTTTCATGGGATTTTTTTTCTGGTAACATCACTAGATTGCAAGAGTCTACTGCAGCCTATCATAAGAACATAAGAAAATAAGAGCAGGAGTCGGCCACACGGCCCCTCGAGCCTGCTCCGCCATTCAATAAGATCATGGCTGATCATCGACCTCAACTCCACTTTCCCACCTGATCCCCATATCCCTTGATTCCCCTAGAGTCCAAAAATCTATCGATCTCAGCCTTGAATATACTCAAAGACTCAGCATCCACAGCCCTCTGGGGCAGAGAATTCCAAAGATTCACAACCCTCTGAGTGAAGAAATTCCTCCTCATCTCAGTCTTAAATGGGCTACCCCTTATCCTGAGACTATGCCCCCTAGTTCTAGACACTCCAGCCAGGGGGAAACAGCCTCTCAGCATCTATCCTGTCAATCCCCCTCAGAATCTTATATGTTTCAATGAGATCACCTCTCATTCTTCTAAACTCCAGAGAGTATCGGCCCAATCTCTCATCATAGGACAGCCCTCTCATCCCAGGAATCAATCTAGTGAACTTTCGTTGCACCGCCTCCAAGGCAAGGATATCCTTCCTTAGATAAGGAGATCAAAACTGTGCACAGTACTCCAGGTGTGGTCTCACCAAGGCCCTGTACAATTGTAGCAAGACTTCCTTACTCTTATACTCCAACCCCCTTGTAACAAAGGCCAACATGCCATTTGCCTTCCTTATTGCTTGCTGTACCTGCATGCTAGCTTTGTGTGTTTCTTGCACGAGGACACACAATTCTCTCTGAACACCAGCATTTGAAAGTTTCTCAGCATTTAAAAAATATTATTTTTTAGTGCATGTTTTAATGCATGTGGTAAAAGCAACAGGACATGAGGTAGTTAGAAGGAAGGCAGAGATTTGGTTTGATAGGTAATTCAGAGATACATTTTAGGACTTTCGTTCCCTCATGAGTTCTTCAAGGCTGCGGCACCGAAGCTTTATATGAAATTTAAGTGTCAATAGGATTTTTAAATTGCGCTTTCCTCGTCATCAGTTGTTGAAGGCGCGGAGCCATTACTGGCGTCAGTACAAAGCAGCCGCCTGCACAGAAACAGGCCATTGTTTTTTAAAACATGGGCAATGTGTTCAGTGATAACAAAGACAACTTGTATTTCTGTCATACTCCTCATGTACAGAAGGACTTGTCAAAGCTCTTTACAAAGAATGAGGAAAGATAGAGAATGCTCAGGATTAAAGGAAAAAAATCAACTGTCAAAAGAAATTGTGCGTGGTCCCTTTAAGAAAACCTGGGATGAGAGGGCTGTTTTGTGATGAGAGATTGTGTAGATTGGGCCTATACCCTCTGGAGTTTAGAAGAATGAGCGGTGATCTCATTGAAACATACAAGATTCTGAAGGGGATTGACAGGGGAGAGGTTCCAAGAGAATGTTTTTTTTGAAAGACAGACTGACTTTGCATTTCTATTGGATTGTGCCTTTCTCAACCTCAGGATGTCCCAAAGTGCTTTATAGTTAATTAAGTACTTTTAAAATGTAGTTACTCTTGCAATGTAGCAAGCGCGACAGCCAATTTGTGCACAGCAAGGTCCCATAATGAAATAAATGAGCGTATCAGCTGTTGGTTTAGTGATAAGTGTTGACCAGGACACCAGGGAGAACTCCCTTGCTCTTTTGTGGTGGCTGGGCCATTGAATATATTTAAGGTGGAGATAGACAGATTTTCGAACGATAAGGGAGTCAAGGGTTTTGGAGAGCGGGCAGGGAAGTGAAGTTGAGGCCAAGATCAGATCAGCCATGATCTTATTGAATGGCGGAGCAGGCTCGAGGGGCCAAATGGCCGACTCCTGCTCCTTATGTTCTTCAAATCGTGCCATGGGATCTTTTACATTCACCTCAGGGGGCAGACGGGGCCTCAGTTTAACGTCTCATCTGAAAGACGGCACCACCGACAGTGCAGCACTCCCTCAGATCTAACACTGAGGTTCAGCCCGGATTGTGTGCTCAAGTCTCAGGGAGTGGGAATATGAATCCACAAACCTTCTGACTCAGGAGGTGGGAGTGTTGCCACTGAGCCACAGCTAACACAATGAAAGCAGGGAGAAAGGTGGCAAGAGGAGGGAGCGAGATATCGAGAGCATGGCCTAGTGGGTGGAAAGGCATGCAGTGGTTGTTAACTGTGAGGAGTAGAGAACAATGGTTATTAATGGATTAAAGCACGCAGGGACAGATGGCTGGAGATGTCTTAAGATCGGATGGGGTGAGGCCATTGAGGAAAGCCATTAAAATTCAGACTGCTGCTTAATTAAATGTTCTATTTCATTGTGAAGGGTAATGTAGTTGTTTAGACATGTTCAGGGGTTACTAAATTGAATTCTCGCATTTCAAAGCTGCATGTTTCCGTGGTTTTGTTGGTGGGTTTTCGGATGAGATGTTAAACCGAGGCCCCGTCTGCCCTCTCGGGCGAACGTATAAGACCCCATGGCACTATTTCGAAGAAGAGCAGGGGGAGTTCTCCCCGGTGTCCTGGCCAATATTTACCCCTCAATCAACATCACTAAAAATAGATTATCTTTTCTTGATCATGTTGCTGTTTGTGGGAACTTGCTGTGCGCAAATTGGCTGCCGCGTTTCCTACATTACAACAGTGACTACACCTCCAAAGTACCTCATTGGCTGTAAAGCGCTTTGGGACGTCCTGAGGTTGTGAAAAGCGCTACATAAATGCAAGTCTTTCATTACTTTGGGTTGTTAACGATGGAGAAAAAACTGTCTTACACCAATTCTTCCATTAAAAGTGGAATTTGAGACCCGGGGGGGGTGATTTTGCCAATGGGGGTGCATTGGAGGTGGGACACCTGCTTGTCGGGTTTTAGTCCCGCCTCCATCACTATTTTCCCTTGATTGACCTTGTTAAGCCCGTCCAGCGATTGAAGCCTGCAGGAAGAAACAAAGGTAAGTAAACCTTTTCTAACACTTTCCACTCACCTCACATACTTACCTCTCCACACTTGCACCCATCACTCACCTCCACAGCGCACTTGTGGATCCCTCTCACCCCTGCAGACCCACTGCTCGCCTTGGTGACCCTGGCGGGGTTTCCCGACGTCGGGAAGCCCGCACCTCTGTTGGAAAAATGGGGATAATCCTCTTAACTTCCTGTTAACTACCTGTTAACAGGCAGTTAAGTATCTGTAATCCCCTTCCCGCCTCGAGGAGACGGGACCCGGCGCGGGTCGGGTACCCGCCTCCTGGGAAGTTGGCACGGAGGCGGGTTGGGGGCGGGATGGGTACCCGCCCCCAGATTCTGCCATTTTCCCGGCAGTCCCGCCTCCAAACCCGCCTCCCCAGGACTGGCAAAATCGCCCCCCCAGTTACAATTTCGCTTCCTTGAATTAGGGAGCGGTAGCATAGGCCACGATTTTCCAAATGGAGGCGGCTTGGGAGCGGGTCAGCTGGTTTCCGGGTTCCAGTCCCGCCCCTGACTGCATCCGGCCAACGGACGTGATTTTCCCTTGATTGCCCTTGTTAAGCCCACCCTGCGGGCTTGCCGGCCAATTAAGAGGAAGCAGGTCAGATTATGTCATTTGATGACGCGTCATCTGCCGGTTTTCTTAAAGGGACCACGCACAATTTTTCTTTGACAACTGATTTCTCAGTGTTTAACAGCATTGAGGTGCTGCAAACACTGACAATGACTGTTCACAGGTGAGCTCTTGCACCCAGGCTCTCCAATGACTCCCTCCATAGGCTAGAACAGATGGCAGCTGCAGATGAGTTTACAGAAGCGATGTCACTGGCGAGAGAGGTTCTCCCAATGAGGTGGGACTAGACAGCCAATTCAAAACTTGTTACTACAGAAAAGTGTAAATGCATTAAAAATGATTTTCCCAACATTTTCTTACCTCTGAAACTCACCAGTGCACCATTGGACCCTTCACACCACTTCTGCAGCTGTCATCAATGCAGAAACATTACAGCAGACCCACAACACGCCACACTTACCTGGCGTGGTGTCCGGTCGTTGGGGAACCCGAGGCAGAAGCGGCAAAATTGAAAAAGAGCCTGTTAACAAGTATCAAGTACCTGTTAACAGCCAGGTAAGTGGCTATAATCCTCTTCCCGCCACTAGGTGTCGGGTCCATGCGCAACTCGGGGACCCGACACTTGGGAAGATTGATTGGAGGCGGGTTGACAGCGGGTTTCCGACCCGCTGTCAATCTTTGCGATTTTGACAGCGGTCCCACCTCCAAACCCGTACTCTGAGGACGGGCAAAATTCCGTCCTTTGTGTTTATGTCGTTAGACTAGAGGCCTGGACTAATGATCCTGGAGGCTCGAGTTCAAATCCCACTACGGCAGTTGGGGAATTTATATTCAGTTAATTAAATAAAACTGGATTTTTAAAAAAAGCTAGTTTGAGTAATGGTGACCATGAAACTACTAGATTGTCGTAATAACCCATCTGGTTCACTAAGTGAAACCTGTCGTCCTTACCCGATCTGGCCTATATGTGACTCCAGACCCACCTCAATGTGGTTGGCTTTTAACTCCATCAAACATCAGATGAGGGGCACCCTCTGCATTGTCATACACCTACACCCAGCCACCTAAAGTCAAGAAAGAGCTTCATGAACAGTGTTGTTCCATTACAATCAACCTCATCTGAAGCCCGCATCGCCTTGTGGAAAGACCGGCTCGCCAGTCTTGAACAACCCCCAGCGATGGAAATTTTACTTGATGAAAGCCTTCCCCCAGGAGCTAATTGCAACTGGGCAACCTGGAAGTGCCTTAACAGACTTAGGACCGGTGTAGGTTGCTCAATGGTGTCTCTAAGCAAATGGGGATATTCAACCAGCCCGACAACTTGTGAATGTGGAACTGAGGCACAGACTATGCAACATCTCCTGCAATGTCCATCGTTAGAGGAACCCTGCACTGTTGCAGATCTTGCCGAATTCAACAACAAGGCGCAAAAATGTGTACAGTTCTGGCTGGGCTATGTATAGACTGTCTGTGGACACGATAAGAAGAAGAACTGCCCTCTGAAATGTCCCAGCAAGCCACTCAGTTGTACCAAACCGCTACGACAAACCACACGGACTGCAGCGCTTCAAGGCGGCGGCTCACCTGCACCTTCTCAAAGGGCAATTAAGGATGGGCAATAAATGCTGGCCCTGCCAGCGATGCCCACATATACAATGAATTTAAAAAAAGTCAAATTCAGTGCAGGTTGAGGTGATGGGTCTCCCCACTCTCTAATCTTGGGAGAGCGCAGTGAGTCAGAACACTGTACCATCAACTCTGGAACATGGATTCAAATCCAATGCAGAAGAAAAAGATGCTTTTCTCATAGGAACAAATTAATGGAATATATGCTTTCACCCTAGTGGTTTCATTCTATTTTAATGCTCTCTCATACTTATAGACCTCATGCTTTTCTCCTCTCTGTTGGAGGGATGCGGAGCAGTGAGTTGGAACTGTCCTTCTATCTCTAGAACATTGGGTTTAAATTCAACACAAAGAGAAAGGATGAAATGTATTAACAAGATCCATAAATTACCTTTGCACTTCTAACATTCATTATCTCCCTGTGCCAGGCAACATGTCTCGGGCAAGGCCATGATAAGGTGGCACGCTCCAAGATCTGTTGCCGCCAGTGCTCTTTCATGACTGGGCAGGAGGTGTTGTACAAAGAGCAGATCAGGGACACTCTCTGGGGTTACAATCCGCACTGTGTGACTAATTGGTCACTAATTGGATTAGCGCTATTGTATGAAGTTCCGCTGAATCCCTTAGCATTAACTCACCAACTAAACAATTCAAGGTGTGAGTTTTCATCCTGCTGTAGAAACAACAAAAAAGCCAAAAGTATTTAAATGCAAATGACGTAGTGTGGATCAGATTATTTCAGAGTGCCCAACAAACCTGTCCCTTTTTCAGGGAACAACCCCAACCACCTTCCCCCACCTTTCGAGCATGCCCCTCAATCTCCGCTTTCTTTAGAAACGCATTTAATGAGGTCTTGTACCCAATAAATGGTTTGCTTCCCTCGTAACTCATGATGGGATCGACTTTAACTGTTCCCACCAGGTGGGAACAATTAAGATCGGCCCCAAACAGCGTTTCCTGTGGCTTATTAATCTTTTGAATCCCCGGCCACATTTATATCTAACAGAGTTCATGGACAAACATGGTTACTGTTGCAAAATGGAGACAGGCTGGAGTTGGCTGCTTAATCAGAATCACTAAAACATTCCCTGCTTTTTTCCAGTTCTGACGAAAGGTCATCGACCTGAAATGTTAACTCTGTTTCTCTCTTCACAGATGCTGCCTGACCTGCTGAGTTTCTCCAGCACTTTCTGTTTTTATTTCAGATTTCCAGCATCTGCAGTATTTTCTTTTTGTATTATTCACCGCCACCTCTCCTAGGAATGCCCACCTTGAAGAAGTTCTGCTCTTCTCTCCAACGGGATTTCCGTTTGTCTCTTTTACCTTGTTCCTCGAGTATCTCTTAATGTCTCTTACCCTCTCCTGCCTTCTATCCTATCACAGACCTTCCCTTTTGTTCTTTCATTCCCCTCCCCCTTTCCCAGCCCCTAAACTTGCTTAAAAACCTGTCCCATTTCCTGCTTTTTTCCAGTTCTGACGAAAGGTCATCGACCTGAAACGTTAACTCTGTTTCTCTCTCCACGGATGCTGCCTGACCCGCTGAGTATCTCCAGCATTTTCTGTTTTTATTTCACTAAAACCATTACAGATCCTTGTAGGGCCTTGTTCTCTAAGTGAGCCTTACAAAATAATCTCCTATGGACCTCCCGAGTAGGATACTTTGTGTAGTCCCGCAGTCAAGTTGCTTGCCAGAAGTGTTATAAACAGACCAAGAAATTAAGATTTCAAGAGGTTGAAAAGTAATTTGGAAATGTAGATAATTATTACATATTGCATATTGCATAGAGTGTACAATGCAGAAACAGGCCATTCGGCCCAACTAGTCCATGCCGGCGTTTATGCTCCACACCAGCCTCCTCCCATCCCTCTTCATCTCACCCCATCAGCGTAACCTTCTATTCCTTTTTCCCTCGTGTGCTTATCTAGCTTCCCTGTAAATGCATTTCTGCTATTCGCCTCAACTACTTCTTGTAGTAGCGAGTTCCACATTCTAACCACTCTTCGGGAAAAGAATTTCCTTTATTAATTTCTTTATTATTATTTCAAATTATGTCCTATAACTTGTTCTGCTTAAAACCAGAGGTGAGGGCTGATTTTAACGTTCAGTGATGGTGGAAAATAAACAGTAGCGGATTGACCGTGCGTTTATGCAACCCGCCTAATGTTCTGTCCATTGACTTCATAGAATCATAGAATGGTTACAGCACAGTAGGAGGCCATTTGGCCTGTCGAGCCCGTGCCGGCTCTCTGCAAGAGCACTTCAGCGAGTCCCACTGCCCCGCCCTTTCGCCGTAGCCCTGCAAAAAAATTTCTTGCAGGTACTTATCCAATTCCCTTTTGGAAGCCACGATTGAATCTGCCTCCACCACCCTCTCAGGCAGTGCATTCCAGATCCTAACCACTCGCTGCGTAAAAAAGTTTTTCCTCCTGTCGCCTTTGGCTCTTCTGCCAATCACCTTAAATCTGTGTCCTCTGGTTCTTGACCCTTCCCCCAATGGGAACAGTTTCTACCTACTCTGTCTAGACCCCTCATGATTTTGAACACCTCTATCAAATCTCCTTTCAACCTTCTCTGCTCTAAGGAGAACAACTGCAGCTTCTCCAGTCTATCCATGTAACTGAAGTCCCTCATCCCTGGAACCATTCTTGTAAATCTTTTCTGCGCCCTCTCTAAGGCCTTCACATCCTTCCTAAAGTGCGGTGCCCAGAATTGGACACAATACTCCAGTTGAGGCCGAACCAGTGTTTTATAAAGGTTCAATGGAAAGTTAAAATCACCTCTCTGAATTCATGACTCTACGAGGACCTCTGTTGAGACAAACCAAATTAGTTTAATTTCTTATAGGTGCCTCCTATTATGTTGGATCTTTTCTACTCTTCTCACTTGACTCTCATGGGCAAGTCCCAACTCTCCATATTTTTCAAGTGTGTCTATCTTTAAAACACTAGTTTGGCCCCAGCTGTTATGTCCAATTCTGGGCACCACACTTTAGGAAGGATGTGAATTTTGAAATCGAGGCGTTGCTTAACCGGGAGCCAATGGAAGTCAGTGAGCACAGGGGTGATGGGTGAACGGGACTTGGTGTGAGTTAGGACACGGGCAGCCGAGTTTTGGATGACCTCAGGTTTACGTCGGGTGGAATGTGGGAGGCCAGCCAGGAGTGCGTTGGAATAGTCAAGTCTACAGGTAGCAAAGGCATGGATGAGGGTTTCAGCAGCAGATGAGCTGAGGCAGGGGCGGAGACGGGCGATGTTAGAGGTGGAAATAGGCGGTCTTAGTTATGCCGCGGCTATGTGGTCGGATGCTAATTTCAGGGTCAGTGTGGTTCAGCCTCAGACAGATGCTAGGGAGAGGGATGGAGTCGGTGGCTAGGGAACGGAGTTTGTGGCGGGGACTGAAAACAAAGGCTGATAGGGTGACAATGCACTGCCTGATAGGGTGGCGGAAACATATTCAATAACAGCCTTAAAAAGGGAATTGGATAAATACTTGAAGGAGAAAAAATTGCAGGGATACAGGGAAAGAGCGGGGGAGTGGGACTAACTGGATTGCTCTTCGAAAGAGCCAGCGCAGACTTGATGGACCGAATGGCCTCTTTTTGTACTGTACTATTCTATGATTCTATCTTGGTCTTGCGGTACTAAGTAACACACTCAGGAGAACAAAGAGAAACGCTTGTCTATTCATTGCTTCCAGCTACTCAACGGGGTCTATCTCACCTTCAATGAGCAAATAGAACATCATAGCTTCAGATCTCTTTGCAAGTTCAAAACCATTAAGCTAATTTGTTGAACAACAGATAAACAAGCAAATAAGTGGCAGTCATATAACAGTTATATATTTACAGTCAAAATTCAAATGAACGCGATCATAAAAAGAAAACTCCAAAGATTCAGCTAATCCTTTACATCAAACTTTCAAGCACACTTTGTTCTTTCCTTGCGAACTCCATACCCCTGTGGGAACTATAATAATAATGAATACTGTTTCTTGGAAAATTCAAACCGATTTTTTTCTCCCTTCCTGGAGTTTCCAACTGACAGGTTTCTTTCAGCAATGAAGCAATGTTCTTGCATTTAACAAGAACACCCATTTTTTAAATTATCCCTAAATAGAGTTATTGGGAGTTCCTAGATTTTGAATACCTGGCCATTCAGATTTAACAACAATTTGTATTTATACCTCTCTTCTCTTCTCTTAGGCAGTCCCTCGGAACCGAGGATGACTTGCTTCCACATTAAAAATGAGTTCGCAGGTGACTGATGAGTCCAATGCGGGACCTACAGTCTCTGTCACAGGTGGGGCAGACGGTGGTTGTTGCCTTTCCAGAAGAAGGTGTAGCCACCGCCTTGCTCCTTGAGCTGGCCTTCCCCTGCCCGCCGGGTCTCACTTAGGGCGGCGATGTCAATGTCGAAATGTCTGAGCTCCCGGGCAACGATAACAGTACGGCGTTCCGGTCTGTCACTGTTGGGGTTGTCCATGAGGGTCCTGACGTTCCAGGTCCTGAACTTCATTTTAAAAGGGTGGAAGATGCCTGTGCGTGAATTCTTTTAACGTGGGGTGGCCGTTGCACACCAGCTACCACACGGGCTTGACAGAGCAAGGTCTTGGTCCAATGGCAAGGGGATCCAAGACGATTGGAGACCAGGCTCTGCTACAACGGCCTAGCACACACACACAAACATACTCCTACTGTCCTCCTCCCTCCTGTATTTATATAGCGCCTTTAGCGTAGTAAAACGTCCCAAGGCGCTGCACAGGAGCGATTATCAAACAAAATTTGACACCGAGCCACATAAGGAGGTATTAGGTCAGCTGACCCAAAGCTCAGTTAAAGAGGTAGGTTTTAAGGAGGAGAGGCGGAGAGGCATAGGGAGGGAATTCCAGAGCTTAGGGCCCAGGCAGCTGAAGGCACGGCCGCAAAACTGAATCAATTATGCAAACATTGTTCAATGTTCATGCAAACTGTTACACTCTCCCACAGCTAACTGACAAAACTTGCAACACTGTTTTGGGAGGGGTTTAGCCCAGGAAACTGAATTGCAGTAATTTTTTTACGTGACCGGATTTACAAGAGCAGCCACTAAATTAAAACTAGATAACACTTCATTTCAGTCATAGTCCCTTAACAGCGATCGGAGACAGGAGCCTCGCATCCCATCTGTCTGGGCTGGTGATTGATACATACTCATGACCCCATGCTCATTAGAAAGCTTTCTTTTATAAGATGATTATCTCTATCAGGAGACTATTGGACTACCGAGATTTTGCACATTTGCTGCTGCATTTATGATGCACGTTATTAGAAAATAAGAGGCACTTATGTCAGGAGGAACATATTGGAAAGAGGTTGGCGCCATCAGCAGAGAAAAATCTATACATCACAAAGCCTCAGGCTAAAATGAACTTACTCAGTGTAAAGAATAATCCTGTTCAACCTCACATTATGTAAATAGACCTTGTATTTCACCTTGGATGATTTGAGCATGATAAAACAGAAGTGTATTCTAACGGTGAAATAAGTTGTACGGTAGCATTGTGGTTATGTCACTGGACTAGTAAACCAGAGGCCTGGACTAATGATCCGGAGACGTGAGTTCAAATCCCCCCCCCCCCTCACGGCAGCTGGGGAATTTAAATTCAGTTAATAAATACATTTGGAATAAAAAAGCTAGTATCAGTAATGGTGACTGACATGAATCAGATTGGGCTTATACTCGCTGGAGTTTAGAAGAATGAGAGGGGATCTCATTGAAACTTATAAAATTTTAACAGGACTAGACAGACTAGATGCAGGAAGGATGTTCCCAATGGCGGGAGAGTCCAGAACCAGGGGTCACAGTCTAAGGATAAGGGGTAAGCCATTTAGGACTGAGATGAGGAGGAATTTCTTCACCCAGAGAGTGGTGAAGCTGTGGAATTCTCTAACACAGAAGGCAGTAGAGGCCACTTCATTAAATATATTCAAGAAGGAGTTAGATATATTTCTTAAGGCTAAAGGGATCATGGGATATGGAGAGAAGGCAGGGACAAGGTACTGAATTTGGATGATCAGCCATGATCTCATTAAATGGCAGAGCAGGCTCGAGGGGCCGAATGGCCTACTCCTGCTCCTATCTTCTATGTTTCTATGAAAGAAAGACTTATGAAATAATACTGAGTGGCCTACGGGTGGCACTGTCCAGGGAGAGTATAAATACTCGGGCACGGGCCCAGCTTGCGCAGGACATTCTCAACAGGAGCTAGTGAAGGATACAACTAGACCTCCATGTTGTAAAACAGTTGATTAAAGCTTTGTTTAACGCTTAGACCAAGTGCCGAGTAGTTTTCTTACGTCAGTGACCATGAGACTACTGGAATGTTGTAAAAACCCATCTGGTTCACTAATGTCCTCTAGGGAAGGAAATCTGCCGTCCTTACCCGGTCTGGCCTATACATGACTCTAGACCCACAGCAATGTGGCTGACTATTAACTGCCCCTCTGAAATGGCCCAGCAAGCCACCCAGTTGGATCAGGCGGCTCACCACCAGAGCAATTGGGAATGGGCAATAAATGCTGGCCTTGCCTGCGATGCCCACATCCCATGAACAAACAAATTAAAAAAAATAAGTTGTACTAGGCCCATTGAGTGCAAATTGGTTTTATTTAACCGAGAAGATTTTTAGAACCGTCCATCGTTTTAAATGGTTAGGCTACTTACAGCACAATGTATTACAGGAGAAAATGATCAAATCCATTGAGTTGAAGACAGTGAAATAGTACTATTTAAACCTCCACGTCTGATTAAAGGAGACATATTATGGGTGGTTGAATGCGTACTGTTTATGGAGAGCTCTCAATCAGCACGTGTATGCATCAAGAGATTGCAGTGCACTGCACACAATTTCCCATTATGCCTTCAGCTGCCTGGCCCCCAAGCTCTAGAATTCCCTCCCTAAACCTCTCCGCCTCTCTCTCTCTCCCCTTTAAGACGCTCCTTAAAACCTACCTCTTTGACCAAGCTTTTGGTCATCTGCCCTAATGTCACCTTATGTGGCTCGGTGTCAAATTTTGTTTGATAATCGCTCCTGTGAAGTTCCTTGGGGGCGGTTTACTACACTCCAGGGATGAGGGACTTCAGTTACGTGGGTAGACTGGAGAAGCTGGGGTTGTTCTCCTTAGAGCAGAGAAGATTGAGAGGAGATTTGATAGAGGTGTTCAAAATCATGAGGGGTCTGGACAGAGTAGAGAGAGAGAAACTGTTCCCATTGGCAGAAGGGTCGAGAACCAGAGGACACAGATTTAAGGTGATTGGCAGAAGAACCAAAGACGATATGAGGAAAAACTTTGTTACTCAGCGAGTGGTTAGGATCTGGAATGCACTGCCTGCAAGGGCGGTGGAGGCAGATTCAATCGCGGCTTTCAAAAGGGAATTGGATAAATACCTGAAGGAAAACAAATTGCAGGGCTATGGGGAAAGGGCGGGGGAGTGGGACTAGCTGAAGAGCTCCTGCAGAGAGTCGGTATGGGCTCGACAGGCCGAATGGCCATTCTATGATTCTATGATTAAAGGTGCTGTATAATTGCAAGTTGTTGTTGCGAGTGGGCAAAGCTCTCCGCTGGCATATTCTGCAATTTGAGAATCAGCCCGGTTCTATTCGGACCGAGATCTGTTTGAACTGCGGATGAAGCCAGCAATTTGCAAAGCCCTCTGCACAGCCTGATTAGTCATTCATTCAGCTACTCCCTCTAAACAACATCACAACACTTAAACAAACATATTTTTACATAATAATGATAAGCCTTCCAGAATGTGCTGCTGTCTCCGAAGACCAGTTTCAATGAGTAGCTTGTATCCTCAGCGATGCAATTGGAGGACGTTCCATGCTTCAATCAGGATTCTACATTGTATAGAAACATAGAAGATAGGAGCAGGAGTAGGCCATTCGGCCCTTCGAGCCTGCTCCGCCATTCAATGAGATCATGGCTGATCACCAATTTCAGTACCCTGTCCCTGCCTTCTCCCCATATCCCTTGATCCCTTTAGCCTTAAGAAATATATCCAACTCTTTCTTGAATATATTTAATGAACTGGCCTCCACCGCCCTCTGTGGCAGAGAATTCCACAGGTTCACCACTCTCTGGATGAAGAAATTCCTCCTCATTTCAGTCCTAAATGGCTTACCCCTTATCCTTAGGCTATGACCCCTGGTTCTGGACTGCCCGGCCATCAGAAACATCCTTTCTGCATCTAGTCTGTCCAGACCTGACAGAATTTTATAGGTTTCGATGAGATCCCCTCTCAATCTTCTAAACTCCAGTGAGTATAAGCCCAATTGACGCAATCTCTCCTCGTACATCATTCCTGCCATCCCAGGTTAGAGCCTGGTGAATCTTCGCTGCACTCCCTCCATGGCAAGAACGTCCTTCCTCAGGTATGGTGACCAAAACTGCACACAATACTCAAGGTGCGGTCTCACCAAGGCCCTGTACAACTGCAGCAAGACATCCTTGTTCTTGTACTCGAACCCTCTCGCTACGAAGGCCAACATACCATTTGCCTTCTTAACCGCCTGCTGCACCTGCATGCTTACCTTCAGTGCTTAGATTTCTAACTTGGAAGTTATCTCCCACAGAACCATGGTAATGTGTTTCTATGGGGTGGGAGACAGGCGGGGGGGCGGGTGGCGGTCCCTGCAAGTTGGACCACACATCCCATCTATTATGTTTGGTACCATTCTCCAACCAAGAGTATGGATGACTATCCTCTTCCCTGATTTTTGTTAACATTGCTATGGTTATGTCCATTAAAATGCCGGAGAGGATAGCCCATGGTGACTTTAGATGAGTAATCTGAGACGTGCCGTGTGGCGAGTGTGGCGTGCTTGGGAGGAATGGGTAAATTTGGACCCCTGGTTCCCAAAGCTCTCCACCACTGGGATTTTTCCTTGCGTCATGTCTGGGTCTGTTGTAGACGAAATGATAGAGATCGATTGCTGTGATAACAACAACAACTTGTATTTCTATAGCACCTTTAACATAGTAAAATGTCCCAAGGCACCGCACAGGAGTACTATAAGACAAAAAATTGACACTGAGCCACATAAGGAGAAATTAGGTCAGGTGACGAAGTAGGTCTTAGGGAATGGCTTAAAGGAGGAAAGAGAGGTAGAGAGGAGGCGAGGTTTAGGGAGGGAGTTTCAGAGCTTAGGGCCCAGGCTACAGAAGGCACGGCCACCAATGGTTGAGCGATTATAATCAGGGATGCTCAAGAGGGCAGAATTAGAGGAGCGCAGATATCTCGGGGGGTTGTGAGGCTGGAGGAGATTACAGAGATAGGGAGGGGCGAGGCCATGGAGGGATTTGAAAACAAGGATGAGAATTTTGAAATCGAGGCGCTGCTTAACCGGGAGCCAATGTAGGTCAGCGAGCACAGGGGTGAACGGGGCTTGGTGCAAGTTAGGACACGGGTAGCCAAGTTTTGGATAACCTCAAATTTACGTAGGGTGGAATGTGAGAGGCCAGCCAGGAGGGCGTTGAAATAGTCAAGTCTAGAGGTAACAAAGGCATGGATGTGGGTTTCAGCAGCAGATGAGCTGAGGCAGGGGCGGAGACGGACGATGTTATGGGGGTGGAAATAGGCGGTCTTAGTTATGCCACGGATATGTGGCTGGAAGCTCATTTTAGGGTCAAATATGACACCAAGGCTGTGAACAGTGTGGTTCAGCCTCAGACAGATGTTCGGGAGAGGGATGGAGTCGGTGGCGGGGGAACGGAGTTTGTGGCAGGGCTTCGGTCTTCCCAATATTTAATTGGAGAAAATTTCTGCTCATCCAGTACTGGATGTCGGACAAGCAGTCGGTCAATTTAGAGACCTTGGATGGGTCGAGAGAAGTGGTGCTGAGGTAGAGCTGGGTGTCATCAAATTATACATGGAAATTGACGCCGTTTTTACAGATGATGTCACCAAGGGGCAGCATGTAGATGTAAAATCGGTGGAGGACCAAGGATAGATCCTTTTGGGACACCAGAGGTAACGATGTGGGAGTGGGATGAGAAGCCGTTGCAGGTGATTTTCCGGCTACGATTAGATAGATAAGAGTGGAGCCAGGCGAGTGCAGTCCCACCCAGCCGGACGACAGTGGAGAGGCGCTGGAAGAGGAGGAAGTGGTCAACCGTGTCAAAGGCTACAGACAGGCCGAGAAGGATGAGGAGGGATAGCTTACCTTTGTCACAGTCACAAAGTCAACAACTCCATTATCGTCGTATCATGGAACTACCAGGAGGGTAGAAGGCGGACTTGGTTTCGTCCAGCAATTCCTGTGCACCACACTGATGACACAGGAGATATCTGAAAGCTCATTGTCCTGTTGCCAATATAACACTTGAGGTGCTTGTGTGACATTCCTCCATCCACTATTTCAGTGCCGGCATTGTCCCTTTATGTTAAATGGGTTAAGGCTGTGCACTATGGACTATGGACTATGGACCAAATGCTGGAAAATGGGATTAGATTGGACAGGGCTTGATGGACGGCGCAGACACGATGGGCCGAAGGGCCTCTTTCTGTGCTGTATAACTCGATGACTCTATGACTCTAAGGCCTCCTCTAAAAGAACAGATAGAGGGAAATGATGTGAGCCTATTTGCCTTATATTGGCAGCAGACTAGTGCGTGATGTGCTGTAGATCCATATTGAGTACCATTCCATAGGGTCAGTATATCCGTACATCACTGTACCATCACAATTAAACTAATCATCTGCTCTGGGAAAAATGCATCCAATGGTCATTAGTCTGCAATGTTTCTGTATTTATTTAAGGAATTACTTCAAGTCAAGACCACCAATTATGACCCAGTAATGACTCATTCCAGACAGTCTTACAGTAATGGGATGGAGCAAGTGTCAAAAATCACAGGAGCAAGTCTGCCATTACCTATTACTATCTGTGACTCCACTAGATCCCAGGCTGTTTTCACTCAAAATGTCTAAAGTTTGGATTTTGCCAACTAGGCCAGCCACGGTCAAAACAGATTTCAACCCCTCCCTCCCCTTGTCTGTTATGTGTTTGAAGTTTGACCTTGTCTGATGATTGTGAATTCAAAGCACTTCCCTAATGGCTGAGTGGCTGAATACACCGCTTGGTGTGGTCCTAAAGCATGCAGGCCAGGATGGTCTCAGGTTTGGTCGCTGGTCTTTGCTATTTTTTCTAATCTCAATCAAGGCAATGAATTGGCTTCAGAGGAGGAAGGAGAACAATCATTCACGCTGCTTTTATTTGGTTCATCCTTCCGCAGCACCTCCCAAATCCGTGACCTCCACCACCTAGAAGGACAAGGTTAGCAGGTGCATGGTAACACCATCACCTCCAAGTTCCCCTCCAAGTCACACACCATCCCGACTTAGAAATATATCGGCCGTTCCTTCATTGTCGTTGGGTCAAAATCCTGGAACTCCCTCCCCAACAGCACTGTGGGAGTACCTTCACCATTCTGCAATTAACATTCTTCCACAAAGCAGAAAAATCCCAGCCTTTCATTTCAGAAGGGCAGCCCTTACAGCCCAGGGATATTTAGATGACATCCATCAGTTAGATGAACTATATTTTAACTGTATTAAAATGCCAACCTGTGGTCCTCCCCACCTCTTCTTTTTACAAACACCATTTGGGTTCTTCCATGTTCAGTTGCAAATGGCAACATGTGCTTATTCTGGTTTCATATCCCAGGTTTTTTTTTTGGGAATGCATCAGGCTGCCGGGTAGATGTCATTGCAATTTACGACACACACAAAGTTCTTTCAATCTAAAAGAGTGCTGGAGGTTATAGCAACCTTGCATCTGGAACTTTAAACGAAAAGTATTCAGATCACTGCAACCGACTGTTGGATCCTCCGATGAATGGGTGGCATCATGTCCGAAAGCATCTACTACTGGAGCTCCTCTTTAATTTTAGGTATCTACAACACTTGAAAAACAGTAAATTCTAATTGGATCAGAGGGTTATTCTCTGCACGTCCAGTTCCTATCTCAATGCTGCTGGTACTCTCAATGAGAGTCTGGTGTTATCTCCTGACTCATTCTCTCATATCCAGTCCTGCCTTAAAACTCCTCTTGACCTCTTCATATTAAAACAGACCTTAAATATATCACCCTGCAAGTTATCCTAAATCCACTCCTGCCTCAACACTACCCCCATCCTCTTTTAGTATCTCCTGGCAATTTCCCTTCATATCCAGTTCTACCTCAACATTACCCCTATCCTCTCTGAAACTAATCCCACCCGACACAGTCCTGGTTCTATACTGTCCTTAATGTTTTGACACATTCCCTCATATCCATTGCTACCTCAGCACTACCTTCTCTGAGACTAGTGTCACCCCCACAGTTCTTCAGTCTAACAGATCTCAGTCTTTATCTAATCTTCGTAAACCTGTCAACCTTTGAACTAATGGTCAGGTTGGGACAGATAACACCTTGTACAAGAGGTAGATTTTAAAATTCTCATCTTTTAAAAAAAAATCTCTCCATGGCCTCGCCCCTCCCTATCTCTGTAACCTCCTCCAGCCCCACAACCCACGGAGATATCTGCGCTCCTCCAATTCTGGCCTCTTGCGCATCCCTGATTTTAATCGCTCCACCATTGGCCACCGTGCCTTCAGCTGCCAAGGCCCTAAGCTCTGACATTCCCGCCCTAAACCTCTCCATCTTCCTACCTCTCTCTCCTCCCTCAAAATGCTCCTTAAAACCTGCCTCTTTGATAAAGCTTTTGGTCACCTGTCCTAATATCTCCATTTGCGGCTTGGTGTCAAATTTTGTTTGATAACACTCCCGTGAAGCACCTTGGGGCGTTTTGCTACGTTAAATGTGCTATATAAATGCAAGTTGTTGTTGTTGTAGAAGCCCTGTAATACAAATCAGTGTCTATGTAATCTCCTGGACTAGTTTCATTCGCCCAAAGGGGTCGGAGAGGAACTTCCCAGATTTGGATAATTGGACTGGGATTTTAATCTGAATTTTCACCTTTCCCACATGGCTCTGGGTAGGTAGGGAGTCTTTATATTGTGATGCACATGGCATCACAACTACATGGGACAGGCTAGGTGGACCAGTGAATCTTTTCCTGACCGACATATTCGTATGTTTGTTTATTGTTGCTGAACTATATATTCCTAGCTTAGTTATCCACCAATAGGGTACTGCTTTGGACACAACTACCATCGGTACAATACACTGACATGCATCCTACTGAGCACTCCACTGCCCATCTTTACACCACACAGGTACATTCACTAACTGGGCATGGTGCCTTCTCACCTGATCCCTATTTGCTATTACATACCCTTGTTCTGTGTCATCTCTGCATTGTTTGTGACCTATTCTCTGAGTCTTACTGCTTACTTGTTCCTTGTGATCACTGCCCATTTATAGACACAGCTATTACATGCACTATTCCTTGTGCTCTATTGAGTACCTGCTTGTTCCTTGCCATCTCTGTACTATTACAGACACACCAGTTAGCTGGTCTCTCTGTTCTCTATTACATACCATACTCATCCTCATCCTCCTTGCCCTGCATGCGTTAGTTAAGACAACACAATCATGCTCTCCGATGGCGATTCCACCTCCTCCACATATCCTGATATTAGAGACTCTCCCAATTCGTGATTGTACCAAAAATCATCAGGGAGTCTGTAACCTATTCATGGCCTCAGTTTATTGGAAATCCATGGTGTAAACTACCACGATGGATAGAGCTAGCAACTTAACACAGCATGATAGCTTTTAACAAATCCTGCAGATTTATATATTTATCACATGTAGACTATGGCAATTTTAAATAGAAAGCTTCAGAGGCAACAAACATACCTATTTCTGAGCATATCTGAACGACTTATTGTAACACTGCAGGATGGAAGGGGGTGCGGTAGAACAACAGAAGTGAATAAAGGAAAAGGATGTTAAAGAGATATCATTGGACTAACTCTGGGCGATTGATGGTGTTCAGTTACTGTCACTTTTGTTCATTATTATTTTACTACTTAAAAATATTTAAAAACTAAAGAACTTGCATGACCTCAGGACATCCCAAAGTGCTTTACAGCCAATGAAGTACTTTTAAATTGTAGTCACTATTGTAATGTAGGAAACGTGGCAGCCAATTTGTGCACAGCAAGGTCCCACAAACAGCAATGAGATAATCTGTTTTTTTTTTTTTTAGCGATGTTATTTGAGGGGTAAATATTGGCCAGGACACCGGGGAGAAAACTTCTTCAAAATAGTGCCATGGGATCCTTTATGTCCACTGAGAGGGCAAATGGTTTAACATCTCATCTGAAAGACGGCACCTCTGACAGTGCGGCAGTCCCTCAGTACTGCACTGGAGTATTTATGCTCACATTTCTGGGGATGGGACTTGAGCCCACAACCTTCTGGACTACAGAGGTGAGCGTGCTACCAACTGAGCCTTGGCTCTCCCTCAAGCTCTCTCGAGATCTTTGTGTCGATTTGGACCTTTAGCATGCTGAAAATGTACAAACCTCTAAACCTCTACACTGGTCAGTCTGTGTCCACTGTTTGTGTCCTTGAGTTGTCTATTTTTGTACCCAGGTTTCTCTATATTTATGTGTATATTATCTGTCTGTATATCAGAGTGTTTTCTTTGAGCAACTACGCGTTTATTGATTTTACAAAGATTAATCGGTTATAATCCTTCATTTCCTCCAAGAAATTCTCTCCACTGAAGTACAAAGGAGATCCTCTTAGCACAAAATACCTGCATCCCACAGAAACCTCCGTCTCTCTGAATATTACACGTCAGCAACTTACAAATTATCTGTGTAAAATGAAGCCAGGTCATACAAACATGTCTAGCTGGCATTGTCAGAATCAGACCTTTATTTAAACAGTCAGAGACTTTAATAAGATGTGTAACTTTGAAAATCAGGAGCTGGATTTAGTCTGGTTACATTTCAAGATATCGACCTGACCAGACCCTTGCAGGTCACTGAAAAAAAGAAAGACTTGCATTTCTATAGCGCCATTCACGACCTCAGGCTGTCCCAAAGCGCTTTACAGCCAACGAAGCACTTTTTGAAGTGTAGTCACTGTTGTAGTGCGGGAAATGCAGCAGCCAATTTGCACACAGTGAACTCCCACAAACAGCAATGTGATAATGACCAGATAATCTGTTTTCATGATGTTGACTGAGGGATAAATATTGGCCCCAGGACACCGGGGATAACTCTCCTGCTCTTCTACGAAATAGTGCCATGGGATCTTTTGCATCTACCTGAGAGAGCAGACGGGACCTCGGTTTAATGTCTCATCAGAAAGATGGCATCTCCGACAGTGCAGCACTCCCTCAGCACTGCACTGCGAGTGTCAGCCTAGATTTTTGTGCTCAAGTCTCTTGGAGTGGGACTTGAACTTACAACCTTTTGACTCAGAAGCAAGGGTGCTACCCACTGAGCCACAACTTGTCTGCCAGCTACAGGCACTGCCTGGTGATGATGTACAGGTAGGAACCTACAGGACTGGGAATGACAAGTGTGATTCCTCTGGCTGGTTCCAAATTTCAACAAAATACCATTCGCTAGCTCCGATATCCCTCAACTGCTACATTTCCAAACTAATACTACAGCTCCTTAGTTTTATTCCTTGAACATATACAGGATTTGTAGATACTATATAGCCTCATTGTAACAAACACTTTTATTACAAATCTCTTATGAGGAGGTCCAGTTTTCTCCTGTACTTTGGTGCAGGCGCTGAATCTTGCTGGGGCACTGCTCTACCAGTACCAGAGGTTCTGCCAATACCTCTCCCAAGGGCCATTCTGCATTGGTGAGTGTTAGCAAGCTTTTAACTATGGTAAGGGGTGGTGGTGGTGGGGTGGAGCGGGGGCAGGGGAGAACCCATTCCTGTACTCACCCAAATTCCAACCCGACAGGGATGGGCCTCTGTGGGAGAGTTAGGGTATTGGAGAGATTGGCTTCAGTGGAAGAGTTAGGGTACTTGAGAGATAGGCTTCAATGGAAGAGGTAGGGTACTTGAGAGATGGGCTTCAATGGAAGAGTTAGAGTTCTATAGAGATGAGCTTCAATGGGAGAGTTAGGGTACTGGAAAAATGGGCTTCAATGAAAGAGTTAGGGTGCTGGAGAAATGGGCTTCAATGGAAGAGTTATGTTACCGGAGAGATTGGCTTCAATGGAAGAGTTAGGGTACTGGAGAGATGGGCTTCAATGGGAGAGTTAAGGTACAGGAGAGATGGGCTTCAATGGAAGAGTTAGGGTACTGGAGAGATGGGCTTCAATGGAAGAGTTAGGGTACTGGAGAGATGGGCTTCAATGGGAGAGTTAGGGTACTGGAGAGATAGGCTTCAATGGAAGAGTTAGGGTGCTGGAGGGATGGGCATCAATGGAAGAGTTAGGGTACTGGAGAGATGGGCTTCAATGGGAGAGTTAGGGTACTGGAGAGATGGGCTTCAATGGAAGGTTTAGGGTACTGGAGAGATGGGCTTCAATGGGAGAGTTAGGGTACTGGAGAGATGGGCTTCAATGGAAGGTTTAGGGTACTGGAGAGATGGGCTTCAATGGGAGAGTTAGGGTACTGGAGAGATGGGCTTCAATGGAAGGTTTAGGGTACTGGAGAGATGGGCTTCAATGGAAGAGTTAGGCTTCTTTAGAAATGGGCTTCAATGGAAGAGTTAGGGTGCTGGAGAAATGGGCTTCAATGGAAGAGTTACGTTACTGGAGAGATGGGCTTCAATGGAAGAGTTACGTTACTGGAGAGATGGGCTTCAATGGAAGAGTTAGGGTTCTGGAGAGATGGGCTTCAATGGAAGAGTTAGGGTTCTGGAGAGATGGTCTTCAATGGAAGAGTTAGGGTACTTGAGAGATGGGCTTCAATGGAAGAGTTAGGGTACTGGAGAGATGGGCTTCAATGGAAGGGTTAGCGTACTGGAGAGATGGGCTTCAATGGGAGAGTTAGGGTACTGGAAAGATGGGCTTCAATGGAAGAGTTAGGGTTCTATAGAGATGGGCTTCAATGGAAGAGTTAGGGTACTGGAGAGATGGGCTTCAGTGGAAGAGTTAGGGTTCTATAGAGATGGGCTTCAATGGAAGAGTTAGGGTACTGGAGAGATGGGCTTCAATGGGAGAGTTAGGGTACTGGAGAGATTGACTTTGATGGGAGAGTGAGGGTCCTAGGGGGATTGACTTTGATTGGAGAGTGAGGGTCCTAGGGGGATTGACTTTGATGGGAGAGTGAGGGTCCTAGAGGGATGACCTGAATGTCTTTTTCTTAACCTGTGACTATTTGTGTTGGATATTGACCCAATTAACAGATGAGAGAAAGTTAGTCTTATCACCCTTATGTTTCCCCCTCCAAAAAGGCAAAATAATAAAGGGGCAGCACCCAGTAAAGGCACAGAAAGGGAAAGGAGAGAAAATGCTCCAACTAAATGTCAAATTCAGACACTGAACCCACCAAATATCCGGTCTAATTTTTTCAGAGAGGCTGAAATTGAGAAGCAATACAATTCTCTATACTTCCTAAACCATCCAATCTAATCTTATCCTTTAGAGAGCGTGAAATGGAGAACAGTACCACACCCCAACAGTGTCTGGTGTCCGATCTGACACCTGCAATTGACAGATGTTTCAATCCTCTATACTCTTACCCCTCTCCTGACCACCCAGTCTAACCTGATCCTTCAGGGACCTTGAAATTGACAGCCATTGTAATCCTCTATGCCTGCACTAGCCTTTCAGTAATAAGACTTTTTTTTAACATTCCTCCTGGGATAAATGTATCCCTTTTCACAGCAGTTTCCGGATTTTATACAACACTTCCTCACTCTGACGGAAGATATTCATTCATTGACCACTTCACTTATAACAGACAAGGAGAAACCCACTCATCGACCTTCTCACTTGCATTCACATTCTCCCAATCTTGGTCTACCAAAGAAAGAACTTGCATTTATATAGCGCCTTTCACGACCTCAGGACATCCCAAAGCACTTTTAGGAAACGCAGCAGCCAATTTGCACACAGTAAGGTCCCACAAACAGCAATGTGATAATGACCAGATCATCTGTTTTTTAGTGATGTTGATTGAGGGATAAATATTGACCAGGACACTGGGGAGAACTCCCCTGCATTTCTTCGAATAGTCCACCTAAGATGGCAGATGGGGCCTCGGTTAAATGTCTCATCCAAAGATACGGCACTGGAGATTTAGTGCTGAAGTCTCTGGCGTGGGGCTTGTACCCACCACTTTCTGACTCAAAGGCAAGAGTGCGACCCACTGAGCCATGGCTGACATCATGTCATAGATCAAGTTAGACCACAGTTTCAGTCAATGCTACACACTTGCACCTTCATGACGATGCAAACTGTACAATGTAGTTTGTCAGCAAAGTTGTCCAAATGGAGCCAAGGCAGAGAGAGATCATCTGAAGGAGGTAGCACAGTACCTCTTTGGCTTTGTTCTGCAGTAGAATACACACATATAGAGCTCCCTGGCCAGCGGGCAATGCGCAGCTGGCAGTATAACTCAGATGTAACATGTTGCTCCATGCATGTACCAGTCTCAATCTGCTGTGTGCAGAATGACAAACCCGTGCAGTCAACACCCTTATGGACTATTTAATTTATTGTCAATAGGTTGCAAACGCGCACTCCTATTCCATGTCTTCACATCTCCGCAGTTACCTGCTTTTGTGTGTGCACTGCAAGATTGAAAATCGTGCTTGGGAAGCCCAGAATCTGCAGCTGTTATCTTTCAGGCCATTTAAACTTTGCATAGGATTTTACTATAGAAGTAATGTTCTCATTGCACGGTCCCAAGGGAGCAGGGCTGAAATAGCATTCTAATCTACTTCAGTAGAAAGAGGAAAAACACAACTGAATATATGGATTCTGCATCTATAGCAGGGCAGGGACGGACATGGGCCATGAGGATCTTGTCCCCCGTTTGCTCAGTAATCAGCTACGTGCTCAAACATCGTCACGACTTTTTCTATTTTGTAAGTGGAAAGAAATAAAGAACTTGCATTTCTGCAGCGCCCTTGCACAACCTCAGGGTGTCCCAAAGCGCTTTGCAGCCAATGGAGTGTTTTTGAAGTGCAGTCACTGTTGTAATGTGGGAAACATGCACAAGCAAGTCACAGAAACACCCGTTGTGTCACTGGCTCCTGACTTCACTGGTCAAAACAGCCCTCTGCTTTTTTACATCCTCCCTCTCAAAGCAAAAAAAAATAAAGTTTTGTCAACCATATCCTTCTCGAGCGGGTGCCCCCTCCCAGGTCATACATTTGAACAAAGCGCACTAGACTGGGAAGATCCCCGGTTTGATCCCGACACACATAACTGCTGTTTGCGGGATCTTGCTTTGCACAAGATGGCTGGCGACATAACAACAGTTACTGAACTTTATAAATTATTTCATTAGCCCCAGTGTTAACTCAGGGTGGGAATCGGACAGGTTGGGGGGGGGGCGGCAAAGGCCGAAGCGGGCGTCAAACTGCCCAGACCTCGGCAGCGTAAGGCCCACATGATTTTAGCGCCCGAGCCTCATCTGCATGCCCAACCCCCGGCGCCCCCCCCCCCCCCCCCAAGCGAGGTGTGTCAGCTGACCAGCGGGCAAGAGCAGAATGTTGGGCGACAGGTGGTTGTGGTGGGGGACCAATAAACCCGTCCCTGGCTCTCAGGTAAGGTGCGGGGAGGAAGGGCCTCACGATCGGGGGTGGTGGGGGGAATGCCGGGGGGGGGGGCGGTTGGAGGAAGAGAGCACGGGGCAAAGAATCACAGAATCATAGAATAGTACAGCACAGAAGGAGGCCATTCGGCCCATCGAGTCTGCGCCGGCTCTTTCGAAGAGCAATCCAGTTAGTCCCACTCCCCCGCTCTTTCCCCATATCCCTGCAATTTTTCTCCTTCAAGTATTTATCCAATTCCCTTTTGAAGGCTACTATTGAATCTGTATCCACCGCCCTATCAGGCAGTGCATTCCAAATCCTAACCACTCGTCGTGTAAAAATGTTTTTCCTCCCGTCGCCTCTGGTCCTTTTGCCAATCATCTTCAATCTGTGCCCTCTGGTTATCGACCCTTCAGCCACTGGAAACAGTTTCTCTTTATTTATTCTATCTAAGCCCTTCATGATTTTAAACACAAGGAGGCTATCCTTGCGGGGCCCAGAGGAGCACCCCTGGCCAACACTTATCCCTTAACCAACATCACTAAGATCTGGTCATTATCACATTGCTGTTTGTGGGATCTTGATGTGTGAAAATTGGCAGCCGCATTTTCTACATTACGACAGTGACTCCACTTCAAAAAGTACTTCATTGGCTGTAAAGCACTTTGGGATGGCTTGAGGTCATGAAAGATGCTGTATAAAAGCAAGTTCTTCCTTTAGTTCTTCTTAAGATATCTAGAAGTGATGGCAAAGGAGCTATCTGACTGCAGAGGCTAGATGATCGCTAAAGTATGACAGGAATCGAGTAGTTTATAACTATCAGACCCTGAGGATTTATTACAGCCTTGTAATCAGTATCTATTGTTTTTGTACAGGGAATGTTACTGTGTTCAGGGTGAAGTTCTGTACTGACATGGCCATCAGTGCGGTGGGTGGAGAAGCAGCTGTTGATTCATCCCACCCCGTCCACGTGCAATGACATGCGGCAATTGCAGGCTTAATCGAGACACAATCTGGGACTGATTCACAGGTGCCGCAGCAGGCCCAGAATATATTCCAAAACTCATTTAAATGGCACTGTAATTTTCTTTTCAGATTTTTTTGATGGGCTACTGGGAATAATCTATCGCAAGGTTAAGATGACATGAGGTTCATGGGTTGTGAGAGTGGTGTCAACAGCACGTTGAATACCAAGCTAATGGAGTGAGATGAAGTAAGGTGGGAGGAAACGTTTGTGGAGCTTGTGGCGCAAGTGTCGGCAGTGGCTCAGTGGGCAGCACCCTTGTCTCTGAGTCAGAAGGTTGTGGGTTCAAATCCCACTCCAGAGACTTGAGCACAAAAATCTAGGCTGACACTCCAGTGCAGTACTGAGGGAGTGCTGCACTGTTGGAGGTGCTGTCTTTTGGATGAGACGTTAAACCGAGGCCCCGTCTACCCTCTCAGGTGGACGTAAAAAATCCCACAGCACTATTTCTAAGAAGAGCAGGGGAGTTATCCCCAGTGTCCTGGCCAATATTTATCCCTCAATCAACACCACTAAGACAGATTATCTGGTCATTATCACATTGCTGTTTGTGGGAGCTTGCTGTGCACAATTTGGCTGCCGCGTTTCCTACATTACAGCAGTAACTATACTGCAAAAGTACTTAGTTGGCTGTAAAGCGCTTTGGGATGTCCGGTGGTTGTGAAAGGCGCTATAGAAATACAAGTATTTCTTTTAAATACCAGCATAGACCTGTTGAGCCGAATGGCCTGTTTCTGTGCTGTAACTTCTATGTAAATAGGGTCAATTTGCAGCCAATTTAACAGTAAAAGTGCCTTTTTCAGATTGGCTCCCATGAAAGGGTCTGAAATTCTTTGGGATTCTCATGGAAAAGGGGGAGAGGGGGCACCGATAATACAGCATAGAACCATTCAGGGGGCACTCCATGGGGGAATCTCCCATTTCCCATATGGCCAGTCCTCCCCTGTTCTCTGGTGTTGCATGTTAATCACCGATGACTATAGCACAGGTTGCATTGCACCGTTTGATACATCGCCACACTTAAAATCTCCAAATCAGTTTAGAATGTAAAGAAAAAAATACAGCCAGTCGTCTGGTGTCAGCAGAGTCTTTTTTTCGTGGCTTGCAAGCCAAAATTTCTCTTTGCAGAGATTTGGGAGGTGATGATGTCATCACTGTGCATTTAACATCAACATTGCTGCCTCAAGCATGGAGCACAGCCCATCCTGCTTGATGGAGAGAAGGAGAGGGAGAGGCAGAAAGAGGGAGAGAATGAGAGAGAAAGAGAGAGGGAGAGAGATAACTGAGAGAGAGAGGGAGAGAGAGAACGAGAGAGAGGCAGAACGAGAGGGAGAGAGAACGAGAGAGAGGCAGAAAGAGAGGGAGAGAGAACGAGAGAGAGGCAGAACGAGAGGGAGAACAAGAGAGAGGCAGAAAGAGAGGGAGAGAATGAGAGAGAGAGAAAGAGGGAGAGAATGAAAGAGAGAGAGAGACATAAAGAGAGGGAGAGAATGAGAGAGGGAGAGAGAATGGGAGAGAGAGAGAGAGAGAGAATGAGAGAGGGAGAGAGAATGGGAGAGGGAGAGAGAATGAGAGAGAGAATGGGAGAGAGAGAATGAGAGAGGGAGAGAGAACGAGAGAGAGAGAGAGAGAGAATGGGAGAGAGAGAGAGAGAAGGAGAGAGAATGGGAGAGAGAGAATGGGAGAGAGAGAGAGAATGAGAGAGAGAGAGAGAATGGGAGAGGGAGAGAGAGAATGGGAGAGAGAGAGAGAATGGGAGAGAGAGAGAGAATGGGGGAGAGAGAGAGAATGGGGGAGAGAGAGAGAATGGGAGAGAGAATGAGAGCGAGAGAGAGAGAGAATGGGAGAGAGAGAGAGAGAATGGGGGAGAGAGAGAGAATGGGAGAGAGAGAGAGAGAGAATGGGAGAGAGAGAGAGAATGGGAGAGAGAGAGAATGGGAGAGAGAGAGAGAATGGGAGAGAGAATGAGAGCGAGAGAGAGAGAGAATGGGAGAGAGAGAGAATGGGGGAGAGAGAGAGAATGGGAGAGAGAGAGAGAATGGGAGAGAGAGAGAATGAGAGAGAGAGAGAGAGAGAGAGAATGGGAGAGGGAGAGAGAATGGGAGAGAGAATGAGAGAGAGAGAGAGAGAGGGAGAGAATGGGAGAGAGAGAGAGAGAATGGGAGAGAGAGAGAGAGAGAGAGAGAGAAGGAGAGAGGGAGAGAGAATGGGAGAGAATGAGAGGGAGAGAGAAGGAGAGAGAGAGGGAGAGAGAATGAGAGGGAGAGAGAATGAGAGAGGGAGAGAGGCGGAAAGGCTGCTTGCTCCATATAATGAAACAGGTGCTGGGGAGGATACTGTGTAAATGCTGACACGATGGGCACTGGCCCTGCCTTTTCACCCCAGCTGTTTATTGCAGGCTAACGCTCCGAAATATACACAGGAAAGATACAGGGGCCTTTAAATATAACAAACACTCCCACTAAACGCTTCACTCCTGTGCTTGCTGTCTCAGTGCTCCCTGATACAGTGCGCTGCAGCTCAAGCCAGCAGCAGATCAGTGACACTGATACAAGGCAGAGGCTTTAGCTGTGCATTAAAAAGAAAATCAGATCTGTTCAATAAGGACATGCACTGAATGAATTGAAAAGAACACCCTACCTTTTTTTTGGTGAGATCTGGAGCATCAACAGAGTCCAGCAGCCCTCGCTCGCACGCCCGCCCTTGAAGCAGAGTAACAGCCCTTCTGGGTTTTTTTATTTCCCCCTTTTCGTAAATGTTATTCAGAGCCCTTCGCATGTGTTCCGCCAGCACTGCAGCAACTGCACTAGGATGTGCTCCTCCTCCCAGCAAACGTAGCAGCTCCTCGGAGCCTTTCATTCGCTCAGCCTGAGGACCACTGAGAGGAGCCCTTCATGCATGATTCATGCACTGACAGTTTCTACAGCATTTTGTTTCTCTCTCTCTCTCACACTCTCCCTCTCACAATCCCCCTCCCTCACACTCTCTCCCTCTCTCTCTCTCTCTCTCACACTCCTCTCTCTCTCACACTCCTCTCTCTCTCTCACTCTCTCTCTCTCACTCTCCCTCCTCTCTCACACACTTCCTCTCTCTCTCTCACACTCCCCCTTTCTCTCTCACACTCCCTCTCTCTCTCACACACACTCTCTCTCTCTCACACAGTCCCACCCTCTCTCTCTCTCTCACACTCCCGCTCTCTCTCTCTCTCTCTCACACTCCCTCTCTCTCTCTAGCGCACTCGGTCTCACACTCTCTCTCTCTCTCTCTCTCTCTCACACTCCCTCTCTCTCTCTCGCACACTCCCTCTCACACTCTCTCTCACACTCCCTCTTACACTCCCTTTCTCTCTCACACTCCCTCTTACACTCCCTTTCTCTCTCCACACTCCCTCTTACACTCCCTTTCTCTCACACACTCCCCCTCTCTCTCTCTCTCACACACTCTCTCTCTCTTTCTCTCACACTCCCTCTCTCTCTCTTTCTCTCACACTCCCTCTCTCTCTCTAGCACACTCAGTCTCACACTCCCTCTCTCTCTCTCACACTCCCTCTCTCTCTCACATGCCCCTCTCTCTCTCTCACACACTCCCCTCTCTCTCGCTCTCTCTCTCTCACACTCCCTCTCCAATTCCAATTCCAATTCAAATGCTTTATTGGCATGAAAGTTTACAGAGAACCATATTGCCAAAGCTTACATAGCAAAAAGGTACAGTTTTCCAACATTCTGTAGGTGTCAATCGATTTGACATTTGTTGGGTACATACAATATTACTTTTAAACAATATTAATTTTAAACAGTCTTTGTACTTCATTTGGTACATTCAATATTAATTTTAAACAGTCTTAATTTTAAACAGTCCTCAGGTTGTGACATGTTGTTACATATTTGGCCCCAAGGTATGGTCTGTCTCCTTCTCCCAGGACTAATCTCAATTTTGACAGGTCATCCAATTCTTTGAAATCTGGGGTTGTTTGGCTTAGCTTGTTGAATAATATGTTTCTTGATGTGTTGAATTTTTCGCATTTAGGAGGAAATGCATTTCTGTTTTCAACCTCGCCGGCCAGACATTGATCGCATATTCTATTCTCTCTAGGCTGCCAGGATTTCTTGTATCTGCCTTTTTCAATTTCCAGTTGGTGGTCGCTTAGTCTGTACCTGGTGAGGGTCTGTCTCTGTTTTGTGTCTCTGATGGGTCGTGAGGTAGTCTGCCAGTTTATTATTCTCTTTTTAGGGCCCGGTAACATTCTAATCTGCTTTGGCTTTCGGTTATTTTGTTCCAATGTTCCAGGTAGGTTTCTTTGCATTGTTTAATGATTTGGTTCACTCGGATTGGTGTTTGGACGGCTGTGTTGGTCTGGGGCTGGTCAGGGTCCGGCTGAGTACTTAGTTTCAGTAGCAGCTGACTCAGGGGACTCTTTTCTGGGTTTAGCTCTTGGGTCTGAAACGCTTTGAAATGAAGGGTGTCTGGGGAGCTAGATTTGAGGTGATTTAGGAAGTTTAGTGCTCGTTTTGGATGTTTATTATCTCTCTCTCTCTCTCTCACACTCCCTCTCTCTCTCTCTCACACGCCCCCTCTCTCTCTCACACTCCCCTCTCTCTCTCACACACACTCCCCTCTCTTTCTCTCTCTCTCTCTCTCTCACACACTCCCTCTCTCTCTCTCTCCCTCTCACACTCCCTCTCTCTCTCTAGCACACACTACCCTCTCTCTCTCTCTCTCTCTCTCTCTAGCACACTCGGTCTCACACTCCCTCTCTCTCTCTCACATGTCCCCTCTCTCTCTCTCACACTCCCTCTCTCTCTCTCTCTCTCACCCCCCCTCTCTCTCTCTCACACACACACTCCCTCTCTCTCACACTCCCTCTCTCTCTCTCTCACACTCCCTCTCTCTCTCTCTCACACTCCCCTCTCTCTCTCTCTCTCTCTCTCACACACTCTCTCTCTCTAGCACACTCAGTCTCACATGCTCAGGTTGCCAACCCTCCAGGATTGCCCTGGAGTCTCCAGGAATTACAGATGAATCTCACGGACACTGCTCCGAGCAAAACCCGGGAGAAAAACAACCTTGTTAAAAAAAAATGGTGTAATTTTGTTCATTTTCTTAGTTCATTGGTTATAAAAATATTGGAAATCGGGGAAATAAAGGCTGTTCGACTGGGCGGGGCGGTTGGAGGTGAGAGATCATGTGATGAAAGCTCCTGGAATACGTACAACCAGAGTTGGCAACCCGATCTCCCACCCTCACACCGAATCTGCTACAGGCTGTCACTTCTGTCTCGTTTACTCAACATGGGGTAGGAAGATCCCTTGCCCTGTTTATGAACAGATATTGAATGCCTCAAAAAAGAGGCTGTGCCCCAGATTGAATTCAATCCTTTTCTACACTCTATGGAGCGGCTGGGCAGTGCCTGATGTGTGACTTACATTAAATATCCCAAGTATTGAATTTTTAAAAATTCATCCTGGGACGTGGGCGTCGCTGGCAATGCCAACATTTATTGCCCATCCCTAATTGCCCTTGAGAAGGTGGTGATGAGCCGTCTTCTTGAACCGCTGCAGTCCGTGTGGTGAAGGTGCCCCCACAGTGCTGTGAGGGAGGGAGCTCCAGGATTTTGACCCACACAGATCTGCTTAAATTTAGAATAAAACCAGAAAATGCCGGAAATACTCAGCAGGTCAGGCAGTATCTGTGGAGAGAGAAACAGAGTTAACGGGGTCGATTTTCATTGACCCGTGGAGTCGGGATTGGAGGCGTGCGGGGGGGGTTAAAGTCCCGAATTCAGGGGTCCCGACACGCCTCCATGTAAGTTTCAAAGGAGGCGGGTACCCGCCCCGCACTGGGACCCGCCGACCCGAGGCGGGAAGGGATTCGTGCCAATTAACTGCCTGTTAACAGGTAATTAACAGGCAGTTTTTAGCCTAATCCCTATTTTAAAGCTTGAAGCCTGGGATTCCCGACAGCTCCAAACTACGCCAAGTTAGAGGAGTCGGGCCGTTGGGTTGAAGAACTTGGAGGGGTCGAGATGTCGGTGTTCAGGTGAGTGATGTGTGCATGAGTGCAAAGGTAAGTGTGTTTGGTGTGTCTAAAGTGTGTAAAGAAGTTTAAATGACCTTTTCTTACCTTTTCAGCCTTCCTTCCTTTAGGTTTCAGGAGTCCATCATCTCACCAGCACAGAAAGCAGAATGGCTGCGAACTGTCAAAAGTGACAGCCTGCAGCTTTCTGTGTCGGTGAGATTTCTAACTGAGTCTGTGGAGAAGGACTCAAGTTAGAATTAAGACTGTCAGTGTTTCACAGCTTCAAACAGCTGTGAAACACTGATATTTCATCTGTCAAAAGGTCTTGACAGATGAAATTTCAGTCTGTGACGTCACCTGTTGCCGAGTGGCCCTTAATTGGCCTGCTGAGCCCGCTGGGCAGGCTCAACAAGGTCAATCAAGTTAAAATCGCGTGGATTGGCCGCATCTCGATGGAGGCGGGACTACAACCCCGAAAGTTGTAGTCCCGCCTCCTTCCCGACTTCTGAATGAAAATCACCCCCAACGTTTCAGGTCGATGACCCTGATGTTTAAATTTAGATTTGCCTCGCTCTGTTTGATGTGCCGTCACCACTGGGGCAGCAGCGAGGATGATACAGTTGCCCCCAGGATAACAAAAAGAAGCTGAAAGGTAAATTGCCATCTCGCAAGCCACTGCTGAAGGGTGCGGCACCCGGAGAGAACGGGATCCCGCTCAGCTCTGGTACCCCTCACTCAGTTGAATAGCCGGCCAGCATTCCCGCTATAGCTTCACCTCTGAAGAATGGCCTTACTTTGAAGATTCCGGAAGTCCAAGGAAACATTACCCAGAGCTGTGTCGTCTGTGGCTCAGTGGGCAGCGCACTCGCCTCTGAGTCAGAAGGTTGTGGGTTCAGAGTCCCGCTCCAGAGATTTGAGCACATAAAGCTAGGCTGATGCTCCCAGTGCAGTGCTGAGGGAGTGCTGCACTGTCGGAGGTGCCGTCTTTCGGATGAGACGTTAAACCAAGGCTCTGTCAGCCCTCTCAGGTGGATGTAAAAGATTCCATGGCACTATTTCGAAGAACTGCAGAGGAGTTATCCCTGGTGTCCTGGCCAATATTTATTCCTCAATCAACATCACTAAAAACAGATTGGGCCAGTAATTCCTGTCCCAACGCGTGAGTACGGTCGGGGTAGTCACGCGTCTGGCCGGAGGAAATGCCGGTTTTCAGCATGCACAGCGCATGCGGGGAAAACCGGCATTTCCTGTCCTCTGAACGAAGGGGTTCAGGGGCAGAACGTGCGCGACTGCACAGTGCGCAGTAAAATTCCTTTTTTTTTTCAAAGTTGCGCGCGTGTAAAGGCCTCCAGTCTTTACGCGTGGAAAAACAAGACGTAAGTATTTAGTTTTTCAGGTAAGTGGGCTTTTAGTAGAATGTAGAATTTTTTTTCCCACAGATTTGTTATTTTTAAGGAATTTACAGGATGGTAAGTTTAGTTTTAGACCCTATTTTTAAAAAATTTATTTTTTCAAAAAATTGATTAATTGTTTAAAACATTTTTAAAAACTTATTTATAGTTATTAGAATCAGTGGGATGTTTTTACAAATTTTATTTAAAGTTAAAGTAGTGTTTTGGCAGCCCATACTTTTCATGAGTTTGACAGCTCTTACTGTCAAACTCATGAATGAATTTCCCCTCCCCTGATTGGCTGCACAGTGCTCACCTGATCCCAGTCGGCACATCGCACTAACTACGCCGCTGGATCAGGTTAGCACAGCGCGCCGACAGCTGAACCGGGCCTGTGACAGGAAGTGCAAGCAGGCCCGGGCTTCAGATGTCGGCGCGTAGGGTGAGTGCACATCGGGGGCTTGCACGCGCGGCAAGCCCCCGATCTAATTTCAGGGCCATTATCTGGTCATTATCACATTGCTGTTTGTGGGAGCTTGCTGTGTGCAAATTGGCTGCTGCGTTTCCCACATTACAACAGTGACCACACTTCAAAAAGTACTTCATTGGCTGTAAAGCGCTTTGAGATGTCCGGTGGTCATGAAAGGCGCTATATAAATTCAAGTCTTTCTTTCAGAGTCAGCACGTTCAGGAGAGGAGGGGGAATTCTCTACCCCAGAGGGCAGTGGACGCTCAGTCATTGAGCATATTCAAGGCTGAGAGCGATAGATTTTTGGACTCTAAGGGAATCAAGGGATTCGGGGATCGGGCGGGAAAGTAGAGTTGAGGTCGATGATCAGCCATGATCTTATAGAATGGCGAAGCAGGCTCGAGGGGCCGTATGGCCGACTCCTGTTCCTAATTCTTATGTAGGAGGGAGAAGGGGGAAGAAAGGAAGAACTTGCATTTCTATAGCGCCTTTCACAACCTCAGGATGTCCCAATGTGCTTTACAGCCAATGAAGTACTTTTTGAAGTGTAGTCACTGTTGCAATGTGGGAAACGTGGCAGCCAATTTGCGCACAGCAAGCTCCCACAAACAGCAATGTGATAATGAACAGATAATAATTTTTTTTTAGGTGTTGGTTGAGGGATAAATATTGGGCAAGGACGCCAGGGAGAACTCCCCAGCTTTTATCGAAATAGTGGCTGTTGGATCTTTTACGTCCACTGAGAGGGCAGGCGAGGCCTCGGTTTAACGTCTCATCTGAAAGACGGCACCTCCGACAGTGCAGCGCCCCCCTCAGCACTGCACTGGGAGGTCAGCCTAGATTATGTGTTTGAATCTCTGGACTGGGATTCTGAACCCATGAGCTTCTGACTCAGAGGTGAGGGTGCTATCACTGAGCCACAGCTGACATGGGAAGAAAGATGAGGAGGAGGATGGGGGTGGGAAGAAAAACCGAGAAAAACAAATCGACACCTTGTGACACACCTTTTTCCAGCTCCTCAACCGTTAAAATAGCGTTACAACCGTTACTAAACTGCCACGAGCTGCATGAGACAAGACGCCTCGATTTAAAAATTCCTTCCATGGCCTCGCCCCTCACTATCTCCATAATTTGCTTCAGCCCTAGAACCCGCTGAGATCTCTGCGCTCCTCCAATTCCCGCCTCCCCGATATTAATCGCCCCACCATTGGCGGCCGTGCCTTCAGCTGCCTCGGCCCTGAGCTCTGGAATTCCCTCCTTAAACCTCTCCGCCTCTCCGACGAAGGGTCCTCGACCCAAAACGTTGAATCTGTTTCTCTCGCCTCGATGCTGCCTGACCTGCTGAGTGTTTCCAGCAGCTTCTCTACCTCTCTCTCCTCCTTTAAGATGCTCCTTAAAACCTAGCAATGTGACCAAGCTTTTGGTCACCTGCCCTAATATCTCCTCTTGTGGCTCAGTGTCAAATTGTGTCTGACTACGCTCATGTGAAGCGCCTTGGGACGTTTTACTATGTTAAAGGCGTTATATAAATGTAAGTTGATGTTGTTGGTCTCTTCTTCTGGGGAAAACATCTGATTCCACTTGCCATCTCCTCTCCAAAAAACTCCAGCCAGGATAGGGAGCTCACTTGGACACCACGGCATAAACCCACGCCCCCATGCTATTCGGTAATATGGTAATAACGCCCATAGAGTCATAGAGTTATACAGCACAGAAAGAGGCCCTTCAGCCCATCGTGTCTGCGCCGGCCATCAAGCCCTGTCTATTCTGATCCCATTTTCCAGCACTTGGTCCGTAGCCTTGTATGCTATGGCGTTTCAAGTGCTCATCTAAATGCTTCTTGAATGTTGTGAGGGTTCCTGCCTCTACCACCCTTTCAGGCAGTGAGTTCCAGATTCCAACCACCCTCTGGGTGAAAAGTTTTTCCTCAAATCCCCTCTAAACCTCCTGCCCCTTACCTTGAAACTATGCCCATTGGTTATTGACCCCTCTACTAAGGGGAAAAGTTCCTTTCTATCTACCCTATCTATGCCCCTCATAATTTTGTACACCTCAATCAGGTCCCCCCTCAGCCTTCTCTACCCCAAGGAAAAGAAGCCCAGCCTGTCCAGTCTCTCTTCATAGCTGAAGCACTCCAGCCCAGGTAACATCCTGGTGAATCTCAGTGCCGCTCTACCTTGTGACTATTCCAACAGAAACGTAAATGCCTCAATTACAAACATTATCGCACAGATCGCACAGAAACCCCACAGTGCAGATAGAGGCCATTTCGGCCCATCGAGCCTGCACCGACACATATCCCACCCGATCCCCGTAACCCCTACATATCCCACCCTATCCCCGTAACCCCACGTATTTAATCCCCCTAACACTAAGGGTCAATTTATCATAGCCAATCAACCTAACCCGCACATCTTTGGACTGTGGGAGGAAACCGGAGCACCCGGAGGAAACCCACGCAAACACGGGGAGAATGTGCAAACTCCACACAGACAGTCACCCGAGGCCGGATTCGAACCCGGGTCCCTGGCGCTGTGAGGCAACAGTGCTAACCACTATGCCACCGGGAATACTCTTCGCTGCAAGAACACACTGTTACAATTCGGATTAAACATTGGGAAGACCGAAGCCACTGTTTTCGGTCCCCGCCACAAACTCCGTTCCCTAGCCACCGACTCCATCCCTCTCCCTAACATCTGTCAGAGGCTGAACCACACTGTTCGCAAACTTGGTGTCATATTTGACCCTGAAATGAGCTTCCGACCACATATCCACGGCATAACTAAGATGGCCTATTTCTACCTCCGTAACATCGCCCGTCTCCGCCCTTGCCTCAGCTCATCCGCTGTTGAAACCCTCATCCATTCCTTTGTTATCTCTAGACTTGACTATTCCAACGCGCTCCTGCCTGGCCTCCCACGTTCTACCCTACATAAACTTGAGGTCACCCAAAACTCGGCTGCCCGTGTCCTAACTTCCACCATGTCCTATTCATCCATCACCCCTGTGCTCGCTGACCTACATTGGCTCCCGGTTAAGCAATACCTCGATTTCAAAATTCTCATCCTCATTTTCAAACCCTCCATGGCCTCGCTCCTCCCTATCTCTGTAATCTCCTCCAGCCCATAATCCCCCAAGATATCTGCGCTCCTCTAATTCTGCCCTCTTGAGCATCCCTGATTATAATCACTCAACCATCGGTGGCCGTGCCTTCTGTTGCCTGGGCCCTAAGCGCTGGAATTCCCTGCCTAAACCTCTCCGCCTCTCTACCTCTCTTTCCTCCTTTAAGACGCTCCTTAAAACCTACCTCTTTGACCAAGCTTTTGGTCACCTGCCCTGATCTCTCCTTATGTGGCTCGGTGTCAAATTTTTTGTCTTATAACATTCCTGTGAAGCACCTTGGGACGTTTTACTACGTTAAAGGCGCTATATAAATACAAGTTTTGAAGCGCTGGTTAGGCTACAACTGGAGTACTGTGTCCAGTTCTGGTCACCACATTTTAGGAAGGATGTGAAGGCCCTTGCGAGGGTGCAGAGGAGATTTACCAGAATGGTTCCGGGGGTGAGGGATCTTAGCTACAAGGACAGGTTGGAGAAGCTGGATTTGTTTTCATTAGAGCAAAGGAGGTTGAGGGGTGATTTGATAGAGGTGTACAAGATTATGACGGGTTTGGATAGGCTAGACGGGGAAAGGCTGTTCCCACTAGTTGATGGTACAAGGACTAGGGGACACAGATTTAAGGTTTTGGGCAAGAGATACAGGGGGGATGTGAGGAAAAACTTTTTTACGCAGCGAGTGGTGATGACCTGGAACTCGCTGCTGACAGAAGTGGTGGAAGCGGAGACACTCAATGTTTTCAAGGAGAGACTGGATAGGCACTTGAGGGAAATAAATTTGCAGGGCTGCAGGGATAGAGCGGGGGAATGGGACTGACTGGATTGCTCCGCAGAGAGCCGGCATGGGACTCGATGGGCAGAATGGCCTCCTTCTGTGCCATTATGAATCTATGGCCTAGAAATTGGGTTGGGGCGCCAAAGTGGCGCAAAAGTCGCCTGAGCGCAGGATTTAGCGCAGTGATCGGAGTAATTCCAATCGCCAGAAATTAAGTTTCAGTGCCGCTCGAGGGACACGGGGCGAGGCTCGAGGCGCTCCACGTCCCTCTTAGGGCGCTGAAACTGATTATCGCAGTGCAACGTGCCACAGCGCCACACGCTGCGGCACGGCACGCTGCGGTACTGCAGGCCTTCCTCCCACTGTTAAGGGGGAGGGGCCTGCAACAGCACGATCCCCGATCGCGAGTGCCGGCAAATGAGCCCGGCACCAAGGAGAAGTGCCGGGCTCTCGGGAAACAGCCGGCAATGCCGCGGGGGTGGGGGGGTGGTTAGGAGGCTGGGGACGGAGGTGCTGACAGGCGGCCGCTGAAAAAGCGGCCGCCCCGCACCTCCACCTTAACTTGCGCCGCTGCCAGCACAGTAAGGCCCCGTGAACCGGCCGTGGGTAGCGAGCGGCGCAACTGCGGCATTCGCTACCAAATATCGCGAACGGGGCATGAATGGGGCGCTGCGCACACTGATGACGTCATCGGTGGCGGCGCAGCGCAAAAGCCTAACGCCACCATTAGCGCCCCTACTGAATATCGCGGGAGACGCAGCCAGTGGCGCTACAGCCATTGACTGCCTCTTTAGGCGCTAACAGGTGGCACTACTCACCCAATTTCTCCCCCTGAGACTCTATAAGTTTTTGTTGTTGGTCTTGCCAACACAAAGTTCTGCCCCCGTACAGCAGCCTACACCTCCTATGAATGGAACTCAGGATTTTTGTGCACAGTAATCTGGTAATAACATGCCCTGGGTGAACAAACGTATCTCTGTAAAACATGGAGGATTCCCACTGTCCTTCCAAGTCACATGAAATGACAACAACTTGCATTTATATAGCGCCTTTAACGTAGTAAAGCGTCCCAAGGTGCTTCACAGAGGCGTAATCAGACAATATTTGACACCGAGCCACATGAGGAGACATTAGAACAGGTGACCAAAAGCTTGGTCAAAAGAGGTAGATTTTAAGGAGCATCTCAAAGGAGGAGAGAGAGGCGGAGAGGTTTGGGGAGGGAATTCCAGAGCTTGGGGCCCAGGCAGCTGCAGGCACGGCCGCCAATGATGGAGCGATGGAAATTGGGGATGCGCAAGAGGTCAGAATTGGAGGAGCGCCGAGATCTCGGGGGGTTGTTGGGCTGGAGGAGGTTACAGAGGTAGGAGAGGGCAGGGCCATGGAGGGAGTTGAACAGTCACACCCCATATATTTTCATAACAGATTCAACTACCGAACAAGCTTTATTGTACAACAGGAAACACTGGAAACACTCAGCAGGCCAGGGCAGCATCCGTGGAGAGGGAAACAGAGTCAACGTTTCAGGTCGAAGACCCTTCGTCAGAACTGAGAAAAAAAAAACCAGGAAATGAAACAGATTAAGAAGCAAGTTGGGGGGCTGAGAAATGGGGGAGGGGATGAAAGAACAAAAGGGAAGGTCTGTGAGGGGTGAGGAGACATTAAGAGATATTCAAGGCAAGAGACGAGATGGTAATAGGACAGGTAAAGACACAAAAGACGGCTCTAGATGAAGTGTGAAATGCGCTGGCAGAGTGAGAGACAGCTGCCGTGTGGGAGAGAGAAAAAAAGAAAAAGGCACAAACCAAAAGTGTGGATAAAAAATATATAAAAATATGATAGGGGCCGAGGTTATGATCTGAAGTTGTTGAACTCGATATTGAGTCCGGGAGGCTGTAAAGTGCCTAATCGGAAGATGAGGTGCTGTTCCTTGAGCAAGCTCGGTAACCCACACACAAAAGCAAGCCAATGCCCATCTGCGGTGTCCAACAATTGGCGACTGTGCTAGAGCTGTCCTGATTAGATTACGCTGTTGATTAATGGCCTGGTTTTTGCATGTTAATCATTCTTAGCGCTTGGGTGCCCTTGGTGACTGTTTTCACAGGTCCATACCGTCTGTTAGTAATCAATGTATCTTTAACCTCCTCTAGCCCTACAACCCTTTGAGATCTCCACGTTCCTCTAATTTTGGACACTTGCGCATCCCCACTTTCCTTCGCCCCACCATTGGCGGCCGTGTCTTCAGCTGCCCGGGCCCTCAGCTCTGGAATTCCCTCCCTAAACCTCTCCGCCTCGCTCTCTCCTCCTTTGGAAAGACTTGCATTTATATAGCGCCTTTCATGATCACCAGACGTCCCAAAGCGTTTTACAGCCAATGAACTTTTTGAAGTGTAATCACTGTTGTAATGTAGGAAACACAACAGCCATTTTGTGCCCTGGAAGCTCCCACAAACAGCAATGTGATAATGACCAGATAATCTGTTTTTTTAGTGATGTTGGTTGAGGGAATAAATATTGGCCAGGCCACCGAGGATAACTCCCCTGCTCTTCTTCGAAATAGTGCCATGGGATGTTTTACATCCACCTGAGAGGGCAGACAGGGCCTCGGTTTAATGTTTCAGTCAAAAGACGGCACCTCTGACAGTGCAGCACTCCCTCAGCACTGCACTGGAGTGTCAGCTTAGATTTTTGTGCTCAACTCCCTGGAATGAGGACTTGAACCCATGACCTTCTGACTGAGGCGAGAGTGCTACCAACTGAGCCACAGCTGACACTTTAAGTTGCTCCTTAAAACCTACCTCTTTGACCTCTTCTCTCTTAGGCAGTCCCTCGGAACCGAGGATGACTTGCTTCCACATTAAAAATGAGCTCTCAGGTGACTGATGAGTCCAATGCGGGACCTACAGTCTCTGTCACAGGTGGGGCAGACAGTGGTTGAAGGGGCGGGTGGGTGGGGTGCTTGCGTTGTCGTGCGCTCCTTGCGCTTGCTCCCGGCGAAGAGACTCGAGGTGTTCGGCGCCTTCCCGGATGCTTCTCCTCCACTTTGTGTGGTCTTGGGCCAGGGATTCCCAGGGGTCGGTGGGGATGTTGCACTTTTTCAAGGAGGCTTTGAGGGTGTCCTTGAAACATTTCCTCTGCCCACCTGGGGCTCTCTTGCCGTGTCGGAGCTCCGAGTAGAGCGCTTGTTTTGGGAGTCTCATATCGGGCATGCGGACGATGTGACCCGTCCATCGGAACTGAATGAGCATGGTTAAAGCTTCGATGCTGGGGATGTTGGCCTGAGCGAGAACACTGATGTTGGTGCGCCTATCCTGCCAATGGATTTGCAGGATCTTGCAGAGGCAACGTTGATGGTACCTCTCCAGTGCTTTGAGGTGCCTGCTGTACATGTGTCTATGTCTCTGAGGCATACAGAAGGGTGGGTATCACTGCTGCTCTGTAGACCATGAGCTTAGTGCCGGGTTTGAGGTCCTGGTCTTCAAACACTCTCTTCCTCAGGTGACTGAAGGCTGTACTGGCACACTGAAGGCGGTGTTGGACTTCATCATCGACGTCTGCCCTTGTTGACAGTAGGCTCCCGAGGTATGGAAAGTGGTCCACGTTGTCCAAGGCCTTGTTGTGAATTTTGATAATCAGGGGGGGGCGGGCAGTACTGTGTGGCGGGGGCAGGTTGGTAGAGGACCTTTGTCTTGCGGATCTTTAGTGTAAGGCTCATGCTCTCATACGCTTCGGTGAAAGTGTTGACGATGGTTTGGAGTTTGACCTCCGATTGAGCGAAGATGCAAGCGTCGTCTGCATACTATAATTCGACGACGAGGTCACCTCTCCTAATGTGGGTTCAAGTCCCACTCCAGACACTTCAGCACAAAGTTAAACCGAGGCCCCGTCTGCCCTCTCAGGGGGATGTCAACACTATTTCGAAGAAGAGCAGGGGAGCTATCCTCGGTGTCCTGGCCAATATTTATCCCTCAATCAACATAGCTAAAACAGATGATCTGGTCATTATCACATTGCTGTTTGTGGGAGCTTGCTGTGCGCAAATTGGCTGCCACATTTCCTACATTACAATGGTGACTACACTTCAAAAGTAAATTGGCTGTAAAGCACTTTGGGATGTCATAGAAACATAGAAGATAGGAGCAGGAGTAGGTCATTCGGCCCCTCGAGCCTGCTCCGCCATTCAATGAGATCATGGCTGATCATCGAATTCAGTACCCTGTCCCTGCCTTCTCCCCATATCCCTTGATCCCTTTAGCATTAAGAAATATATCTAACTCCTTCTTGAATATATTTAATGAATTGGCCTCAACTGCCTTATGTGGTAGAGAGTTCCACAGCTTCACCACTCTCTGGTGGCCCTGAGGTCGTGAAAGGCGCTATAGAAATATAAGTCTTTCTTCTTTTTGAAATATCTCCTTATGTGACTGGGTGTCGCAGTTTTGTTTGATTACTCCGGTGAAGCGCCTAGGGACATTTTTACCACGTTAACGACGCTGTATCAATGCAAATTGTCCTTGTTGTTGTCATGGCTCCGTTCCACAGTGTCAACCACGTTTTAAAAACCTTCAGTAAAAGTGCCCTAGAATGCTGACACAACCGGAGAACAAATAGAAATCTGCCACATCCATCAAACTGGTCTGTAAATGACTCGGCTGATAACATTATCACTGTCGCTCCTTGGTCCTGATTGTATGACGACCCGGGATTTGATCCGAGATCACTTAGATATTTTGCAGCGCCGGCTCTGTTGGCAAGCACTTCTGATCCCATCATCCTTAAAGCCTATAAGGAGAAGACATCAGCTGCTTCTCTTGTGTACAGGGGAGCAGGATTGGGTTTAAACTTGATTGATGGACCGGCACCAAATGCACGATCCACACTGCCGTTTCACAAAAGAAAAACCAGGTGCGTAGAGGGGTGCGGGACACCAAAGGAAGGTGTAGACACGGTGGGAGAAGGGTGGAGGGGTTGAGAGAAAATAACGAAAGACAGAAATGAGGAGAAACTGAAATGCTGATAAAAGAGGAGAGCGCGAGCGAAGGTTGGAATCGTAGCCCTTTTCGTTCTCCCAGTGCTAAAATACTTTCATCATGGGAATCACTGCCAATAGCCACAATGTGTAATCACATACTGTGCAAAAAAAGACAGCCGATCCTAAATTATTGTATTCCGTTGCTTCAGGTCTGAAATTTCTCTAAAGAGGGACCTTGTCTCAAATCAAGCATTCGATAAGGTGCCACACAACATAAGAACATAAGAAATAGGAGCAGGAGTAGGCCAATCGGCCCCTCGAGCCTGCTCCGCCATTCAATAAGATCATGGCTGATCTGATCCTAACCGCCAATCTACTATCACAGAACGATCTCCTGAATCTAACAGAATTAGACACATGAAATAGGAGCAGGATCAGGCTACACGGCCCCTGGGCCCGTTCCGCTACCCACAGGGCCATGACCGATCTGAACCTAAACTCATGTCCAAATTCCTGCCCGCTCCCCATAACCCTTTATTCCCTTTACTTCTAGGAAACTGTCTATTTCTGTTTTAAATTTATGTAATGACGTAGCTTCTACAGCTTTTTGGGGCAGCATATTCCATGGACCTACCACCCTCTGAGTGAAGTAGTTCCTCCTCATCTCAGTTTTGAAAGAGCAGCCCCTTATTCTAAGACTATGCCCCCTAGTTCTAGTTTCACCCATCATCGGGAACATCCTCCCCGCATCCACCCGATCCAACCCCTTCACAATCTTATATGTTTCAATAAGATCGCCTCTCATTCTTCTGAACTCCAATGAGTCGAGTCCCAATCTAATCAACCTCTCCTCATATGTCCATCCCCTCATCCCCGGGATTAACCGAGTGAACCTTCTTTGTACTGACTCGAGAGTAAGTATGTCTTTTCTTAAGTATGGACACCAAAACTGTATGCAGTATTCCAGGTGTGGTCTCACCAATACCTTGTGCAACTGAAGCAATACCTCCCTATTTTTATATTCTATCCCCCTAGCAATGAAAGCCAACATTCCATTGGCCTTCTTAATCACTTGCTGCACCTGCATACTAACCTTTTGAGTTTCGTGCACCAGGACCCCCAGATCCCTTTGTACTTCAGTACTTTCCAGTTTCTTGCCATTAAGATAATAACTTGCTCTACAATTTTTCCTGCCAAAGTGCATAACCTCACACTTTCCAGTATTGTATTCCATCTGCCAAATCTCTGCCCACTTACTTAGCCTGTCTATGTCCACTTGCAGGTTTTTTATGTCCTCCTCACTCACTACTTTCCCTCCCATCTTAGTATCATCTGCAAACTTTGATATGTTACACTCGGTCCCCTCCTCCAAATCGTTAATATAGATTGTAAAGAGTTGGGGACCCAGCACTGACCCCTGTGGAACAAGAGGTCATTAAGCAAAATTAGGGCTCATGGGATTGTGGGATAATATACTAGCATGGATTGAGGATTGGTTAACGGACAGAAAACAGAAAGTAGGAATAAACGGGTCATTTTCGGGTTGGCAGGCTGTAACTAGTGGGGTACCGCAAGGATAAGTGCTTGGGCCTCAGCTATTCACAATCTACATCAATGACTTGGATTAGGGGACCAAATGTAATATATCCAAGTTTGCTGATGATACCAAGCTGGGTGGCAATGTAAGTTGTGAGGAGGATGCAAGGAGGCTTCAAGGGGATATAGACAGGCTAAGTGTGTGGGCAAGAACATGGCACACAGAATATAATGTGGAGAAATGTGAAGTTATCCACTTTGGTAGAAAAAGTAGAAAAGCAGAGTATTTTTAAATGGTGAGAGATTGGGGAAATGTTGGTGTTCAGAGGGACCTGGGTGTCCTTGTACACAAATCACTGAAAATTAACATGCAGATACAGCAATCAATTAGGAAAGCAAATGGTATGTTGGCCTTTATTACAAGAGGATTTGAGTATAAGAGTAAAGGGCCTAGAAATTCAGTTAGGGGCGCCCAGCTGGCTAGCGCCCAAAAGTTAGCGCTGGGCGCGGAGCCATTTGCGACCGTCAGAAATTCGGCTTCTGCGCCCCAAACCGGAACCGGGTGCTATTCCAGGGTGTGCCCGCCTCCGTTTGGGGCGCTGAAACTGAATTTCAGCGCTCTTGGCGCCGCTGCGCCAGCCGCTGCGGAGTGGCAGGCTGCGGTACTGCAGGCCTCCTCCTTCTCTTAATGGGGAGGTGCCTGCAACGGGGAGATTGCTGCTGGAGAGTGCCGGCAAATGAGCCCGGCACCTCGGAGAAGTGCCGGGTTCAGGGAAAGCAGTCGGCTATGCCGCGGGGGGGGGGGTGGTGGAGGAGGCCGGGGAAGGAGGTGCGGGCAGGCGGCCGCCGAAAAGCGGCCGGCCGCACCTCCACCTTAAAGCACCCCACTAAGGCTAGAGTACGGCCCCGTTTTCTGGTCGCTGTTTGCGGCCGCTGCGGAAGAGGTGGCCGCAACTAAATATGGGGATCGGGCCGGTTTCGGGGCGGAACCGGGGCACTGCGCACACCGATGACATCATCGATGCCGGCGCAGCGCTAACGGCTACCGCCGCCAATACCGCTGCGCTGAATATCAGCGCAAACTCCTTTTTGCCGCAGAAGCCCTCTTTAGGCGGTAACTGGCCGCAAAGCTGGCAGCGCCTTAATGAATTTCTAGGCCAAGATGTCTTACTACAATTATATAGGGCCCTGGTGAGACCACACCTGGAGTATTGTGTACAGTTTTGGTCTCCTTACCTAAGGAAAGATATACTTGCTGTAGAGGGAGTGCAATGAAGGTTCACTAGACTGGTTCCTGGGATGGGGGGATTGTCCTATGAGGAGAGATTGAGTAGACTAGGCCTATATTCTCTAGAGTTTAGAAGAATGAGAGGTGATCTCATTGAAACATACAAAATTCTTACAGGGTAGAGGCAGGGAGGATATTTCCCCTGGCTGGGGAGTCAAGAACCAGGAGTCACAGTCTCAGAATATGGGGTCAGCCATTTAGGACTGAGATGAGGAGAAGTTAGGGACGTAGAGTGCATTAGGGATGGGTTCCTTGAGCAGTATGTTACTGAACCAACCAGGGGGCAGGCAATCTTAGATCTGGTCCTGTGTAATGAGACAGGATTAATAAAAAATGTCCTAGTAAAGGATCCCCTTGGAATGAGTGACCATAACATGGTTGAATTCCAAATTCAGTTGGAGGGTGAGAGAGTTGGATCTCAAACCAGCGTACTAAGCTTAAATAAAGGAGACTATGAAGGTATAAGAGCAGAGTTGACTAAAGTGGACTGGGAAAATAGATTAAGGTGTAAGACGGTACATGAGCAGTGGTGTACATTCAAGGAGATATTTCACAACTTTCAAGAAAAATATATTCCACTGAGGAAAAAGGGGCGTAAAAGAAAAGACAGCCATCCGTGGCTAAGTAAAGTAATAAAGGACAGTATCCAACTGAAAACAAGGGCATATAAAGTAGCCAAATCTAGTGGGAGGATAGAAGATTGGGAAGCATTTAAAAGCCAGCAAAGAATAACTAAAAGATTAATTAAGAAAGGGAAGATAGATTATGAAAGTAAACTAGCAAAAAATATAAAAACAGATAGCAAGAGTTTCTACAGTTATATAAAAAGAAAAAGGGTGGCTAAAGTGAATGTTGGTCCCTTAGAGGACGAGACCGGGAGATTAGTAGTGGGGAACATGGAGATGGCAAAAACGCTGAACAAATATTTTGTATCAGTCTTTACAGTAGAGGACACTAAAAATATCCCAACACTGGACAAACAGGGGGCTATGGGGGGGGGGAGGAGCTAAACACAATTAAAATCACTAAGGAGATGGTACTCGGTATGATAATGGGACATCCTAGGGTCTTGAGAGAAGTAGCGGTAGGGATTGCAGATGCATTGGTGGTAATTTTCCAAAACTCCCTGGATTCAGGAAAGGTCCCAGTAGATTGGAAAATTGCTAATGTAACGCCCTTATTTAAAAAGGGAGGTAGACAAAAGGCTGGAAACTATAGACCAGTTAGCCTAACATCTGTGGTTGGTAAAATGTTGGAGTCCATTATTAAGGAAGCAGTAACAGGACATTTGGATAAGCATAATTTAATCGGACAGAGTCAGCATGGTTTTATGAAGGGGAAGTCATGTTTGACAAATTTGCTCGAATTCTTTGAGGATGTAACAAACAGGGTGGATAAAGGGGAACCAGTGGATGTGGTGTATTTGGACTTCCAAAAGGCATTTGATAAGGTGCCACACAAAAGATTACTGCACAAGATAAAAAATCACGGGATTGGGGGTAATATACTGGCATGGGTGGAAGATTGGCTATCTAACAGAAAACAGAGAGTTGGGATAAATGGTTCATTCTCAGGTTGGCAATCAGTGACTAGTGGTGTTCCGCAGGGGTCAGTGCTGGGACCTCAACTCTTTACAATCTATATTAATGATTTGGAGGAGGGGACCAAGTGCAACGTATCCAAGTTTGCCGATGATACAAAGATGGGAGGGAAAGCAGTGAGTGAGGAGGACATAAAAAACCTGCAAAAGGACATAGGCTAAGTGAGTGGGCAGAAATTTGGCAGATGGAATATAATGTTGGAAAGTGTGAGGTTATGCACTTTGGCAGAAAAAAATCAAAGAGCAAGTTATTATCTAAATGGAAAGAAACTGCAAAGTGCTACAGTACAAAGGGATCTGGGGGTCCTGGTGCATGAAACACAGAAGGTTAGTATGCAGGTACAGCAGGTGATCAGGAAGGCCAATGGAATCTTGGCTTTTATTGCAAGGGGGATGGAGTATAAAAGCAGGGAAGTCTTGCTTCAGTTATACAGGGTACTGGTGAGGCCACACCTGGAATACTGCGTACAGTTTTGGTTTCCATATTTAAGAAAAGATATACTTGCTCTCAAGGCAGTTCAGAGAAGGTTCACTCGGTTGATTCCGGAGATGAGGGGGTTGACTTATGAGGAAAGGTTGAGTAGGTTGGGCCTCTACTCATTGGAATTCAGAAGAATGAGAGGCGATCTTATCGAAACATATAAGATTGTGAGGGGGCTTGATCGGGTGGATGCGGGGAGGATGTTTCCACTGATTGGTGAGACTAGAACTAGGGGGCATAATCTTAGAATAAGGGGCTGCCATTTCAAAACTGAGATGAGGAGAAACTTCTTCACTCAGAGGGTAGTAAATCTATGGAATTTGCTACCTCAGAGAGCTGTGGAAGCTGCAACATTAAATAAATTTAAAACGGAGATAGACAGTTTCCTAGCTGATAAGGAAATTAGGGGTTACGGGGAGAGGGCAGGGAAGTGGAGGTGAGTCTAGGTTCGGATCAGCCATGATCCTATTGAATGGCGAAGCAGGCCCGAGGGGCCGTATGGCCTACTCCTGCTCCTATTTCTTAAGTTCGTATGTTCTTATAAGTTTCTTCACTCAGAGGGTGGTGAATCTTTGGAAATTCTCTACCCCAAAGAGCTGTGGAGGCTCAGTCGTTGAGTATATTCAAGACAGAGATCGATACATTTTTGGATATTAAGGGAATCAAGGGATATGGGGATAGTGCAGAAAAGTGGAGATGAGGAAGAAGATTAGCCATGATCTTATTGAATGGCGGAGCAGGCTCAAAGGGCCAAATGGCCGACTCCTGCTCCTATTTCTTTTGCTCTTATGTTCTTAAATCCATGTGCAATAGAAAGACTTACAAACAATGTCCCCCGTAAGCCACACTGCCTCCTGCGTGGCTTGCCTCCCCCAATGCGCGGCCTATTCAAATTTTTGTGTATGCGGGGTATCTACAATGTAAAAGCCGGCGAGCAGCCTGTGCGGGGCCTTACAGATGACTTCATGACCGTGCGGCCGAACAGCTTAGCAGGAACATTGCTTACAAAGTATTTACAGCACAGAAACAACCCATTCGGCCGAACAGCTCCGTACCGGTGTTTATGCTCCACACGAGCCCCCTCTCACTCTTCTTCATCTCACCCCATCAGCGTATCCTTCTATCCCTTTCTCCCTCATATGCTTGTCCAGCTTCCCCTGAAATGCATCTACACTAGTCGCTTCAACCACTCCCTGTGGTAGCGAGTTCCACATTCTCACCACTCTCTGGGTAAAGAAGTTTCTCTTGAATTCCGTATTGGATTTATTAGTGACTATCTTATATTTATGGCCCCTAGTTCTGGTCTCGCCTGCAATGGGTAACATCTGCTGTACATCTACGCTATTGAACTCTTGCATAATCTTATCAGGTCACCCCTCAGTCTTCTCTTTTCTAGACTTGCATTTATATAGCGCCTTTCACAACCTCACGACATCCCAAAGCGCTTTAAAGCCAATGAAGTACTTTTGAAGTGTAGTCACTGTTGTAATATAAGGAAATCCCTCCCTAAACCTCTCCGCCTCTCTCCTCCTTTAAGACGCTCCTTAAAACCTACCTCTTTGACTAAGCTTTTGATCACCTGTCCTAATAGCTCCTTATGTGGCTCGGTGTCAAATTTTGCGAAGCGCCTTGGGTTGTTTTACTACGTTAAAGGCGCTATATAAATACAAGTTGTTGTTTCCCTATCTATAATTTCCCTGCGATTCACCAATGTTCCTCATTGTCCGTCCTGGATCTGTACACAGGTAATTCCTCCTGTTAAGTATGTGAATTCCTGTAGGCACAAGAGCAATAATACTCCTGCAATCTTTTCACTGCCGCCCGATTAGTTGGAAATTGTGTTCCAGTGATTAGCCGGTGGACGGAGTGCGGACAGCCTGTGGCTATGCTAATCATGCATTTTATTACAGTATTAACCAAGTTTGATTTGGCCTCTATCCAGGCATCTCAGGCTTTAGGGAGCACCAATTGAGATTGAAAAGCCCTATCTATAATTTCACAGAGATTGGGTGCCCCGGTCTGGTAGAACACTGTCCTTTCAGCTTCAGAACTTGGGTTTGAACCCAACCCAGAGGTGATGAACACTGTAATAGGGAGCATGGGTGGTGCAGCAGACTGGAACACACCTCTGGACCTTGGTTCACTATCCAACAAACAGAAGAGATGCAGGTTCCTGATCTCCAATGAATGAGGAGGGGGAGGAGTTGATGAGGGATTGGCACCATTTTACACCTGAGAGGGCAGACGGGGCCTCGGTTTAACCTCTCATCCGAAAGACGGCACCTCTACAGAGCAGCACTCCCTCAGCACTGCACTGGGAGTGTCAGCCTAGATTATGTGCTCAAGTCTCAAGCTTGAACCCACAACCTTCTGACTCGGAGGCGAGAGTGAGTCACAGCTGACACTAGAGACCATGAGGCCTACTAGAACACACGTTGTTTCCAGCAGAGAGTGGACTAAAATTGTGTGGAGCCAAAATAGATCTGAGGTATACAGGGTTGGGCTAAAGTTGCCGATAACGTTTTGTGAGTCAACCGAATAAAGTAATGCAAGTAACAGGATCTCTCCTGATGGATATTTAGACAGTCCAGAGCCAGAGAGAATGGTGCAGAAGCTGACACAGGACAAGGAACCATAATAACACTGCAGAAAGGTGCAAAGGAGTTATAGTGGGCTGAATTTAAAGAGTATATCACCATGGATCAGGGCATAGAACCTCAGCAGGGCGATTGAGTGGTGCAGTGGATTAGGCAGTGTCCTTTCATCTCTTGTTCCTATTTTCAAATCCAGCCCAAATAGATAGGAACATCGGAACAGGAGTAGACCATTCACCCCTCAAGACTGATCTGCCATGCAATTAGATCACGGCTGATCTGCATCTTAACTCCATCTACCCGCCTTGGTTCCATAACCCTTCCGTACAAAAATCTATCAATCTGAGTTTTGAAAGTTTCAATTGACCCCAGCCTGAACAGCTTTTTGGGGGAGAGAGTTCCAGATTTCCACTCCCCTTTGTGTGAAGAAGTGCTTCCTGACATTACCCCTGAACGGCCTAGCTCTAATTTTAAGGTTATGCCCCCTTTTACTGGACTGCCCGCACCAGAGGAAACTCATTTAATCATCTTAAATACCTCAATTAGATTACCCCTTAATCTTTTAAACTCAAGGGAATACAAGCCTACAACAACAACTTGTATTTACAAATGGCCTTCAACGTAGTAAAACGTCCCAAGGCGCTTCACAGGAGCGATTATCAAACAAAATTTGACACCGAGCCACAGAAGGAGATATTGGGACAGGTGAGGTAGATGAGGGGATCTCATCGAAACCTATAAAATTCTGTCAGGCCTGGACAGACTAGATGCAGGAAGGATATTCCCGATGGCCGGGAGTCCAGAACCAGGGGTCACAGTCTAAGGATAAGGGGTAAGCCATTTAGGACTGAAATGAGGAGGAATTTCTTCACCCAGAGAGTGGTAAACCTGTGGAATTCTCTGCCACAGAGGGCAGTGGAGGCCAATTCATTAAATATATTCAAGAAGGAGTTGGATATATTTCTTAAGGCTAAAGGGATCAAGGGATATGGGGAGAAGGCAGGGACAGGGTACTGAATTTGGATGATCAGCCATGATCGCATTGAATGGCGGAGCAGGCTCGAAGGGCCGAATGGCCTAATCCTGCTCCTATCTTCTATGTTTCTATGTTAAGGAGCGTCTTTTAGGAGAAGAGAGATGTAGAGAGGCTGGGCTGTTTAGGGAGGGAATGTCAGAGCTTGGGGCCTCGGCAGCTGAAGGCACGGCCACCAATGGTGGAGCGATGAAAATTGGGGGATGCTCAAGAGGCCAGAATTGGAGGAGCGCAGATATCTCAGAGGGTTGCCCTCATTATTTAATCCTTTTGGCCTCGGAATTATTCTGGTATCATTCATACTAGATGAAAGTCTGCAGCCTCTGTGCTGGTTGAAAATATCCTAGCAGGGAATGTGTTCAGGCATTCTCAATATTGGGCATCAAACTGCCTCCAATTTGGAATTAATTTGCATCAAACTGACAACCTCTTTGAGAAGAGTCCACAGTTGATGCCTTGCTGCAGTTGTACAGGGCCTTGGTGAGACCACACCTTGAGTATTGTGTGCAGTTTTGGTCGCCTTATCTGAGGAAGGATGTTCTTGCCATGGAGGGAGTGCAGCGAAGATTCACCAGACTGATACCTGGGATGGCAGGAATGACTTATGAGGAGAGATTGGGTCGATTGGGCTTGTACTCGCTGGAGTTTAGAAGAATGAGAGGGGATCTCATTGAAACTTATAAAATTCAAACAGGACTAGACAGACTAGATGCAGGAAGGATGTTCCCGATAGCGGGGGAGTCCAGAACCAGGGGTCACAGTCTAAGGATAAGGGGTAAGCCATTTAGGACAGAGATGAGGAGGAATTTCTTCACCCAGAGAGTGGTGAACCTGTGGAATTCTCTACCACAGAAGGCAGTTGAGGCCAATTCATTAAATATATTCAAGAAGGAGTTAGATATATTTCTTAAGGCTAAAGGGATCAAGGGATATGGGGAGAAGGCAGGGACAGGGTACTGAATTTGGATGATCAGCCATGATCTCATTGAATGGCGGAGCAGGCTCGAGGGGCCGAATGGCCTACTCCTGCTCCTATCTTCTATGTTTATATGTTTCTATGTTGAGGAAACGTCACACTGCTGCAGATGGGATCACTTTGCTGAGGTTTAGGCTGAGGTACATTTGTTGAGGCAGAACAGAGGGGCTTCACTCTGCATCTAACCAAATATACCCGAGATAGCTGGATGCACTGGGGGGGGTGCCTGAAACGGCCAAGTGTTTCTTTTCCTTTGAATTCATTCTCGGGACGTGGCCGTCGCTGGCCAAGGCCGGCATTCATTGCCCATCCCTAGTTGCCCTTGAGAAGGTGGTGGTGAGCCGCCTTCTTCTTGAACCGTGTGGTGAAGGTGTCTGGTCAATGGCTAACCCCCAGGATATTGATGGTGAGGGATTTACCCCTCACCTTGATGTGCATCAGCTTGAACTAATATAAGTAAGTAAAACAAAACTAAAAGGTACCATAGTTAATTCGGTGGTTTGTGCAAATCAGAATTAGCATAATGCCTGAACAATTCATAGTGCGATTTATTTAATTTCATATTTGATTAATTAATTGCTTATATATTCATTCAAAGATTAGTCAAGAAAGTGTATTTCTTCTGTGATAACACTTATGAAAGCTGTTGAATACCTAATACTTCAATCTGTGCTTGAATAATTCATCTGTCCATGTTATTGATAATTTATTTATCACTCCTATCCGTTTACTGCAATCAATGAATATTATTCTAGACGGATGAATTATTTATGTATCAATCTGATTGATTATTCATGTATTATAATCTATGCAACGTTCTTTGATGAATCTTAAACATATAGCTAGATGGAAGAATTCATGCCGAGCATGGATCAATGTTCAGAGACGATGGGGGTGGTTTTGCCAATGGGGGCGTGTTGGAGGTGGGACTGCTGCGTGTCGGGTTTTAGTCCCGCCTCCATTGACTTGTGGCCAACCCTACGCTATTTTCCCTTGATTGACCTTGTTAAGCCCCACCCAGCGGGCTCAGCAGGCCAATTAAGGGGAAGCCGGTTACAGAGAACGTCAACGTATGACGTTTCATCTGTCAAAAATTTTTGACAGATGAATTGTCATGCTCTGTGAAGCTGTCAAACACTGACATTCTCTGTTGTTTGGTGAGTTCGTGTACTCAAGGCTCACTAAACCTATTTCCTGAGCAGAAAACAGGTGGCTGTTGAATCGGAGAATGTAGCAGCCATTCTGTCATCTCTGTCGTGCAGATGCCGGAGTCTCCGGATCCCCAACTGTTGAAGCCTGCAGGAAGAAACAAAGGTAAGTAAACATTTTCTATCACTTTTCACTCATCTCACATACTTACCTCTCCACACTTGCACCCATCACTCACCTCCACAGCATACTTTTGGACCCCTCCGACCCCCACAGACCCACTGCTCGCCTCGGTGACCCTGGTGGGGTTTCCCAATGTCGGGAAGCGTGCCTCTGGTGGAAAAATTGGGATAATCCTCTTAACCGACTGTTAACTACCTGTTAACAGGCTTTAATCCCTCCCCGCCTCCAAGGAGACGGGACCTGGTGCGGGATGGCTACCGCCTCCTGGGAAGATGGCATGGAGGTGGGTTGGGCACCCACCCCCAAATTCTGCCATTTTCCCGGCAGTCCTGCCTCCATACCCACCTCCCCAGGGCTGGCACGATCGCGCCCATTGGTCCTGAGGTAAAGGGTGGGGTAATAGAGGTTGTTCTTCATTAACAAAATTCTACAGGTCCTGAGGTAAAATGTGGTCATTGGTAGGCTAAGGTCTTCAATCTAAACAGAGGAAACTACAAGGGTATGAGGGACAAGTTGGCCATGGTAGATTGGGAGACTACACTAAAAGGTATGAAGGTGGACATACAATGGCTAACATTCAAGGAAATAATGCATAATTTGCAACAAACATATATTCCTCTAGGGCATAAAAACCCAAAAGTGATCCAACCATGGCTAACAAAAGAAATTAAAGCTAGTATTAAGTCAAAGGAGGAAGCTTATAAAGTTGCCAGAAAAAGCGGTCAGCCTGAGGATTAGGATCTTTTTAGAAATCAGCAAAGGGGGACCAAGAAATTGATAAAGAAAGGGAAAATGGAATATGAGCACAAACTAGCGAAAAATATAAAAACGGATTGTAAGAGCTTCTATAGTATTATGTGAAAAGGAAAAGACTGGTGAAGGTAAATTTAGGTCCTTTACAGTCAGAGATGGGGGAATTTATAATGAGGAATGAGGAAATGGCAGAGAAATTAAATAAATACTTTGTTTCTGTCTTCACAGAGGAAGACACAAAAAACCTCCCAGAAATACAAGAAAACCAAGGCTGTGGCGAGAATGAGGAACTTAAAGAAATTATTATTAGTAAAAAAAAGTACTAGCAAAATTAATGGGACTAAAAGTCGATAAATCCCAAGGACCGGATGACCTACATCCTAGGGTTTTGAAAGAGGTGGCCACTGGGATAGTGGACGCATTGGTTGTCATCTTCCAAAATTCTATAGATTCTGGAACGGTTCCTGCAGATTGGAGGATAGCAAATGTAACCTCGCTATTTAAGAAAGGAGGGAGAGAGAAAATGGGGAACTACAGACCTGTTAGCCTCACATCAATAGTTGGGAAAATGCTGGAATCTATTATAAAGGATGCAATAACTGGGCACTTAGAAACTAATAGTAAGATTGGGCAGAGTCAACATGGATTTATCAAAGGGAAATCCTGTTTGACAAACCTATTGGAGTTCTTTGAGGATGTAACTAGTGGAGTAGACAAAGGGAAATCAGTAGATGTGTTGTATTTGGATTTTCAGAAGGCCTTCGATAAGGTCCCACACAAGAGGTTGGTGAACAAAATTAGTGCACATGGAATTGGGGGTAATATACTAACATGGATTGAGAATTGGTTAGCAGACAGAAAACAAATTGTAGGGATAAACAAGTCTTTTTCAGGATGGCAGGCTGTGACTAGTGGGGTACCGCAAGGATTGGCGCTTGGGCCCCAACTATTCACAATCTATATCAATGATTTGGATGAGGGGATTAAATGTAACATTTCCAAATTTGCTGATGATACAAAGCTAGGTGTCAGTGTCAGTTGTGAAGAGGCTTCAAGGGGATCTCAACAGGCTCAGTGAGTGGGCGAGAACATGGCAGATTGAATATAATGTGGATAAATGTGAAGTTATCCACTTTGGTAGAAAAAACAGAAAGGCAGAGTATTTCTTAAATGGTGAAAGATTGGGGAATGCAGATGCTCAAAGGGACCTGGGTGTACTTGTACATGAGTCACTGAAAGTGAATGTGCAGGTGCAGCAAGACATTAGGAAGGCAAATGGTATGCTGGCCTTCATTACAAGAGGATTTGAGTACAGGAGTAAAGAAGTCTCACTCCAATTATATAGGGCCTTGGTCAGACCACACCTGGAGTACTGTGTACAATTTTGGTCTCCTTACCTAAGGAAGGATATACTTGCCATAGAGGGCGTGCAACGAAGGTTCACGAGATTGATTCCTGGGATGGCGGGACTGTCGTATGAGAAGAGATTGAGTAAACTAGGCCTGTATTCTCTTGAATTCAGAAGAATGAGAGGGGATCTCAGTGAAGCATACAAAATTATTACAGGGCTTGATAGGGTGGATGCTGGGAGAATGTTTCCATTGGCTGGGGAGTCTAGAACCACGGCCACATCCTCAGGATAAAGGGTAGTCCATTCAGGACTGAGATTAGAAGACATTTCTTCACACAGAGGTTGGTGAATCTTTGGAATTCTCTACCCCAGAGGGCTGTGGAGGCTCAGTCATTGGGTATATTCAAAACAGAAGTCGATAGATTTCTGACTAGTAAAGGCATCAAGGGATATGGCGATAGGGCCGGTGAATGGAGTTGAGGCAGAAGATCAGCCATGATCTCATTGAATGGCGGAGCAGGTTCGAAGGGCTGAATGGCCTACTCCTGCTCCTATTTCTTATGTTCTTATGTTCTTAAGCGCCAATACAAAAGTGGTAAGATGTTGGTTTGAAGGCATAGGTACTTGTAGAGATTTTGATCTTGAGGTTAGGTGCTAGTTTGCTACCAGCATAGCTCGAAGTTCAGAGCCCCATTTAGGAAGCCGAGGATTATATCACAAACATGAACTGAACCAAGTCATTTAAATGACTCTGGTTAGAGATAAAAATGGAAAATGCTGGAAACCCTCAGCAGGTCAGGCAGTATCTGTGGGGAGAGAAACAGAGTTAACGTTTCAGGTCCTCAGAACTGTTCTCTGTTCTCAAAAACAGGGAATGTTAACTCTGTACAATAACAAAAATACTGCGGATGCTGGAAATCTGAAATAACAACAGGAAATGCTGGAAACACTCAGCAGGTCAGGCAGCATCCGTGGAGAGAGAAACAGGGCTAATGTTTCAGGTCGATGACCCTTCGTCAGAACTGGAAAAGGTTAGAGAGGTAACAGGTTTTGATCAAGTGTGGGACAGGGACAGGGAGGTGGGGAGAAAAGAATAAAAGGGAAGAAGGTCTGTGATAGGCTGGAAGGCAGGAGAGATTAAAAGACAAAAGGGATGATGGTGCAAGGCAAAAGGAGATGGTAATAGGACAAGTTAAGAAACAAAAGTTGAGTCTAGATGAGGTGTAAATGGTGATGGCAGAATCATCATCAGCTGCCATGTGAGAGAAAAAAAAGGGGAAAAAAATATAGGGGCCGAGGTTATGGTCTGAAATTGTTGAACTCGATGCTGAGTCCAGAAGGCTGTAAAGTGACTCATCGAAAGATGAGGTGCTGTTCCTCGAGCTTACCCTCTGTTAACTCTGAGTTTCTCTCTTCACAGATGCTGAGTGAGTGTTGAGTGTTTCCAGCATTTTCCCGTTTTCATTGCAGATTTGCAGCAACCACTGTATTTTGCTTCAGTTACCCTGGTTAGAGAGGCTGGTACCAGCTCAGAAGGAAAATCTGAACTTTACAGCAGGGCTTTGAACCAAGGTAGAAAAGCTACCATTATCAATACAAGGGAGTCATAGTCAACTATCTTGTGAATATTCAAGCTACATACTCTCAATTAAGTTTTATATTTCCTTCTGTTGAGTAGTAGCAGACAATTAACTTTCTTGTGTAGGTAACTGCGCGGCTCCCCTAAAATTACAAAATAATTGTTTGCCTCAGTTCCAGCCTGGCTCCTTAGATGGTTCCCAAATCCACCAAGTGGCTGCCTGGCGATGAAATCCCAATGGAATAATGGGACCAGGATTTGATGTCTGGATATTGCCATATCTATATATATGTGTGTGTCAGCCGTGGCTCAGTGGATAGCACCCTTGCCTCTGAGTCAGAAGGTTGTGGGTACAAGGCCCACTCCAGAGACTTGAGCACAAAGATTTAGGCTGACACTCCCAGTGCAGTACTGAGGGAGTGCTGCACTGTCGGAGGTGCCGTCTTTCAGATGAAATGTTAAACCGAGGCCCTGTCTGTCCTCTCAGGTGGATGTAGAAGATCCCTTGGCACTATTTTGAAGAAGAGCAGGGGAGTTCTCCCCGGTGTCCTGGGCCAATATTTATCCCTCAATCAACATCACTAAAACAGATTATCTGGCCATTATCACATTGCTGTTTGTGGGAGCTTGCTGTGCGCAAATTGGCTGCTGCGTTTCCCACATTACAACAGTGACTGCACTTCAAAAAAATACTTCATTGGCTGTAAAGCGCTTTGGGATGTCCGGTGGTTGTGAAAGGCGCTATAGAAATGCAAGTCTTTCTTTAACTCAGGAGTGTGATGGAATACTGACCACTCACCTGGATAGGTGCAGCTGCAGGAACACTCAAGAACACTCTATCAAAACCCTTCAAAATTACATAAATAAGGAGAAACTGTCTCCACTGGCAGGAGGGTTGGTAACCAGAGGACAGATTTAAGATAATTTGCAAAAGAACCCGCGGGACGATGAGGAGACATTTTTTATGCAGTGGGTTATGATCTGGAACGCGCTGCCTGAGAGGGTGGTGGAAGCAGATTCAATAGTAACTTTCAAAAGGCAAATTTGAGATACACTTGAATATATATATATATATATGGGGAAAGAGCAAAGGAGTGGGACTAATTTGGTCTTTCACACAGCCAACACAGGCTCGATGGGCTGAATGGCCTCTTTCTGTGCTGTATGATTCTATGGTTCTAAACACGACACCATCCAGAACAGAGCAATTCACTTGGACAGCACCTCTCTTCCCTGCAATCTCTACCACTTGGAAGGAATGATCAGCAATGTTGTGGGAACATCATTACACAACGAGTGGTTAGGATTTGGAACGCACTGCCTGATAGGGTGGTGGATATAAATTCAATAGGAGCCTTCAAAAGGGAATTGGATAAATACTTGAAGGAGAACAAATTGCAGGGATATGGGGAAAGAGCGGGGGAGTGGAACTAACTGGATTGCTCTTCGAAAGAGACAGAGTAGACTTGATGGGCCAAATAGCCACCTTCACTGCTGTACTATTCTATGATTCTATCATTCTATCATCTCCACCGAGTTTTCCTGCAAGTCACACGCCATCCTGACTTGGACACCTATCGCTTTTCCTTCATTGCTCCTGGAATTCCCTACCCAACATCACTGTGGGAGTACCATCACTACAAGGGCTTCAGTGGTATAAGGAGAAGGCCATCCATCACCTTCTCAGAACATAAGAACATAAGAATTAGGAGCAGGAGTCGGCCATGCGGCCCCTCGAGCCTGCTTCGCCATTCAATAAGATCGTGGTTGATCTTCGACCTCAACTCCACTTTCCTGCCCGATCCCCATATCCCTTGATTCCCCTAGAGTCCAAAAATCTATCGATCTCAGCCTTGAATATACTCAAAGACTCAGCATCCACAGCCCTCTGGGGCAGAGAATTCCAAAGATTCACAACTCATCTCAGTCTTAAATGGCCCACCCCTTATCCTGAGACTATGCCCCCTAGTTCTAGACTCTCCAGCCAGGGGAAGCAACCTCTCAGCATCTACCCTGTCAATCCCCCTCAGAATCTTATATGTTTCAATGGGGTCACCTCTCATTCTTCTAAACTCCAGAGAGTATAGGCCCAATCTACTCAATCTCTCCTCATAGGACAACCCTCTCATCCCAGGGATCAATCTAGTGAACCTTCGTTGCACCACCTCCAAGGCAAGTATATACTTCCTCAGATAAGGAGACCAAAACTGTGCACAGTACTCCAGGTGTGGTCTCAGCAAGGCCCTGTATAATTGTAGCAAGACTTCCTTACTCTTGTACTTGAACCCCCTTGCAATAAAGGCCAACATGCCATTTGCCTTCCTAATTGCTTGCTGTACCTGTATGCTAACTTGCTGTGTTTCCTTTACGAGGACCCCTACATCTCTCCGAACACCAACATTTAATAGTTCCTCACCATTTAAAAAATATTCTGGTTTTCTATTCTTCCTACCAAAGTGAATGACCTCACATTTCCCCAGATTATACTCCATCTTATGTTCTCAGGGCAGCTAGGGATGGGTAATGAATGTGGCCCTGCCAGCAATGCCCAACTCCTGAAATGGAACAATAAATAAAATACCAGCTCGTTCACCTTGATTTAGCAGCAGCAGACATGGAGGAAACACAGCGCTGGAGTCTGGCGCTCCTTGCATAATACAGGAAGACTAAGTAAGGACATTACAATTGGACTCAGAGTTCTAATTCACTTACCATGTCACTAAAAGAACTGGCTGTCCTGTTATAATGAAATTGTGGCCCACTTGTAGTGAAAATCTAATTGCCAATGTTTCATAGTTCAGTTGGTTTTAAAAGGCAATGGAATGCACCTTACACGATCAATGGGAACTAACGTCTCCAGTCCGAAAGCACTTAATCTCTCCCCGTGCCCTGACTGCACCTCTTAATTACACTTTTTAAAAGCATTTGTTCTCAATTCAACCACAGCAAGCGATCTGTCCAAGGATGACAACCATGTGTTGCTAAGCAATCAGTACATTTTTAGAACATGGAGAGAACCTCAATGGGTTCAAGTTCAGCTGCTTTTGGTAAGTGCATTTCAAAAAATGCAAGGAAAGTTGCACTCTAACGGGGAGAAATTCAGTATCGACCATTTTGGGGCGCTAACATTGCCTGGGTGGTAACTTTAGCGCCCGGCGCTAATTAAAATTCAGTTTTAGTGGCCCCAAGAGGGAGGTGGATCCACGCTTGCCACTTCATTCTTAGAGCGCTAACCCTGAATATCAGGGCGGTGCAGCGCCACGCACTGGGCCACATAGCGCTGCCGCATGGAAGGGCTCTTCCCCTCATTAAAGGGGAGGGCCCAAGCCCACAACTCTGCGGGGTCTCTACCTGGACCACTGGGGAGTGGTGTGCCGTGCCAGCAAGCCTGGCACACAAGAGGAGTTTGGGCTGCCAGATCGCGGCACGGACCCCGCCTTCAAAGACGCAACGGGCCGCGACAAGTAAGTGGGCTGATTTTTTTCCCCCCCCACCCGCCACCTCCCCTTTACTCAGCGCCCCGTGAGCCTCCTGCCGCTCCGTTCCCGCCACCTGAATCGGTCACTGTCATCACCCGGCGCAGATTCAGGTGGTGCGGGACGAATTTTGCAGGTGGGGTAAAAACAGGGCGCTGCGCACGGTGATGACCGGTTACTGTCGGTGCTAAACTCCCATTGAATTTAGCGGGACTCGTTAGCGGCGCTGCGCCCGGGCGAAAAGTCGTTAGCGCCCCCGGAGGCGCTAACGGGAGGCGCTAAGATACCCAATTGCTGGTCACAAAAATAACATCGGAGAGCTGTGTTCATAATTTAGTACCACGGTCATGGGTGTGGGATTTTTTCTAATCATCTTACCCTAGATTATTTCAACTCAGACCTTTGATCACTCTCCTGAGTGAGTCCCAACTCCCCATACCTTTGGGAATGTCCATCCTTGCCTTGAGATCTAGGTGAGTGACATGAATCAGTCATTCATGAAAGAAAGACTTATGAAATAATACTGAGTGGCCTACGGGTGGCGCTATCCAGGGAGAGTATAAATACTCAGGCACGGGCCCAGCTTGCACAGGACATTCTTAACAGGAACTAGTGAAGGACACAACTAGACCTCCATGTTGTAAAACAGTTGATTAAAGCTTTGTTTAACGCTTAGACCAAGTGCCTAGTAGTTTTCTTACGTCAGTGAGCTTTCAATAACATGACGGAAAACACACGTTTTTAGCACACGCACCCTTCAGAAGATCGCACTCCAGCCTTCGAAAGTGGTAGAGCATCAAGGGACCTCGGTTCAAGATTAAAACATAAATTGAATGCATTTTTAAAAAAGAAGAGGAATCACATAAGTAACAACAACTTGTATTTATATAGCACCTTTAATGTAGTAAAACATCCCAAGGGGCTTCACAGGAACGTTATCAGACAAACATTGACACTGAGTCTCATAAGGAGAAATTAGGGCAGGTTGGTCACCGAGGTAGGTTTTAGGGAACAACAATTGTGTAATTATAGTTATATTTATAGTAGACATCCTTCCACCTAATTCCTTGAGTGGACAAATTAATAAAAGTATTGGCCCAGTAATTCCTGTCACAACGCGAGTACGGACGGGATACTCACGCGTGTGCCAGGAGGAATTGCCGGTTTTCAGCATGCACAGCGCATGCGCTGAAAACCGGCATTTCCTGTCTTCTGACCCAAGGGGTTAAGAGGCTGAACGCGTGCGCGGTATCGGGCAGCGCGTGCGACTTGGATTTCCTTTATTTTTACAGATTTGCGCGTGTGTAAAGGCCTCCGGTTTTTACGCATTGAAAAACCACACGTAAGTACTTACTTTTACAGGTAAGTGGTCTTTTAGTACAATTTAGAAATTTTTTTTCCACAGGTTTATTATTTTTAAAGAATCTACAGTAAGGTAAGTTTAGTTTTAGACCCTATTTTTAAAAAATTTATTTTTTTCAAAAATTTGATTAATTGTTTAAAATATTTTTTAAAACTTATTTAGAGTTAATTTAATCAGTGGGATGTTTTTTAAAATTTTATTTAAAGTTTAACTAGTGTTTTGGACCCCCGTAGTTTTCATGAGTTTGACAGTCTTTACTATCAAACTCATGAATGAGTTTCCCCTCCCCTGATTGGCTGCAGAGTGCTCACCTGATCCCAGCCGGCACATCGCACTAAGTACGCCGCTGGATCAGGTAAGCACTGTGCGCCGACATCTGAACTGGGCCAGTGACAGGAAATCTACTGCGGGCCAGGTTTCAGATGTCGGCGCGCCGGGTAAGTGCACATCGGGGGCTTGCACGCGCGGCAAGCCCCCGACACCAAGTTCTGGGCCATTGTATCTCTTCAGAAGTAAGCTAATCCTGTGTAAGTCTCTTCCTGCTTCTCCTTACTGTCAGGAATCTTTAAATTGTTGATCTTTCTCAAACTGTTTCCTGGTTGTTTCTCTGAGATATCGGACTGTCCATCTCCCGTGGGATTTTCCCAGCTGCCCCCTGGTTCAAACAGAATCAGATTTTTTTACATCCCAGACGTCAGAGCTGCCAGGGCTTCCTGGACTGTGAATGTTTACCCATCGAAAATTAGGAAGAACTATCAGTCAAATGCAAACTGAACCAATTATGCAGCATTGTGTCAGCTTGAATTATCTCTCCAGGCTGCCACTCAAAACGTTTGAAATGTTGGAGTTAAAATTCTGCTTTTCCGGGAGCAGGAGCAATAGAGTTTTTTATCCCATTATATCGGGATAGGCTTGGCATCAGGCTTTGGCTTTAAGCAGCTAAAGTCTCACCTCCTGACTCCCCAAAGCCTTTCCACCATCTACAAGGCACAAGTCAGGAGTGTGATGGAATACTCTCCACTTGCCTGGATGAGTGCAGCTCCAACAACACTCAAGAAGCTCGACACCATCCAGGACAAAGCAGCCCGCTTGATTGGCAGCCCATCCACCACCTTAAACATTCACTCCCTCCACCATCGGCGCACCGTGGCTGCAGTGTGTACCATCTACAAGATGCACTGCAGCAACTCACCAAGGCTTCTTCAGCAGCACCTCCCAAACCCGCGACCCTTTCCACCTCGAAGGACAAGGGCAGCAGGCACATGGGAACACCATCACCTCCAAGTTCCCCTCCAAGTTACACACCATCCTGACTTAGAAGTATATTGGACGTTCCTTCACCGCCGCTGGGTCAAAATCCTGGAACTCCCTCCCTAACAGCAGTGTGGGAGTACTTTCACCACACGGACTGCAGCGGTTCAAGAAGGCAGCTCACCGCCGCCTTCTCAAGGGCAATTAGGGATCGGCAATAAATGCTGGCCTTGCCAGCGATGCCCAGATCCCATGAACGAATAAAAAAAACTCCTTACGCACAATGCCTGGTTTAAAGGGGTGAGCCATTAAACCAATAACTACCACTCAGTGCACAGTTGAGTAATACAGACAAAGAAGTGACCAGTTCAATCTGTGCTGAGTGAGCTGATCTAATTTACCCTGTCTTCTTGTTTTACTCTATTTAACCTTGGTAGCATCCTCCACCCCGAACGTTGGTTTCCCAATAACAAAATAAAATCTCAAATGCATCATTTAAAAAATAAGTAATTCTCGGGACCTGGGCGTTGCTGGCAAGGCCGGCATTTATTGCCCATGTCTAGTTGACCCAACTAAGTGGCTTGCTCGGCCACTTCAGAGGGAAGTTAAGAGTCAACCACGTTGGTGTGGGACTGGAGTCACATATTGCCCAGGCCGGATAAGGATACTATACTCTTCCCTCTCATCCTTGTCCCTGCCAACCACCATTGGTTCCTCATCTCCAAATACATAAAATTCAAAATCCTTGTCCGCATCTTCAAGTGCCTCAGTGAACTTCTCCCCCCTACTCCTTGGGCCCTATCTGTTAGCTCAGATCATCCATTCTTCTGACTAGTCCCCTTTGCACCGCTACGCTCTCTGCTCTATCTTTAGTCATGGAGCCTTCAGCCACCTTGGGTCTGCATTCTGGGACGCAATCCCTAAACCCTACACAATTAAGTGGAAGAAAGAATATTGAGAATTAAGAAGGCACCTGATCTACTACATTCTCAAGTGGATAGGATTGGAGAAGTATTGGAATCATTTGTATAAAGATCAAATCCCTCCATGGCCTCACCCCTCCCTATCTCTGTAACCTTCTCCAGCCCTACAACCCTCCGAGATCTCCGCGCTCCTCCAATTCTGGCCTCTTGTGCATCTCCGATTTTAATCGCTCCACCATTGGTGGCCGCGCCTAGGATGTCTGGGTACTAGGCTCTGGAATTCCCTCCCTAAATCTCTCCGCCTCTCTCTCCTTTAAGACACTCCTCAAGGCCTACCTCAACTGTCCTAATATCTCCTTATGTGGCTTGGTGTCAAATTTTGTTTGACAATGCTCCCTGTGAAGCACCTTGGGATGTTTTACTACGTTAAAGGTGCTGTATAAATGCAAGTTGTTGTTTTTATTATTCTCCAAAGGAAGAATAATAATACTTGATCTCATTCATTGTGCTTGTTTGTGTGCATCTAACCATGTTGTTGTGTGTCTCACATCCCTGGTGTGTCTGGGTCTCTCTGAGAGATTACTTACACACTCGTGAGTCTCCATGGGGGAAAGATTCAGTTGTTTACGCCTCCCATTAGCGCCTTAAGAGGGCGCTAATGGGGCACAAAGCAACTAGCGCCCGGGCGTGGCGATGTTTGTGCCACACACGAAATTAACTAGACATTTTGCGGCGGTGCTAAACACTATTATGTCCGTGTGTAATTGAGACACGGACTGCAGGAGTTGGTTATAACAGGTCTTTACTGAGTGGAGACAAACTGGAACTAACTATGCAAAGTTACTACACAGGCTTATATACAGGGGTGGTCACTACTGGTACTGCAGTATACAGGGGCTGCAGAATATAGTTCCTTCTGCAAAGTACATACACTACAATTCCTCCCCTTTTAGCTAAACAGTACATAACATTCGATTAATAATTAAATAACATGTTTACAATTACAGTTGTCATATACATTAGCTGAAGTTAAGCAATTATAAGTTCAGTCTTTGAGGAGGCTTCCTGATTCTGTCTGGATAACGCCTCTTTGGGGTATCAGGTTCTTTTGGCAGAGTTAATTCGGAATCAACATCGTTGTTGTGTTCGTTTGCTTCCAATATTCCCGATTCTGAGGTAGATGCAATTGGTACTTCGGTTTCATCACCAGGTGTATCGGATCGTGGTGTGGAATTGACGTTTTCCAGTGACTCTAGAATCTGGTCAGCATGGCGTCTTACAATGCTCTCTCCAACGTCCACGGTATACATTAGAGGTCCTTGCTGTGTACAGATCGTTCCTGGCTGCCATTTCTCTGTGCGGTAGTCCCGGGCCAAAACTGGTTGACCTATCTTAAAACTCCTGGTCGGCCTTTCATTCATATTCTGAAACTGCCTGTTCTCCACATCTCTTCTGATGTTTGGCTTAACCAAATCCAAGTGGCATCGTAGTCTTCGATTGAAGAACATCATGGCTGGAGTTTGGTTGGTAACCGCATGTGTCGCATTCCGGTAGGCAAACAAGAAGTTATCCACCTTGTGTTGTAGGGGTATGTCTTCATTACACATTGCCTTGATAGCCTTCTTGAATGTTTGAACGAACCTCTCAGCCAATCCATTGGTGGCTGGATGATATGGGGCGGATGTGTAATGCTTAATACCATTGTTCTTTAAGAACCTCCGGAACTCTTCAGACACAAACTGTGGTCCATTGTCGGAGCAAATCTGTTCAGGCAGCCCATTTCTGGCGAATATGGTTCATAAGACTGTGATAGTTTTTTCTGTGGTGGTTGAGGACATTTTTATTACCTCTGGCCACTTTGAATGTGCATCCACCGCAATTAAAAACATCGAGTCCATAAATGGACCAGCAAAATCAATGTGCACCCTTTGCCATGGAGATGAGGGCCACTCCCATGGATGTAGAGGGGCTTGTGGTGGGGCGTTTTGGACCTTCTGGCATCCTGTACAGCTCTTGGTCATCTCTTCGATTTCTCTATCGATTCCTGGCCACCACACAAATGCTCTGGCTAAGTTCTTCATTTTTACCCCTCCCAGATGACCCTCATGAAGCTCATTGAGCAATCTATCCTTCAATTTGGGTGGAATTACTACTCTGGATCCACACATCAAGGTTCCTCTGCACACTGACAGCTGTTCTCTTCTCGGCGAGAATGCTGGCAACAGTGGTTCGCCATGTGCTGGCCATCCCTTCACCGTTAAATCATAGACCCAGGAGAGTGTCGGGTCATTTCGTGTTTCCTTTTCTATGTTTGCATTCATCACAGGTAGACATTCGACTATGGTCGAGTGGAATATCTCCACTGGATCCACTGCAGGTGCTTCTTCCACCGTCGGCAACGGTAGGCGTGACAATCCATCAGCATTCCCATGCTGTTTAGTTCCTTTGTACGCGATGTCATATTGGTGTGCCCCTAGGAAAAGGGACCACCTCTGTAGCCGTTGTGCTGTCATTATCGGGACGCCCTTCTGAGGGTTGAAAATGGAGACAAGAGGTTGATGATCAGTTAGTAGAGTAAATTTCTGACCGTGCAGGTAGTGATTGAACTTCTTCACCCCCCACACCAGGCTGAGGTCCTCTCTGTCAATCTGGGCATAGTTACGCTCGGCTGAAGTTAACGATCATGACGCAAAAGCTATCGGCCTCTCTGAACCATCAAGGAATTTATGTGACAGTACCGCTCCAATGCCGTAGGGAGACGCATCACACGCCAGTCTTATCGGTAGTGATGGGTTGTAGTGAGCCAATACTTCTCTTGAAGTGATTAGGTCTTTACTCTTCTGAAAGGCCCGCTTACATTCATCGCTCCATTTCCATGCTACTCCAGTTTGTAGTAGGGCGTTCAGTGGGTGCAGAATTGTGGACAAATTCGGCAAAAACTTATGGTAGTAATTCACCAATCCGAGGAATGACCTCAGTTGCGACACATTTTCAGGCGCTGGAGCCTTAACTGCCGCTTCAATTTTGTCAGGGGACTTATGTAACCCCTCTTCATCAATCACGTGGCCACAATACGATATCTGTTTCTTAAAAAACTCGCACTTGGGGCGGTTGGCTCGTAGCCCATGTTCTCTTAGTCTAGTGAGCACCTGCTCTAGGTTGGCAAGGTGTTCACTGTCATCTTCACCTGTCACTAGGATGTGGTCCAAGTAACACTGAGTCCCCGGAATCCCTTGCAGGACTTGTTCCATCGTTCTTTGCCATATCGCCGGAGCTGATGCTAATCCGAATACCAGTCGATTATACTGGTAAAGACCTTTGTGAGTGTTTATCGTGAGATACTTCCTAGAGGATTCTTCAACCTCCATCTGCAAATATGCTTGCGCTAGGTCAATTTTTGTAAAACGCTTCCCTCCAGATAGTGAGGCGAAAATATCTTCTATCCTCGGGAGAGGATATTGTACTGTGTGAAGGATTGGGTTCACCGTCACCTTGAAGTCCCCACAGATGCGAATCTTCCTTGGCTCCTCAGACTTATTGTTTAACGTTTTCTTCATGACAGGAACGATGGGTGTCGCCCACTCGCTCCAGTCTACCTTAGATAACATGCCTGCATTCTCCAGTTTCTCCAGCTCTGCCTCGACGGCTGGGCGAATTGCATATGGTACCGGTCTTGCTTTGAAAAACTTGGGAATTGCATTCTCTTCTATTTTTATCGAGGCGGTTACGCCTTTAAGAGTTCCCAGTTCTTGTTGAAATACCTCTTTGGCGTTAGCTAAGATTTTTGACAATCGTCCAGGTGTGACGTCGTCATCCTTTTTACCAGCCACCGTCAGTGCCTGAAAGGAGTGCCAGTCTAAACTTATCTTTCTGATCCATTCATGTCCCAATAACGGTGGTCCACCATCCTGTAGTATGTACAGATACAATTTCTGTATTTCCTTGCCGTTGTATTCGACAGGCACCCTTATTTTTCCTCTGGGGTATACTTTTTGCCCCGTATACGTCTTCAAGGCAATGGATGTCTCTTTCAAGGGTATGTGTGAGAATAGCCGCTCATAGTCTCGTCGATTCATGACGGTCAGGGCTGATACTGTATCCAATTCCATTTTGACTTGGGACCCTGCTATCGTGAGGGTGACCCAAATGGTTCGGTGATCCTCTTTTGCGATTACGTTGTGAAGTTTGAGACAGCTTAGTCTCTTGTTCCCGGATTCACGATCGCTCATCTGGTCTTCGGAACTACTGTCCATCATCTTTTGTACTTTCCTGTACTGTTCCTTAGTAGCCTTTTTGTTGTCATTAGTCTTCCCAGACCTGCAAACTCGTGCAATGTGTCCCATCTTTCCGCATTGCCTGCATATTTTGTCCTTGGACCAGCAGTCCTTCTGGTCATGGGTTGTTCTGCCGCAGCGATAACATTTTTCAAATCCCCGTGTCATTTCGTGGGTGCCGTACTCCTGTGGCTTTTGCTGTATTTCCGCAGCTCCCCTTGCTGCTGCTTCGTACGATAATGCCACGCTGAAAGCCTTATCTAGCGTCAGCTCTTTCTCTGAGAGTAACCTCTTCTGGGTTCCTTCACTCAGGAGTCCACAGACAAATTTGTCCCTTAGGGTATCTGCCAGTCCTGCTCCGAACTGGCACTGCTTTGATAGCTTGCATAGTTCCGTAAGGTAATCAGCATTGCTCTCATCTTTATGCTGATTTCTCCTGTGGAATTTAAATCTTTCTGCTATCAGCAGCAGTGTAGGATTTAGGTGTTCCTGTAGGATATCAACAATTTCGTTAAAACTCTTCGCCATCGGTTTGGCTGGAGTAATCAGGTTCCGCAATAGGCCGTACGTTCTTGCGCCCATTAAGTTTAGTAGTACCGATGCCTTTTTCTCAGCGGCTACTTCATTTGCCTCGCAATATACTTCGACTCTTTCCACATACGTGGTCCAGTCTTCTATTGCATTATCGAAGGCAGTGATATTGCCAGTCTTCGGCATCTTGGAAATCTAAGATGGCGCCTCCCGCGCTTTGCCTTCTTCCCCGATTTAACAAAATGGCGCCTCCCGCGCTTTGCCTTCTTCCCCGATTTAACAAAATGGCGCCTCCCACGCTTTCCGTCTTCTCCGCTGCTGCTAGCGCTGTTGCTGGCGTTTTATGCCTTGATGGCGACGCCCTATGGTCTTCGCGCACTTCCCCCTACGCTGCTGCTAACGCCGCTCTCCGCGGTCCCCGTGGCAAACGGCAGCTCCTCACGGCTTTCTGCGCTTCTAATTTCTTTTATTTCCCCGTCGTCGGAGCAACCCTGCGGGACACTTTCCTCCCTCTTCTCGGGTCTGTACGCTGCCCGGCTTCGTAGCACCGGCCGCGCCCTGTGTGCTCCACCCTCTCTCTCTCTCTCTCCTCTTCCCGACAACGCTGCTCGGCCCCGTTGAAAAGCCACCCGATCGAGCTCTAGCCCGCTGCAGCCCAGGAAGGATCAGTGTACTACCTGCCACCAGCCCGATTAGCTGGAACACCATCGACAGGATAACCAAGCCCCGCTCTCGACAGCCTCTCCTGCAAATCTTTCACTCCGATGAATCAGAGGCGGTTGCCCCACGGTCGACGCCCGTTTCTTCTGATCGTTTTATTTATTTACTTATTTATTTTCTTTCTTCTGGCCTCGGCCTCTGACAACTTCGCTTCAGGGATGGATCCCCATGAGGTGGTGCAGACTGTAGGTAAGTTCGGATCTGCTCGTCGCCAGTATTATGTCCGTGTGTAATTGAGACACGGACTGCAGGAGTTGGTTATAACAGGTCTTTACTGAGTGGAGACAAACTGGATCTAACTATGCAAAGTTACTACACAGGCTTATATAGAGGGGTGGTCACTACTGGTACTGCAGTATACAGGGGCTGCAGAATATGGTTCCTTCTGCAAAGTACATACACTACAAACACTACCGCCACGATCTCCTGCGCTGGCAGATCGTGACGTCAGTCGAGTGTGCAACGCCCCGGTAGCGCCCCCTGTCTTACCACCTGCCGCTAGCAACGACAGGTTGAGGGGAGCGTTTTGTAGTTGGGAAGGGACTGGGGGAGCGCTATTTAAAGGCAGCCGCTTCCTGCCTTTTTTTGTTGGTAACATTTTTGCACCACGCATTCTGAGAGAGAGAAAGAGACTTCTGGAGAGATTCAACACTGTGTGAAGGAGTTTTGAGTACTGAGCAGCACTTTGCAGGTTCATTTTGATTTGCCCTTCCTTGCTCCGCCAGTGTTCTAAGGTAGCGCCTCGCTCCTCGGCCTTTGTGCCTTAAGAGAGGTGTGAAGCGCCTGATTTAGCGCTCCAATTACCTCCAGGGGCGATAAAAGCCAAGTTTGCCATCGGAGGCAATAATTAGCGCCAGGCGCTAAACTTTGCGCACGGCCGATAATGGCGCCCCAAATGGGGCGATACTGAATTTTTCCCCCATGACTTTTAAATGCTTCCCTCATTGTTGTAGCTGGAATTAGTTCAGTTGGATGCTATTGTAACCTGGAAGAGATATCTCCGATCTATCTGGACCTCATTACAATTACCTTTAGATTGTTCCCCGTTCCACATCTGATCTATTTACCTCGAAACCTCCTCTACAATGTGAACTGTCCCAAGAATCACGTCTAATTTTTTCAGAATTAAAACAACAACTTATGTTTATACAGCGCCGTTAACGTAGTAAAACGTCCTAGGGCACTGCACAGGAATGTTATCAGAAAAAATTTGACACCGAGCCACATAAGGAGATATTAGGACAGACTTGGTCAAATAAGTAGGTTTTAAGGATGTAAGATTTGCAAAATTTCTGCATTTCCCTGAAGGCTGTTATTAATAAACGGGACCCTGTGTGGACATTTTAAATCAAAAAGGGTACCCAAGGTGGCATCCATGCCTCGTGGCAGCAAGCCTGTGAGATTTTAAAATGGACTCTGCAATGCAGACAGCTTGGAGAAATCGAAACCAAGCTGCGGGCTTCTGTGAAGAGAGATGTATTTTGGAACCAGAGAGGACTCTGAATTATGCATTAGACCGAATTGGAGGCAAATCTAAATTCAGTTTAGGCCTATAGTTAAGGCCATCAAGCAGTCTACATATATTATCGGAAACAGATTAACAGCCATCGAGACCGGACAGGCTCATCAAGGAACTTTCAGGACAATACAAGTCAATTATCGGGCCGGTAGATGCGATTACCGGCCATCTAAAACCAGTTAGTATGGATTGCTACCATTATTTAAAATAGCCCGCCAAGATTAAAACAAAGAACTAACCTGTATTGGCGCGCAGATAAGGGTTTTCGACGCAGGTATAATTGAAGGCCCCCTCGGGTAGCAAGGATGTTCTGTGTGTTCGTGTTCTTGTTGGTTGGTGTGCTGGTGCTGCTCTTCGGCCCCTCACCCTCGTGGCTCCCGCTCTTTCCCCGTCCCGCGCTTACCCCCTGGCCTTTGCTCGTGCCCTTTTCCCACTCCATCTGAAACTAGCCCCGGCACCGGGTCGGGCGGACACGGACAATTCAGGCCAGGCGAGGCAGGACGCGACGAGGGGAGGAGGAAAGACTACCGGAGGGAAGGCCACCTGAGGAAGACCGGCTGAAGAAGACGAACTGAGGAGACGAACTGAGGGGAGGCTTCGAATTATCGGGCCTTCAGCCTCAGCCGACCTTCGAATAACTGCACACTAACTCAATCTGGCGGCTGTCGACGAAGCATCATCCCTGCAAGGTAAAGTACCCAAACAGAGACTTTAACTTTGGGGTACTCGAACCTGGACAACGCCCTTGCAGCGTCCGGAGACCACGTGACGATGGCAGGCTCCAGAGAGCACCAAGAGCGAACCCTGAACCCCGCTGCTGTTTTGAGTCTAACAAACCTTTTTGATTGGTGAGCATGAAGTTCTGACCCCTCATAGCTTAATCTAGTTAGGTATAGGGGGTGGGATAAGGATAAGGGGATTGTTAAGATAGTTGTTTTCCCTCGATGTGCCGTGTGTTCCCCATTCCCTGTATAAGTATAGTTATTATTATTCTTTTGCATTTGTATTTTTGCCTGTAGAAGTGTACACTAGTAATTTTTCCCATAAGATTGTATCAAGTTTTTCCTCTTCAATAAAATCTTGGTTTTTGTTTACATCCAACCACCTGTCTACTCGAGTCTTCTCTGTACCGCCGCCTTGTACCTAAGTCCGGTGTCTAGAACCCAGGGGTGTGGGAGCGATTCGAACCGCTCACAAAACAGTCAGGGGCATAACTGACTGGGCGTACGTACGCGCCAAACAACACCACCACACGCCACCCCCTACAAGGGGCATCTTAAAGGAGGAGAGAGTGGCGGAGAAGTTTAGGGAAAGAATTCCAGAGCTTAGGGTCCAGGCAGCTGAAGGCACGGCCGCCAATGGTGGAGCAATTAAAATCAGGGATGTGCAAGAAGTCAGAATTGGAGGAGAGCAGAGATCTGGGAGGGTTGTGGGGTTGGAGGAGGTTACAGAGATAGTGGTAGTACTAGTCCAGTAACATAACCACACTACTGTACGCTATCTAATATGGTACAGCATCGACATCTCTTTTAAAACACCCTGGCCTTACTATCAGTTGTAATATTACCTGTTATGCCCCATCCCTATTGTAAAGTTCTCAGTTAACCCCCTGTTGCACCAACCCTCATTATATGACCATTATTATATTGCCAAGGATTACTTACTGCACTACAACTGACTGCACTAGTGTCCAGCTATTCCATCGTGGACTATTTTTGCAGTGGAGGACACCGGCAATTGACCCAGGGGTATGGGTTCGTAATGATTCACCAGGAAGTCCGCCACATTGGCTCATTGCCCCCTGACCCTCGTCCTCTTATACATACACCATCTCGAAAGGGGGGGGGGGCAGAGAAATTGCAAAATAAGAGACGGCTCAATGACATCACATGTCCTGACATATCCGGCACGGCAAGAGAGCCCCAGGTGGGCAGAGGAAACGCTTCAAGGACACCCTCAAAGCCTCCTTGAAAAAGTGTAACATCCCCACCGACACCTGGGAATCCCTGGCCCAAGACCGCACAAAGTGGAGGAGAAGGCGCCGAACACCTCGAGTCTCTTCGCCGGGAGCAAGCGGAGGCCCAGCGCAGGCAGTGCACGTCAACCCAAGCACCCCACCCACCCGCCCCTTCAACCACCGTCTGCCCCACCTGTGACAGAGACTGTAGGTCCCGCATTGGACTCATCAGTCACCCGAGAACTCATTTTTAATGTGGAAGCAAGTCATCCTCGGTTTCAAGGGACTGCCTAAGAAGAAGAAGATGATCCCTGTCAGGAATTTTTACCCACTATTTTTAACCCCATAAATTCCAGTACATCTGTTTATTATTTGTGGGGCAGAAATGGCCAAGAATTTCTCAAAAACTTATACTGAAAGTGGACCAGCTAAACAGCCCCGGACCCTTGAATGAGTTGCATTGTCCTTACAACACATCAATGGAAACTTGATGGCAACTGCCTGAGGGGCTCTGGTTCACTTGAGAGAGAAGTAAAGATGCTGGATCCTTTACAATGGTCTTAACACTATGAACAACTTTGCTACACATGATATT